>NC_143397.1:148190714-148493744 GCF_052110815.1 Crocodylus siamensis
GGCACCCAGGACAGCCCAGGGACACTCATCTCCCCTTCCCACCCCACCCGGACCCGCCGCGCTCTCCTGCGCATGCGCAGCTCTCTCCTTGGGGCCCAAGAGAGTCTGAGGTCCTGCTTACGTCACAAAGACAAAAGCCGTGCCAAGCGTTTGAAGCTGACCAACGTTCGGCTAATGGAACGCGGAGGAGCCGGGTCTGGAACGCGGGGGCGGGGCCGAACGCTGTGGTCTCGGCTGCAGCTGACGGGGGCGCTGCCAGGAGGCGGACGTACTTAGTCCTACTGGGGCGGGGTGTCATCGCTGCCCCAGCCCCAGACTGGGCGGGTTGGGTGCGGGGAAAGCCTGCCCCGCAGCCCTCCCTCAGTCCGGGGCTGGGACAGCGATGACATCCCAGCCCTGGCAGCGGCAAGCGCAGTCGCGCGGGAGCTCTCCGCACCTGCCCCGCCATGAGACCTGCCCTTACGCTGCAGTCCCTGCGGGAGGTGGTGAAGCGCCTCGTGGACACGCCTGGCTTCGATCGCGTGTATGACAAGGTGGAGTCCCCGGAGGCAGCTTGGGTACCTCTGCTAGCGTCTCGCCACTTGGGACCCCTTGCTGGAGATCCCGCCGGGGTGGGGGTGGCTCTTTGCAGCCTTCAGGGCGCTGGCTGTGCTGCCGGCTTTTCCACCAAGCCAAGAGGCCGAGGCAGAGCTGTGCCCCTAAAAGGATCCGCTTCAATGGACGTGGTCACCAGAGGGACACCCCTATGCCAGTGGAATTGGGCGATCATCAAGTCTGATCCTGCCTCCCTTTGGATGTGGGAACTGCAAGAGGATAGGGAAGAGTAGCAAAGAGACACTGCAGCATGTGCTCAGAGGGTCCCTGTCCCTTAACTGATGTGCACCAGAAACTACAGCATGACAGCTCCACCTGCGTCTGCTGCCAAGTGGAAGTGGTGCCACATTAAGCAGCACTGGATACACCTCTGTGAGGGTAAAGACTTGAACCGGAGTGGGTGGTTTTTCTAGGCCAATGGCTCTCAACCCTTTCAGAGGCCAGGTGCCCCTCTACAGGTTTTTTGGATTTGGCAGCACCCCTCACTGACAACCACCTTGTGCTACCTCCCTTTACCTCATTGTTTCTTGCCCAGGTGTTGCAGCATTCTCCTACCTAGATTAGGCTTATCTGCTAAATGTGAAGCAGGCAGAAGCAGAGCCATAACTAATGAATTTTGTGGCTGGGGCCAAAAGTCCCCCATGTCACTGGGGGGCATGTAATTGAGTGGGGAAGGAGGGTGGTCTTCCCTGCCCTGCACCCAGCTCCAGCCAGGTGGTGCACAGGCTGCAACAACCCAGCCTGACTCCTCCCGCTGGTGGGAAGGGCTGCGGCTGGAGCACCTACCTGCTCTTGCTACAGGTAAACTCAGCAAAGGAGTAAACTTAACTTTACCCTTCTGTCTGTCCTGTTTATTTATACTGATATAGTGGGTTATCCATGCCAAAATAGGGAGTTAACAGAGGTCCGAGTGCTGGTGAGTTTACCCATGTAGGTGCCCTGAGCATGTCAAGCTAATCCTTCTTTCATTCTTCTTCAAAATATGAATTCAGTTCTATTACTTAAGCATTCATTGAGTTTGTAAAAAGAGTTTTGTTCCTTTGTTTCCATTTTGTGGACCACCAAGTCAGCCTATGCAATTACAGCAGACTGTAAAGTTTAAAATAAAAGTCTAGCATCATTCTGCATTAGCTTTATTCTAGGTATAAAGGTCACTTAACTGAAATAGGCTGTTGAATAATTATTTCAGCCTCACTGCAACGGGTCTGTCCTGACAAATGTCAACACTTATTTTTATGGGCAACATAAAATTTCTCCTGCAAAATATTAGTCACGATTTTATAGAACTATCTGATGAAACAATTTTAAATTGCTGTTAGTCTCTCTTTTTGCAAAAGCCCATTGCAACTTTTGGACTAGCTTTCAACTTGATCTTTTCTCCCAGAGGAACTACTGGATTTGTCATCATGCTGAGCTCTTGAAGTAACAGCAGGGGTAACTGGTGCCTCCTGAGTCTGGGTGGCAGCATAATTTGTGGGTGGGCCCTGGGGTGGGCCAAAAGCCCCATATCCACTCCTATACTTCTGTGCCATGGCTTAGTGCCCCCCCACAACACATTGCCGGCCCACACAGCAAAAAGACTGCCCCAGTTTCGGGGGCCAATCTTGGGGGGGCATGTGCCCCCCATCCCATCCTGTCCCTCCCCTACCAGTTGCCTGTGAGTAACAGGATCGTGTTTCTGTTTGGTTTTAGATTAAACTTCTTTCTGCAACTCCTGGGAAGGTTGTATGTGAAATGAAAATTGAGGAGCAGCACACAAACAGGGCTGGCACACTGCATGGAGGCTTGGCTGCCACCCTGGTAGACGTTGTGTCAACAGTAGCATTGATTAACACAGAAAGAGGAGAAGCAGGGGTCAGTGTGGACATGAACATAACGTATGTATTGAACATGCTTGCTGCAAGAGGTTAAGCCTTCACTGCTGTCACCTTTCACCAATAGGACCTAGATCCCTTTGTTGTAGGAGGATCTAGGGTGGCTCTGAAAGACTTAGTTCTACTGAATTCAACCCAGATCTGGTTTAGGGAAAACTTCAGGTAACTCTGATGCTATTTTGAGGTGGTCTTTTAATTACAAGTTTAGTTTATGGCTCAGCTTTAGTGACAAAGTCCTGATTCTGGAGTCTTTTCATGCATTAAATTTCAAACCTGAAAAACAAGTTCTTCCAGAGGGTAGGAAGTAATATGTAGGTACAAGGGGTTAATCTGGGCTCAACTTGTTCTCTCTCTTGCATGGATGCTTTGACAAACCGGTCTCTGATCCAGGAGCCATAGGATTTGAGTTTAACTTATTAAGCAGGCCACCTTGTATAAAGCCCTTAAGTCTACTTTGACAAATGTCTACTTTGCTGTAGACTTTGTTCCTCCTAGTCTCCCACCCTCTCCAACTTTATTGTTCATGGGGGCTGGATGTTTTTAAGTGTGTATAGAAGCACCTATTTTTTTCCTTAGAGGAGCTGCCTGATGTGCAAAAGTGAAGGCAAATCAAGAAAGTTATGAGAAAACTCTAAATTCAAGTGAGACTTCTGTCAGAGTGGGAGAAAACTATGAAGTCATTAAAATCTGATAAGTAGCTTCTGTCTTGTTGAGGTTCACAGCTCCCAACAGACAGAGCTCCAACTGCAATTTGCAACTAGGCTAGTTTATAGAAGACTTAGGAGATACTGGGGCAAAATGGGACTAGGCACTGACCTGTCAGTGTATAATTTAATACCCATTGTTTTGTTTCCAAGACGACTAGAAAGCTGCCCCCTCCCCATTTTGTTTTATCAGGGAGATGCAGTATCAATGGTAAACTTCTGTTCAAAATGGGTAAAGCAGGAGCTCTGCCAACTGATGCTGTCTCTGGAGAGGTGGGGATTTGGGCCTGGACATTTGTCTAAGAAGGCATGGGAGGTGGGGATGGTGACTCTAGCATGTTTATTTTAAATGGATGAATGTTCTTTGGTTTGCAACATGTGTATAAACCCTTACCTGTTCATTCTCTTTCCTTCAAGGTACATATCAGCTCCTAAGATGGGAGAAGAGATACTGATTACTGGTCAGGTTATGAAGCAAGGAAGAAGAATTGCTTTCACCACCACAGATTTAACAAACAAAGCAACAGGAAAGATAGTAGCACAAGGCAGACACACAAAGTACCTGGGACCTTAGTAGAAGGAAATGATCTGTAAAGAGAGAAAGCTTTGCCTTAAGAAATCCAGTCTTGTTTTAAGGTATAACTGAAGGCTATTAGATGGCCTATATTAAATGGGCTTGGTCTCAGATCCAGTACTAATTAACACTAATTTTCAGCTAATTGTAGTCCTTGACTACTCTGCCTGAAAGCTGGAGTTTGATCTGCCATTTTTGTGTCTGAAGAGAATAAAGCAAATTTTTCAAATCAGAATTCAGCCCTGCTGGCAGGGCAGCATAGGGACGCTAGTTTTTTGGTGTCTGTGCCATGCATGTCATGAAACATGTCCTTGTCTCCAAAGCTGTCAGTTAATCACCTTTCACACGTCAAATTCAATATTAGACTGCTTTTTGTTTTGTACAACAGAATGGTATTTAAAGTAACATCATAAAGGAACAACAGGCACAGGTGATAATTCTGATTTAAATTCTGAATCAGAAGGAAGAATATGTTGCAAAAAGAAAAAACAAACATGCTTTACTTCTATTTTTACCATGAAATTCAATGGTTATTAAAAAAAAAAAGTCTGTCAGGTACTGTAAACGGGATTTTCACATTAATTATTTATTGGAAATCAGTTTAGCTTAATGAACACATGTATCGCATTTGGATGCTTTATTTCCTGTTACTTATTAAAAGAAATCCTGCCATCCTAGACTGCATATACCTTTGCCCCTTAGCAGTGTACATGATCTTATCTGAGTACTGAAATAAATCAACGTTCAACCTTTATCTTTGTTGGGACACTTAGTCTGCTGCCTGTGGAATTGAACAATTTTAGCTCTCTAAATATTTGTTGGAATTTATTCCTTGAACAGCTTATTTGAAATATTTTACATCAATCAAACTGTTTAGTTTATATGAAGAAATCAGAGTCATCAACTATTGCAGCAGGCAGGTTAGAGGAAAAGCAATAATTGTGTGAATTAAACAAGACTTCTATTGAGTTCAGTCTCTCCTACTTCCTGACATCACTTCTATTCTAAATACTCCCATCTCTTTTCCATAGGCAAAAGTAATAAAGTGCAAAGGATAGAGATTAAGGGGACTGAGGAAATGGAAAAACAATACAGAAGAGAAATAAGCAGAAACTACAACCTAAGCATGCAATACGGACTTTAATTGAGATTAAAAGGCAGAAGTTGTTATAAGGACTTAATTAAAATACTTTATATATAGTTTCAAATTGTTGCTCTTGATGAGACTGCCACAAGTGCATATGGAATTTTCCCACTGAAACTTAAATCCATGCTAAAAGTTGCTTTCTTGAATCAAGGTCAGAGGCTTTGGGGCAATACTGTAATAACTGGTCACATTCTATTACTTAGAATTTGTCATGTCTAAGTAATTGCAATCAAAAATGCCCAGGCATATTAAGAATTGAAAATCTGATTATGTATACAATGGTATTTGACTGGCCCAGTTGAAATGTGACACTGTTGCAGATGCTCTACTAGCAGAGGGCATGGGAAGTTTTGAGAGGTGACAATGATTTCTACTCTTCCTCCTAACAGCCTGTTCAATGTAGTGGTACAAGTACTGCCTTATGCATAAGAAAATGGGACATTGTTATTAACCAGGCCACTTATTTGGGATCAGTCCATTAAAGATTCATAAAAATGATCAGTGCAAGTGTTTTTCATTTCTCAGTTGTCTTAGGTTTAATGCAACTTGATAAATTAAAGTGATGGACGGACTGAGAAAGGCTGATTAAAAATGGAGAGTAGGGGCCAGCAACCCCGTACACATGTGTGGAGCATGGCATGTGAGGTCATTTTGCTTGGCACGCCACCACCAGCCTGGGCTCTAGGCAGCTGCTGCCAGCCACGAGGGCTGCTCCCAGCAGGCTACTGGGCAGCTGCAAGCCCTACCATAGTTGGCAGCAGCTACCCAGAGCCTGGGCTGGCTGCACCCAGGAGGCTATGAACATCGGCTCCGGCATTAGCTCCATGTCAGCGGGTGTGTGCATGCATTCCTGCCTCAGAGCAGACTTTGTCTAGTGGCCCAGGAGCCCAGCTCTGTGTGTTTGTCTGCCTCTGTCTGGTCCCATGTGTGCACACATTTGGTTCTGGTTGTGTGTGCACGTGCATCTGTTCTGGGTGTGTTCTGGTTCTCTGTGTTTGTGCACATGGTTATGTGTATGCACGTCTGGTTCTCTCTCTCTCTCATTTGTCTCTCTTTTCTCTCTCATTGCAACATGCTCAACAAAAAGGGAATATGCAACAACAAAAGCAACATTTATGATTCTTAAATATACTAATATGCGGTGCATCCTGCCATGTACACACTCACTCACTCATTTTGTTTTTCTGGCATGCCAGCACTCCAGCACCTTCCAAGGTAGACATTGTGGTTTTTTGGCCTACCCTTGGTGTAGGGTGTTGTTCTTAATGTTAATTAATTTGAACACTTCAGCTCCGGGTCTGTATGTAGGACAGGGGTTTGTAGAGCAAAATGTCGACATGCTGTGTGCTATGTTACTTGAAGTTAACAAGTTAAATGTTTTAAGGATCTTACAAAATTACTTTCACCATTTGTATATATTGCTAACCTATTAAGATCCAATTTAATGAATTTAGCTTCTGTGGCATTTAACTCCTGCGTTAACTGGAAAGAGGAAGCTTAATTTATTTGGGGAAAACTAGCCTGATCAGGCGTCTATGAAGTGATACAGACATGAACGGCATGCGTCCCCAGCGGCTGGGGGGGGCACAGCTCCACTGGCAGCAGCAAGTGGGGGAGCCCCCACAGATGCCACTGGCACTCCTGCTGATGCCACCAACCAGGGGCTGGTGACCACTCACAGGCGCTGCCAACAGCATTGGCAGTGGCCGGGGCAATCACGGACTGCTTGCAGATGGTGCTGGCAGTGGGGTGGTGAGCAGCAGCCACCCACAGGCACTGCTGACACTGGAGGCGTCTTTTTGCAGGGGGTGTACCACCACACTTAGGGGGTGTACATGCACCCCGTATGAATCGCCCCTGGGTACAGGTATTTTTTTAAATAGATTGAATTAAAAATCTACACAAAACAATGCAGTTTCAAGAGAATTTAAACTATCCTCGCTACTAGATTGTCTTTTGTAACAGTCCAGTACAGATTGTAAAAGGTGCTTTCAATGACGAGTATTGTTTCTAACAAGACAGACAAGTTACAGTACATTACAAAGGTAACAGTTTCTCAGTAACTATTTTTGGTGAGTAAAAGCTCAGCAGAGGCAGTTTACCCTAAATGAAACAAATGCTGAATTATTGCAATTCAGTTTTCACTTACCCTAGGATAGGTACAGACACAGAGCAGGTAGTGCAGAACAGCTGGTACACAGCAAGTCTGCTCCCCCTCCACCCCTTGTTCATATCCTTAGGACAAAATAGCTTTTCTAGAAAAGCTGTCATCCTGTACAGGCCTTGGGTCTGTATCTGCAGTTAGTCAGTGATGTAGTGCCCTGAGGCTGGCCCCTGTATAAATCAGCACCCATTTTCAAAACACTTGTTTTTAGTCTAGACAGAAAGAAGAACGCTGAGGAAACTCATCCAAGGGCTAAGAAGAGTGAGTGACATTAGGTAGACAAAAAGCTATTAAACAGACTTGCTTTCAGGACAAATACTCTGGCAGTAGTGGGGAGTGCACATGATATGGTATGAAGGATTATCTACTCTAGTGCACTTCTTCCCAGGTTTTGGTTATACTTCGTTTACATCACAGCTTCTAGCTTTGCACTAATTAGCTCGTATTGGAGCACTCATTCACCCTACCTGCATGCTGCCTTTATTAGTCCAAGATATAGCAGGATCTACAAATGAACAAAAATGCAATTACCCATATTTCTACAAATCTAAAATAACCCTGAATTTAAGATGACCCCCCATAATTATATTCTATACATGAAAAATTTTAAAAATTGTTATAATGTTCCATGTATAGCATCTAATTATTGGAGAGTCATCTTTCTTTCATTCCTCTCACCACTGCAGGGGGAGGCAGCAGGGAGGTCAAGCAGCTTGGCCCCTGCTTGTGCCTTTCCCTTTGCTGCCCATCTGCTCCCTGCAGCCCCTGTTCTGCACCAGCGGATTCTGTCCCCATTCTAGCCTGAGGCACTGAGCATGGTCCCAGTCCAGCCCCATAGAAGCCATATGGACTGCACATCACTGCTATGGAGGCCAGGCTAGGGCTATGCTCAGCACCCCAGGCTGCAGCATGGATGGAGCCTGCCAACTTGGAGCAAAGATAAGGGTAGGGAAACAGAGGCAGTGCACATGACTGGGAGAAGAAACTGCAGGGGAAGAAATGTGTCCCGTTCTCCCACTGCACAAAGGAGAAAGCGGTGGCAGGGGAGGACCAGCTCCCATTGCACTTTGCCCCTTGCTGCCTCCCCCCTCCCACCACTACCTTCACAGCTGCTTCCTGGCCAGACAGGGGCCATACTCCAGGCCACAGCCAGAACCATGGTTCAGTAAGCAGTGGCAGGGGAGGGAAACAGGACAGCTGCAGCCAACTCAGAGCCCAGGTTAGGGCTCAAGTTGGAACGGCAGCAGCTGCCTGCCACCCCTCTGAGGCACTGTGCTCAAAGGAGGGGATTGCTCCTGACCCTCTTCCTTTCTATAAATCCTTTTTCCTCCTCCAGAATTGGGTTGAGGTAAACTGCCATGCTTATAGCAACCACCTCCATAGAACAGAGGTATGACACCACACTGACCTTGGGTTCACAACCTTAGCTGCCCTAAAGGGTTAAGGTTCTTTTATATATTCCTAGTTCTGAACTCCAGTCAGATGAATGACCAGCTGAGGCTACTGCAAAATGGCATAATAGTGGGTGGCTGGTCTTCTCTTTGACTGAAACCTTGGTGCTTGCAGTCGTCATTACAAATAGCAATTACAAGGTGGTCAGCTAGCTATAGTCGAGACTGGCATAGTAGTTACTTTGAGAATGAGGGGGTTACATACCCACAAAAACATTGGCACCACTCCCCTTCTGGACAGTAGAAAGTATAGGGGGTATAGAATTAGCAGTGTTATTATACCTGTTATTACACATTAGTGACAGAGACAGAGAAAACCATAACCTAGTATTGCCTTATTATTTTGCAAGTAGGCCACTCTATTAAAGCTGACAATGCAAGGGTTTCCCCCCTGCCCCACAAAGCTTCTCTTTAAAAATGGAAAACTGGGTAAGAGACATGGGCTGTAGTCAAACTTGTTGAAATACAGGTTTCCTTTGCCAACTGCTGGGGTTAGGTTCCTGAAAGTTCCTGTGGTTGGCAAGACAAAAGACTTATGGGAAAAATGGCAGGTGACGGGCTGATGCGCAGCCACTGAAAGTTGGAGTTACTCAAAACAGTATACCACGGTAGCCAAAAGGGTATATAGAATATTAAGCATGGATACTCAAAACCATGGTTAGCAAGAGAAACCTGTATAGTGTTTCTGAAACGCACTTCACACTCTTCATCACTATTACTGCCAACAGTCTCCTCTGCTAGTGAGTCTTCTTCATGACCATGCACTGGCTTGGGCTTGAATTTCCCCTCAAAATGGCAGCAGCCATAAAGTTTTTACATTTCAATGGAGCCTCCTCAACAATACTCCCGTACCTTATAGAAGAGCTAAGTTGCCAGACAGAGACAATGAGAAGACTACGAAAACAAAAGCAGTCTAACATGTTGCTTACTCCAGGCTAAGGAAGTGTTAGAAAAAACCCTGGTCACTGCCAAGGTGAGGAGCAGCATCTTTCCCCAAATACCTGGCTCGACTTAAGGTATGGAAATATCTAACTGGACTGGAAGTCAATTTGCACATTAGTTAACTTCCATGTCTGTATGTTTATCTAATCTTCCATCAACTCTTTAACTTGCAGAACAAGCGCACTCTTTCACTTACAAAAAACGTTTAAGGACATTAGTAAATGACCAAACAGTAATAAAACATTGAGAGTACAGACCCTTACCTTTAGTCGTCTTGTGTATGTACATTACATGCTGTCCAACATGCCTTCTATAGGATCTTTAAGGGGCAAATTAAGGCAGGTGAATGCAAATGACCCTCTGGGCTGTTCATTGGTGGGATGCACATCTGAAGTATAGACTTCTAATATTTGAGCTGGACTGGGAGTAGCTGGATAAATACACTGAACCAGCAGATTACAAGTGCACCATCAAACCATTTTTACAGACAAACACGCACAGGTACAGAACATTCTTTGAGGCAATGTTATACATAAATACTTGAATGTGCCATATCAGAAACTTAAGTCTATATGGTTTGGATCATAATTAAGAATTGCAAAAGGCACAGAATTGTTAATGCTAATCATAAATATCACTAGGACCCACATTTCCTGGTTTTCAGTCCAGAACACCACCACCAGTTTGATAGCCATTGGCTTGCAAGTAGTCCAAGCTGGCCTGCCCTGCCCTGAAGAGTTTAGTCAGCTTAGCTGCTTTGGAGTAAACAGGTTTGAGAACATACCTGGTATAACTGGAACCTTAGTAAAAGAGTATTTAAATATATTAACTGGGAAAATGACAAATCTACAGGGACTTACACAGGGACACCAGAATTACTTGTCCCCAGGACTGAACTCCACTTCTGTTTCTAATCTGGACCACAATAGTGCCAATCCTTTTCTTCTTCCTTCAGGGGTGGGGGGGAATTTAAATCTAGAAAATTTACAACTGGTAAGACTGACTACATCCCCAACTCTGTTCTCTTTTCTGCTCAAATGCAAGACCAATCAGGTGGCAGAAATTAGCTGCTTGCACTAGCATTTTCTTGTGTGCAGTTTGGCAACAGTATGAATAAGTGAAAACAGGCTTAAAATTGAACTCATATAACCTACATGTGTCATTACTGTTTAACATACAGTACCGTTTGCCAAGACAATTTACAATTGTGGGGGAAGGGAAATTTGCTGGACAACTGTGGCAAAACTAAGGAGCAGTGTCAGTCTAAGTAGGTTAAAACCTAGTTCACATGTCAAACTCCTGGCTTCAGTTCCTTTTCATAGGCCAACCCTCATGTAAACTCTTCCACCTGTTTTGTCCCTTTATTTTTGGCTGAAAGAGTCCAGCACTGCTGTAAAACAGAAGCTATGCAACTGAATGCAGGTTTGGCATTCTGAAGCTAAAAAAGAAACACCAACAATGATACAACACAGTAGTTGTTAGATGAGCATCTTTTTCTAACAAGTCTCCCTTCCCCACTCTGATCTCCATGCATGGTCAATTTTCTAGAGTAGGCAAAAATGGTCCTGTGACTCTCAACCTACTCCAAACTACCCAAGATCCACATATCTCTGCCACCAAAACTTCCTATGTACAGGATAGGTAGTGAGTATGATATTCAAAAAGTGAATATTGGAGGGTTTTACTTCCACCCTTACGAGAGCAGCCACATACATGTTTACAGCTGTCAAAGGCTAATAACCCAAAGGATCAACCTTCTGAACTCTATTTTAGCATTTATGCACCACAGCTGCAATAAGTAATTAAATTAATAATGTCATAATATAGCTTCACAAGCTTTAATTTGAGATGAAGTTTAGCCTTTAGACATGCAAGAAAGCCAGCAGAGGTATGTCTGAACTGATGCAATACATGGCCTTTAATTGCATTATGATATTAATTGTTCCCATTCACCTCTGTAGATAAAGAAAAGATGATGCCTCCTATTCACGGGGTTGTGAAGACTTAAGTTTCCTGGATCCATAACAATGGCTCCCTTCACTTTTCCTGGAAGTCAGAAGGCTGCTATGGCACTCATGCCCTGGCTCTCAGAGCCTGTTTCCCTTCAACAGGTATGCAGAACAGAGTGCACTTTAAACTAATAATACCTGTTGGGGATGGGAACAGGTTCAGAAGTAGTGCTGTCGCTGTTAATGTAGTTCCTTGCTCTTTAAATCTTCAGCCTCCAGTGTAAATGCACAGAATAGCAGCAGTATGATTAAGTATTGATTACTTTCCCTAATACAGAGATATTAAATCAAGATAGAAGAACATTGCCACTTTTGTAGTGAAACTTCTACAATGCCCACACAAACGCATCGATTTTTCTTTTGTGACAGTGTACAGTTTAGGGGGAAGAGGAGGGTCAAAATTTCTCTCCAAGTTATTTGCTTTCTCAGTGTTCAAAATCTCAACAGAGAAAGCAACCACCTGAAAAGTCAAAGAAAAGTTACAGACAGTGACACACTGACTTCCAGCCTAAAAGAAACCATGAATAGTCTGGGATTAGGCTGCATAATTCAAGCTACTGAAACCTGTTTCAAGCAATATCCTGAAAATGGAAAGGAAATCTGATTAAGTTATATTTTGATATTTGCTATTACTCGTCTTATAGGCCAAATTTTTTTTTTAAGTTGCCTTACTACAAACCAGAGGTTTGATCCTGTAAACACTACCAGCAGGAACACTGATATCCAAGTATTCCCAAAAACTAGCATGAAGTGCAACTAACAGTGTCATGTGTATTATTTTAATTGCCAATTTGATTTCATATTGTCGTAATCATATCAGCAAATGTTAAGAACATCTCTTTGCCACTTATTTTCGCATTCAGATTGCTTTTACAAGGCTAGAGTATCTATTATGGGCAATACCGTCAAAAGATAACAGGAGCCATGTAATAAATTCAACCCACAGGTTTTGCATAAAATAACATTTTTTTTTCACCTAATTTATTTAAATTTCCAATTCTTCCAATTCCAAACAAAAGCTAAATACAAATTTGAAACAGGTAAGCACTAGTTTTATCCAAAGGGAGCAGGTTTATATAGATTTACTCCAGTAAGGTACTCAACCCTTAAGCAAAGCCTTCATCATCAAAACTATACAGTAGTCTTCCTTATTTCATTGCACAATCTTCATGTTCTGTCAGAACCAACTTTTGACACTCCAAACACTATTTTACAGTTCACTGCTTTATAATGTCTATTCCAAAAAAACCTCAAGGGGTTTTCCATAAGAAATGTTTTAGAAACCAGTATTTCCTGCACAGTTCACTAGCAAGTTTACAAGTCTCAACTCTCAGGAAAAAATAATCTTCTACCAACATTGTTTCTGCAGCTATATTTTTACTTCAATTTTAGCTGCTTTAGTTACTTCAGACTCCAGGTCTGCCTCAATCTGTATAAATGTATCCAACTCTCATACGGTTATACAGCAACTTGGGGAAAGAGATCCAAAAATGAAAGTGCCAGTAAACTTAAACATGGCCCAGCAAAATAAAAAAGGCAAGAAATGCCTACATTAAATGAGATGCTTTTTTCCTTAAGATTTCTTTCCCGTGTTTACTTTTCTATTGTTAATAGCCACTTTTCTGTTCATTTAAATGAATCTGATAGTGCTGTTTAATACAATCATTAACAGCAAAGCTAAGGCTTTGTACCTGTTACATTCACTTCTCACCCTTTCAGTACTGATGACTAACATTATAGATGTTAGGGGGAAAACGACCAGCACAAATGGGAATACCACCACAAATGATCACCTTGTGCTTTCAGATACATTTGTTTCAGTGTACAACAGTCTCTTCATTTCACATTTAGTAAGATGCTGATGCAATGCAGAAGTGTGCAGAGCATCCTCTCTTTCATAAGGTCCATGCAGAAAACATTAAAAAAAATAAAAGTTCTGAGATACAAATGAAAAAAAAAATCCAGAATGACCACGTTTCACAATGTATAGTGTTCTGAACATGAGTCCATTTTCTTCTACATTCTGAAAGAATAAAAGTGGTGAGGAAAGTAAGAATTCACTGCTGCTTTCTGTGATCTTCCCCATTTTGCTGGCCAGTACCCTACTCTGGCATATAAGGACGGAGGTGCTCCTCTATGGTACCAACCGCCCAGTGGGTGAGCTGTTCCTGTGGCAGGTACAGGCAGATGCTGCATAACTTGAAGATTGTAGCTTTGTTTTTTGGAGTCTGGAAATGGAAATACATATAAAAAGTTAAGTATGTAGTTTTTTTCCACCCTACCCCAGACACAGTTACACCAAAAACACCTTGAATATAGTGTAAATTCTACACGTTTCAACTCCTTCTGTATGTATCAGAGTCTGTCTGATCAAAACTAGGCAATGTCAACCTAAAAAGTTTTTAGAATTCTGAATTGCAACACCAGGATAAAATAAGTAGCACGGGCCTTGGCAAAACAAATGGAATTTGGTAACTTCTTTCCACAATGATTTAATATTATCTATACAACAATGAAGGATTTATACAATATATTTTGTATACAAAACAAGTCACACATTTCTATATACAAAAAACTAACAATGAAACCATTCCAGGTTCAAATTTCAGCTCTCGCAAGACATGCAGGATATTGCCTACTAGCCTACACAAGGTAGGAGCAGCACTCTTTCCTGCTTCAAGATCAGATCAGAGTTCTAGCACTAAGGGACGCTGATGTTTGACCAGTTTTTCCAAAAGACACTTCAATGGCCATGGAGAGTACATGTATGGTGATATATTCATAGACTCATTTCTTCAGTCAGGGTGTCCAGACTGTGGAATAATCTTCCTCTAGAGGTGGTACAATTGCCTACCCTGGAAATCTTTAAGAGGGAACTAGACATTCACCTTGCTGGGGTCACCTGACCCCCAGTTATCTTTCCTGCTTGGTGCAGGGGGCTGGACCTGATGATCTTCCGAGGTCCCTTTTGGCCTTACAATCTATGAGTCATAGCCTAAGTCATTTGGCCCTTTGAGAGAGTCAGTCTAGAATTCTCCTGGGGTAATTAGAACTTACTTCTCCATTTCCTCTGATCACACTCAGTGGATACTACAGCATCACACATACTATTTACGCATTATACTATTCCCTATACCAGGAAGCCTGCATTTGCCTCAAGTTTACCAGTAGCATAGCTTATTTAAGCAACGCAGTGTTCATTTAAGCACCTATTCAGGTGTAAGAGAAGTTGGTGAAAAAGAATAGGTATCTAGGAAGCCTTCTGCAGCCTCTCTGGATGTGAGGCAAAGAAATAAACTCAAGAAGATCAAGAGTATTTAGGCCAGAAACAAAAGAGTCTTGTTTTTGTGAGGGTTTTGTTTGTTTGTGTTTTTGGGGGTGGGGTCTCTTTGTTTTTAAGTACATACATTTAGAAAAGTAAGTCATGTTGAATAAATAAGGGTCATGACTTGAATTACAAATCTTTGGAGCCTGAACTGGCAGACATACTTCACAGGAATAACTGCAGTAGCCGAATGAGGGTGTACTTACAATTATCCATTATCTTCAAAATCTTATTTGCTTTGGTCTTTACACAAAATCATTGAAATGTAATGTGTTTAAAAATGTAATGACCAGGATGTGAATGTTAATACTGATTTTAAAGTTTCATGCCATTTCTGCTACAAGAGGGGACCAGTATTTTTAGAGACTACAAGACACCAAAGTGAACACAGCTTTCCAGAACACTAATAGTTAGTATTTTGATGCCCCTGAACACACGGGAAATCTATTTTTCTCCACTGCTGCTTTAACTAAATCTAAAGCAGCAAGAAAGAGCATTAAGAGTAAAAAGATTTAGCAAACAGAATAATACACCATGCAAGCAGCAAGGCTCAGAACAATCCCTGAATTCTGTGGCACAAGTGGCACAATCCACCAAAAGAATTACGATAGATGTTACTGTTATGTAAGTCCCAATTTAAAAGCTTTGTTTTACAGTGCTCCAAGCAAGTATTCTGATGAGTCAGTGACTGCAGTAAGATGTTTTACATACTATGTAGCTTAAATGCGGAAGAACCTGAAAAGCTAAAGGGAAGTGAATGTTAACGGCCTCCTTCCTCCTCTGAAATTCTCTAATCAGAGAGACTTGTTGAGGAAAGAAACAAAAAAAAACGCTGTACGAGCTTCTCTACTCTAAGACTGGCTGGAAGTGGAAGCAACCGGAATTCAGCTACTGAATGCATACTTGCCCTGGAAATCATTCCTCATGGAATGAAGTAAATTAAAGTGTTTCTTTTTTGTTGTTGTTATGTAAGATTTACAAAAGCTCTGGTATCTATTTTCAGAAAGGTTATAAAAAATTACTGAGGTCAAGGCTATTGCCCAATGAAGATATCAGCTCAGACCACCGGTATTTGTGGTAGGTTATGCTCCTAAAGCAATTCAAAGCTGTAAAAGAACAGCAAAGCAAATAAAGCTTCAACTACATGCCGTTAGGACTACGCAATCAGGTGGACCTGCAGAACTAGGACCCTTAGCAACAGAAAATTCGAGCCGCTAAAGAAAAAGTTTCTGCATGACATATGACCATAGTACACTCACTCTCTTTGGCATGTTTACTAGAGTAAGCAGATGTCAAAGGAATGGACCTAGGATTGAGTAGAATGTAGTGAAGCTTGTGATGGTCTTCAGTTCCTGGTGAAGTTTCTTATAGATCTGGACTAATGTCTGGAAAAACGTTATCTAAGCATATGAAGTTTGCTCTCCCAGGGAATGCTCCAGCATGTCAAAGGGAAAAACTTACCAAACTGCAGTCCTCATTTCTGAGTTTTAGTCTAATCTTTTCAGCTCTTGAGTCTAAACTCAAGGCCAGTGGTTCCCAAACCTGTTCAGGGCCCAACTGCATTTTGGTAATTTCAGATGACTCCATGCAGTGGTGAGTGCAGGCACACAGTTAAAAAAGCTACTCTACCCACAAGTAACATGGGTAGGAACTTAACCTTGTGTCTCAACTGTTCTATTAACTGCTCATGTGCTCTCATACCTCACAGAGGCAGTGAAACTGAATAAAATAGAGCTAAGCTTGTCCCAGTTTGGCTTTCACTTACCGTAAGTGTCAGTTACCCCTCAAAGGAAGTGCAAGTCCCCACCCCCGTCAAGTGCCAGCATATAGGACAACTGCAGGTTCAGGGGAATTTGGGACTTCCTGGGGCTCATGACCCCACTCATGACCATCATCCCTAGTTTAAAAACTACTGCCTCAGTCTGAGCACCAGACGTTTTTGTCAGTTTGAAGATGTTTTTGACAGTTCTCATTTAAGCTACTCGTCTTGTCAAATGGGGATTTTTTATAGCTCATTAGAAACAGTGCAAGGGTCTCCACTGTTTTATTGACTTGTGACTAGAAGAGAGGGCATTTAACAATAATTTCTTATACCCATAATTACACAGCCTTTCACATTACCCCCATATTCTTGAACGTGAAAGCCTCAGAAAGCCTTTAAATTGTTTTAAGAATATGTTGTTTCAATTCATTTTCATACATTTCTTACTAGTAAAGACAAGCCCCCTTTTTTTTTCAGTTTTCTAAAATAAGATCATATTAAGTCTGTTTTAGATTCTCCCCTTCCCACTATTGTCTCAGTAATGCAAGAGCATGGAATCAATCTTATATAGCAGCATTTCATATTTTCTCATGCATAACAAGCTCCAAATAAAATATGCACCGTCTGTTTGGAAGACAATGTAGGAAAAAAGATTTTTACAGGGTCATGGCTGACTGCGACACACTAATTCCTCCTGGGAACACAGAGTCCAGGAAGTGTGACATTCCAAGACAGTCTGGTGAAGCAGCAGGAACTTCCTGGTGGGACAGACAGTCTCTTGGGATGCCACACACTTATGTTTCCAGGAGGATCTACTCTGTCACAGAAGTTAAGCCTCAGATCCCTGCAAGGGCAGTAGCAAGACTTAGTTTTTTACTGTAACTAGCACTTTATACAAGTACTGGTAAATAAAGTAATATTTCTACATTGTAAGCCTCATGAAAGTACTACCAACAGTTCAATTTCTGCTTCGGGCACAACCTAATGCTCAGCCAAAAGCTATAGGCATGACACTGTTAACATAGGACTTTGCCCCTTTAGCTTGCTGAGGAGATACAAATTGCAGTCATCTTGGAAACTGCATGGCATGTAGTGTCTCCAGCACAGAATACTACTTCCCCACTTAATACCTGCACCCAAATTTTGGGAAAGAAAGGTGCATAATGTATGAGAGAAAATAAAGTACTTTTCTGCCTCATAGTCTGTTTTCAGACCATAGAATTCTGTAAATGGCATAGGTTATGTTTTGAAATTGCTTAACTGCAAACATGAACAAAATCTTTTTTCACATATAAATTAAATATTTACAACAGAACAAATAATTTGGTTGGGGACAATTGTACAGTATTTCTATGACTTTTCAAAGGCTATGTGTTTTCTTATGAGCAAAACCTAAAAATTCCACCCCCTTAAAGAAAAAACAAACAAACCCAAATACACATACATAGATACACTCTGAAAAAATTAAAAGAAAACAAATTTACCTGCAAGTGCTGTCTGTCAATGAAGAGAAACACTGACTGGTTAGGGTTGTTGATAACAATTCCAGTCTTGTCCTTTCGGCTCAGAACATGCAGAAACTGTTTTTCATAGTCACCATGGTGAAATTCAAACTTGGCCTGTGCAGGAATGAAACAAGTGCTTATAAACAAATCACATCAAAATTACTAGTTTTGGTTTTTATCCAAATAAACCAAGACCACCACAACCCAGATTTTTCAGAGATTTCCTGAGCTGCAAGAAATCAAGCAAAAAACAAAAAATACAAGCCACAAAACTATCACTCTCACTTCAACCCACAAAGTTATAAACACATTATCTGACCAGCAATCATGTTATTCATCTGTTGGACACAGACATGAGCAACAGAAGACATATATGAACCATTTGCTCCAATACATCTGAAAGTAAAAACTGAATTTCTATTGCTACCACCTTGACTAAAGTTTGTTGTACAAAACAGAAAGGACATTAGACTCTTTCATAAGTAAACTAGAAAACTGTAGGCTAGATAAAACTACTATATGGTGGTTAACCAAGCAAAGGGCAATAATTATTAACTGGTCCACATCGGAATGACAGGAGGTTGAGTGGAGTCCCACAAGGGTCTGTCTTAGGCCTGGTGCTGTTCACTGCATTTATTAATGGTTTAGATGCTGGCATGGAAAGCTCCATGAGCAAGTCTGCAGACAACACAAAACTAGGAAGATTATGAACAAGTTAGAGGATGCAAGCGCAATTCAGAAGTGTCCTTACAAATTGGAAAGTTGGGTTAGAACTAACAGGATGAAATTCAATGAAGAGTGCTACACCTCAGGAAGAATAATCAAAAACAAAATTTAAATGGAGGACACCTGGCTGGATAGCAGCTCTCTGGAAAAGGACTTGGGAGTCTTAGTAGATTACAACACTCAATGAGTCTGCAGTGTGATGCAGTCGCACACAAGGCCAGTGCCTTTTTGGTCTGCCTCAACACAAGCATTAGGTGCAAGACACGAGGTGACAGTAATCCTTTAACTTGCCACTGGTAGGACCTCGTTTGCAGGAGTGTGTGCAGGTCTGGGCTCCACATTTTAAAAAGGACACAGAAAAGTTAGAGAGGGTCCAGAGGTAGGCAATAAGGATGATCAAGGGCTTGGAAGGCAAGTCATATGAGGATAGGCTAAAGGAGCTAGGCATGTTCAGCTTGTGTAAAAGGAGCTTAACAGTGGATATGATAGTAGTCTTAAAATATTGAAGGGCTACCATAAAGAAGAGGGAAAGCACCTTTTCTGTCTTGCTGCAGAGAGGAGGATGTGAACCAATGCCCTGATGTGGCAGCAAAGTAAATTTAAATTGGATATGCAGAAAAATAAAACAAAAAATTCCTCATGAAATATATTCAGCATTTTACAAACAACAGAAGTGGGGAAAAAGCAATTCTATCAAGTACAAGTGTCTGCCTGCAAATGACTTACGGGGTTTAAAAAGTTAACACACAGGAGCACCTGTGAAGTTGAACTGCAGTTTCTTAGTAAAGCATAAATAAGGCACTTTCCTTACTGGGCATTTTCCTCTGTAGTCCGTACTCAGTTAATGCATCGTCTTAAAAGTGACTGCATCATTTAGCAGAACTCTAAAAACATATCGTGTTTTCTTCAGTAGAAAAGCATCCACAATTTATACCACCATTTACCAAGTATACAAGTTATTAGACTTTGGTAGGAAAGAGTAAGTTAAGAAAAACTCACTGCATTGAGTCAAAAGCTCAATGCAATTTGTCCATTTGCCATTCACTAAAGGAGCACCAATCATGCTCAAAAAACAGCTGAAACAAAAGCTGGCTCCTTTAGTCAAGTAGAGTTGCAAGTAGAAGTGACATCAGCCAGTGAATTTCTTGGCCACTTTTACAATCTATCTTTCCTTTTGTTTCCCACAAAGCAGCAAGGTGAAACACACTAACAGGGGAAAATACACACACACACACACACACACACACACACACACACACACACTCTCTCTCTCTCTCTGTTGGAAAATATGCAAGTTCACAAACTAAAAGAACTTCCCACCCTTTCATTTTCATATTGGCATCATCTGCAATATCAGCACATTAAAAAATTCAAGCTAGGAGTTACCACTTAGTAAACCTAAACCTAACCCTAACAGAGAATGTACTGCGAACTGACAGAACATTTTTATGCATCACCTTGTACCCAAGCCCTTGTAAAAATATTACTACTACTACGTAACTTGTAAAGAAAACAAAGTATGTAAAATAATTTAGAGATGCAAATAAAAAAAAAAAACCTGCCAGAGCTGCATGTGGAAAAGTCTACTTTAACATACCTGCAAACAATTAAATTCAGGCAAAAATGCAAATTCTAGACATGATTTAAATGCATCTCAAGTCAAACTCTCTTTTATACAGTACAGTAACTATAATTATCAGAATTTTCATGACATTCTCTTGTCATTTGGATGCCTTGGTTATACTGAACAGCCACAACTAGCTCCAGCTTCTCCAGTTACTAATATTTAAGCATCTGTCCTCTGTGAAGACCTTTCAGATAGTTTGCAGACACTGAACCAAGCAATGAAATGAAGCACAGGCTGGCATTCAAAATTTAAGCTGCTTTGTAAAATAAGTGGCTTACAAGTCTCTAGTATTCACAGAGTACCCATCATTGGTATTTCTGTACCAATTGATTCACTGTAAAAACAAATACACCTCCACAAACAGTGTGTGAACATTATGCTCACTGGTTCTTCTCTGTAGTCAAATTAATTTGTTGTAAGAGCCTGATCTCAACATCAGTGACAGGTTTGGTACTGACTTCAATGTACACAAAGATCCCAAAAGATCAGTTTGACAAAGATTGAATGCAAACAATGTTCTTCAATTACCTACAGTGGTCTGGAATTTCTTGCACGTTTTTTAGCTGCTATATCTGTTGCTTTAACATTAATATAAATATGGTGCAAAATAAAAGGAGCTCCATATACACTGCTATGACTTTAGCCTGGTGCACAGATTCTCAAATCAGGGTGCCAGGAGATCCTTTTAAGCCTACCACAGGGTGACATGCAATATTAGCACAGTTAAATGTGCAAATACCTTCACGTGATACACAAGATAAACCCAAGAAATTTCAAATAGGAATCCCGAGTCAAAAACATACTGACTTCTAGCCTTTCCATGCTCTGTGCAACAAAATTGTTCTATTTTTCCCTAGTCAAAAAACAAGTGAAAGCTAAGGGTTGCCATCTACTCGGGCTGCCTAGAGTACCGCTCCAGTAAATTAGTTGGCACAGCATAGCAAGAATTTAAAACTTATAATCTGAAATCAATTAATTGTTTTAAAATCTAGAAAAATACCTGAACAGGCCTAAAGGGCTCATCAGATCCCTTCCACCGAGAAAACAGGAGACAGACTATCTTCTCAATATCATTACGAGGCCAAAGAATGAAGTCCATCTCCTGGGTACAGCCAATCACATCCTGCAAGGAAAAAAAAACTGCACATTGGCTTACCTGCGATTCTCACAGCAGATCTGTAGAAGAGTGAAACTTATGTAGGTGCAAATTAAGAAGAACAAAATAAAATGAAGATACATAGTTCGTTATCACATCTCCAAATTCTTCCTTTCCCACAAGCTTGTTTCATCCAGCTATTCAGATTTTGTGTTGTATTTTGCAAGCTCTTTGGGCCAAGGCCTGGGGACACTGATTTGTTTATAAATCCTAGAAAAACCCCAAACCAACTACTGCAATACATTATTTTATATTTGGTTATATAAATTCTAGTTTCAAGGAAGCAGAGTATCAAAACTGTGTCTTTCTATGAAAATCTAAGTAATGCTGCAGCAAGTTTTGTGACAGGTAAACTCTGTACTCTGGAGAGGTCAAGATTTGAAGAGGCACTTCTGAAAATATGTAATTCGTCTCAATCAAATACAAACAGAAACTTTTCATACTTACACAGATAACTAGATGGAATTCATAGATTGTAAAAAGTTGGAAGGGACCTTGCAAAATCATCAGGTCCACCCCCACCCTGCACTAGGCAAGATTCTAGGGCAAGTATGTAAATCATGTTTCAGCTTGGTTACAATTCCATTAAGCTACATTTCTGGATCCAGACTAAAATTCTGAATTCTAATCTAACAGAAGACTTGAGGACATAGAAATGTAGAACTGGGACACATATTTGCAATACAGTGTATACATGCTCAGACTGCAACTCCAAACTATAAAGTATAAACAATAACTTTACCCTGCGCATGGATTGGTAGCGGGGCGCATGAAGCTGTACTACATCTTTCTGCAGAAGCTCTATGGAACTTTCCAAAGAATAGCTGGAATCCCGCACACCTTTCAGGATATTTTCTTCGTAATTATTGGTCATGACTGGTATCACTTCAGACACTTCAAAAAGCGCTGACTTTTTCTTCTAAAAAGAAATAAAAGAAAAGTAGTAATGTTAATGGTCCACCCTTTTTCTTGGCAGATAAGAATAATCTACTGAACCTTGTATATTTTCCCCCTAGTACTAGTGTCCTCATGTAAAAATTAGGCACTATATCACTGATTTATGACTTAACATTGTAACTTAGAGTTACACTATTATATGCAGAGCTCTTAAGAGAGCAAGTCAAAGAGCAGTAAAATCTTGTTTAAAATAGCTTTATTTTGGATAGCTTCTTCATATTTACAAACTTAGGCTCCAAACCTAAAAAAACTTCAAATGAAGAGCAAGAATAAACATTGGCAAGACTGGAGTTCAACTGTCTGCTTAAAGGAATACCTTTCAGCCTTACCAACAGTGCTGAATGCAGATTTGTTGGTGAACCAAGCCAGTAACACACATTTTTTGTATTTAATGGTTTCAGATTCCATCAAATGGAATTTTATGCTCCAACCTCCCCCAGTCAGTGAAAATGGAGGCAGATCTAATCCAAGAATAATTTTAGCAACCATAAATCATCAGTGTGTAAGAAGTGGTTTCACAGTTGAATTCTGTACTATTTCATCATGAACAGTTGGTTAGCACTGTTTCAGTATTTCCTGTCCATGGAACAACTACTCTTAAAGAGCAAAAGCAGTTTGCCACTACAGCCACCTGTAAACAGACTTATTTAAAACTTTCTTTCAAGAACTACATTAGAGATGAAGCAAATTCTATTGAATCTAGGCCAAGACCGTTAGGCCCTCATACATAAGTAACGGACAAACATTTTTTTCTTGCTGGCCAGACTATTCTAGATCCAAAGTAACCATTTAGGCCCTAGTACATAGGTACCAGATCAACTCACATCCAGCGTCATCTTGGACTTAAAACAAACCATTGTAATTTCTAAAATACACAATTGGAGGATGTTGCCAAATACAGCCAGAAAGTTGCACCCGTTTACAAACATTTAAACTCTGTATTGATTAGGAAGCACTAATTATTACCGCTGCTTAAAATTTTAGTTATTTTAGACTTGTGACATATACTTTTACCTAGCTAACAAGCAGGGCACCATCATGGAGAAAAGAATAAACTTCACCCACTATATAAATATAGAATTTTCTTCCCATGACAGTTACTTGAAACTAGTACATCCCCAGTATCACACAAGAGTGGTGCTTTTACCAACTTGTTTATGCTCTGCCCAACTGAACTAAGTACAAACACTTTTCTTCAGTTAATTAAAAACTTTAGTTCTGTAACATCTAGTACTAGTCCTTAGTTCTCCAGTTGCCCACAAAAACAGACTCAAATATTAATAAAAAGTCTGCCCCCAAAGCTATTTTAGAAAGCCTTTAAGATCTTCAGAATTCCACAACCATTCCTTGTACCACACATACTTTCAGCCTCAAAATGCTGTTAAGTTTAACTTCACTGTCTCCCCCTTACAGGAGATCATCCTAAAAGCTCTACATTTAATAAAATATCCCAATGCTATTCACCTTCCATCTTTCACAGTCCTGGGACAAAGTAATTTTATCAACTACTTAGTACATCCACTACTTGTAGTAAAACAACTATGCGTCTGTTGCCTCAGTGGGAGACTTCTGTACTGTGATAGACCCTGCATGTTAATATTGAAGAGTTCTACCCGCTACAGCCAAGTAAAGACTTGTTTGTAAAAATAATGATGAGTTTCAGATGTGCACGTGTTTGCAAGGTTTCCAGATGCACTCTGAGGGAGGGGTTGAAACTGTCTGAATGCCTTCTGCTTTAACCTGATAAACATGATAATTTCAGTAGCTGCTGCAGCCAATCCTTTCTCTCTCTTGCAGCCTGACCATCTGAAACGGTCAGTTTGAGCAAATCAGACTTCATGAACAGCTTTTAAAGAATCTTAATTTCTTCTCCCATTGGAAAGCCATCTCGAAGGGATGTGTGAACCACTACAAGACTGTAAGCACATGAGAAGAGAAAGGCTGAAGTCACTAAAAAAAAAAAAAGCACTAGATAGAGAGAAAACACAATTAAGCTGACTGACTGAATGGTAGGAAATAAATTGGATTTAAAGTTTTTCATATTAGGTAGCAAGGTTTTTTTCTGTAAAACATGATTAACAATGTGCAAAGAGCTAAGTTACATTGAAACAGGCAGCAGAGAGGATTTGAAAATGGAAAGTTACCTTGTCTTTGAATACAAAGGCAATATACATCTTGAAGTCAAACTGGTCAGCTAGAGATTCTTTTTTCTTTCTAAGCTGAGCACGAAGTCTGTTCAGAGCTTGTTTCTTCCGGGAGTTTGGGTCCCCCATTTTTGTAAGGTGGTACTAAAGCCTTTGGAAACTGTCACTAAGCTATGGGCACTTTTTCATAAGACTCAAGTACAACAGAAACAAGTCATTTTATTCCTGCTAATACAATTGAATAGATAAAACGCGAATGTAACCCAAAAAACGCACCTCAGGCAATATTTTATGAGACTGTCATATTAAAGGGGTCAAGAAACAAAATAAGCCGCTGTCCAACCATGGTTGGACAAGGAGATTCGGCAAAAAGTACCAAGAAAAAAAAACGCTAACAATTTTTAAGAAGATACATTGGTGTGAACAGTTTAACTGCAGGAATAAGTGGGTGAGAATAGGGATGCGGGGAAGTGATCACAATTTACGTGTACAACAAAAAGCAACTGGCACAAGCCCAATCCATGTGGGGATTATTTCTGCCCTTACAAAACAAGGAGAAAAAAAAAAAAAAGAAACTGAAATTACAAATTGCGCTTTACCCCAGCCAGATTCATGACTCTGCTATTATTCTCAGGTTTCCACTATTGCTAGGTTGCCTGTCTCTGTCCCTCTTTTTTTTTTCCTTCTTTACCCTTTAAAAATTATTACACTTGGTGGAGAGCAGAGAAAAGGGTGCAGAGGAGGAGTGCACATCCTGGGAGGTACAAGATTTCCCTGCCAACAACAGAATCATCAACTACAGATGTGGTGCTGATTTGCAGGGTAGCAAAGAGGAAAAACAGCGGAGTCATTTCTAACTTCATCCTGCTCATCATTAGGCACATCACCGCCCTGAGGCTGCCACTGCTGAGAAGGGGGATCATGATGGCCACAGACGAAAGGTGGGTGGGGGGTGAAGGGACGGGACTCTCTCCCCTGGAGATTCGAGCCCTATGCAAGCCCCCAGTCCTGGCTGCCCACCACAGTGAGAGCTCTACATCCCCCAAAACCTAACGGGCTCCTCCAGAAACTGATGCCCTGCCCTGCCCCAGGATCCTCCTCTCTCTACTGCCTGAGCCCGGTTTAGCTAGGACCATGCATGGCTGACTTCTGGCCTCTCCTCCCGCAACTGGGCAAGCTGCCCGAGGCAGTGAGACACCCGCTGGGTGCGGCAGGGGCGCAGCCCTCTCACTTCATGGTGACTCTAAACCAGGAACAAACAAACAGGGTAAAAAAACCTGGGGAGAGAGAAGATGGAAACAAAACCCTGAGGGAGCCTGGGGAAGAGCAGATTTCCTTGCCAAAATGAAAAACAGGGGAGGGGGGGGAAAAAAAACCTGGGGGAGATGGAAGTGAAACACCGGGCGCAGACCCCTGTGCCAAAACAATCCTAATTTTTTCTCCTGCAAGGAAAAATATTGATTTGTTTTTTAAATTCCCCTTGGCAAAAAAAAAAAAAAAGAAAGAAAAAAAAAAAACCAAACCGAGCTGCAATCACTTCCCCTCACACCTCACTCCCCAAACCCGCAGAAAGGTGGTGTCGGCCTCGCCCCATACATCCCCCCACGCTGGGTGTCACGCGGGGTCCAAGGCCCGGCCCGAGACGAGGCAGGAAGAAAAGAAAGCGGGGAGGGGGGAGGGGAGGGGAAAATCCCCGGCCGCGCGTGTCCCCCGCGGGGCCGGGCGCTGCGGGGCCGGGCGCTCGCTAGCCGCAGCCGGCGGGCGCAGCGGTGGTGGCGGCGGCGGTGGTGGCGCTGGTGGCGGCGCGGCGCGGAGCCATGTCAAGACGAGGCCGCGGCGCGGCGCAGCCCCCTCATCCCCGCGGCGCCGGGTGCGCGGGCCGGGCCGCCCGCGCGGCCGCTGCTCAGCGCCAGCCTGTGGCCCATCGCCTCGCGCGGCGGCCCGGGGCCGGAGCCGAAGCCGGGCGTGGGGAAATGGCGGCGGCGGGGGGAGGAGGCGGCCGAGGACGGGCCCTGCGCTAGCGGCGGGCGGCGGCGGTCCGGCGGCGGCTGAGGCTGTAGGTGCTGCGGGCGGGAGGGATGAAGGGAAAGGTCCGCGGCGCAGAGGTAAAGTGCAAAATGGCCGCGCCTGATTCACCGACGCCGCCCGGCACCCACTGCGCAGGTGCGCCGTGCCGGGCCGTACCAAGCTCGGCGCGGGGGGAAGCTGGGGGAGTGCGAGAAGGAAGAGGGGGATGACTGAGAGGTGGAACGAGGAGCGGGGAGACAGGGTCGCCTAACTTCGTTATTGTCTGGCGCCCCGCCCCCACTGCGTCTTAATTCAAGTCCCAACACCTCCCCTGCATTGGCGAAGTTGGTAGCAGCGCCCCACGTGACCTGCAATACTCACTCGGGAGGGGGTTGTAGCTGGAGCGGCTGCTCCTCCCCCTTATCGTTCGGCGCGTGGGGCCGGCCCACCAGCCTCCGGCGCATGCACGTTGCCTGCGGGCGGGCTGTCACGTGCCTCTGGAGCCCAGCGCCGCCTTGTGTGTAGTGACAGATGGTGATCGTGCTTGTACGTCGATTGCAACCGTTTGCAGTAAGAGCAGAAGTGTTCACCATAGGCAGTGGTAGATCTGGAAGCCGTGTTGGTCTGAGACAAAGAAATGCGAAAATCTGGAATGTGGGCAGTAATTTTCGAGGGAGCTCATTGACATAGCCTGTGCCAAACCCAAGTCATTTGCAGGGAGTTTGGGGGTTTGCTATTAGTGCTTTCTTATGCCTGCTTGGATGAAAATAAATATTTCAACTTTGATGAGTCAGTTCTCACCCACTGGCAGTTTACAGTGAGCACTAAAGATTCATTTGCATGTTTATTTGCATATTTATTTACATATTTTTTCAGCCAATACAACCATGTTGAGCTTCCAAAACAATAATTTCATAGTTGAGACCTGGCAATGCTGTGTTGCAGGGGCCCTGCTGCCCCCTGAGGCATGGGGGGAGGGTAACTCCAGCCACTAGTGCAGGGGTAGGGAATTATTTTGGCTGGAGGGCCACTTACTGAGTTTTGGCAAGCCATTGAGTTCAGCATGATGGGCAGCCCAGGGCATATAAATATTAATTTTCCAAATTTTTTAGGGGCCCCACGGGCCGGATAGAATGGCCTGGCGGGCTGCATCCGGCCCCCGGGCCACATTTTGCCCACCCCTGCTCTAGTGCCACTGTCACGTATTACATGTGTCATTCAGCTGCTGCTGGTTAATGGTACAATAAACTTTGACTGATCACAGTGCAAAGTAAGAGGGGCCACAAGTACAAAGTAATGATCATACAATTAACTAGTGAATCTTGCAGTAAATTTAGACAGGTCACAGAGGTGAAAGTAATGTTCACAGGACTGAAAACCATCCAGCTAGGAAGAGAGCCACCCAGCTACAACCTGATAGTGTTTGAAAACGTGCAGTCACTCTAGAGCTGATTTCTCACCATCTTAAAAGGGAACATGTTTGTGGGGATCCCTGTGAGGGGAATCCATGGGCAGAGAAACATTTTGCCCAGCAGCAAGTGGCATTTAATGGAGCCTGAGTTTTCATGCCTGCTGGGCCCTGTGTTGTCGCTGTCTTCTACCGTCTCCCTAATAAGCTCTTGTCCTCAGTGAGTAGGGAAACAATCTGGTGCAGGGGGCAGAGGGGATTCCTTTTAGTAATATTATTACTCAATGAGGCTGGAACTAGCTGGTGGCCGGGCCCAGGTGAGGGCCACCAAAGGCAGCCTGAGGCATGAGCAGAAGCTTCTCCCATGGCAGCTGCAGGTTCCCACGTGCCCTTCCGAGGACCCCGTTTGCATCTGCATGGGTTTGCCCATCTGTAGCCAGCAAAACCCCAATGCAGCCTCAGCCCCTCTAGCACCCATCCCAGCTCTACTCGTGGACCATCTTGAGACTGTACTCCGCCCTCCTCTCCCCACAGTTCGGGCAAGCCAGCCCCTGCAATTGGTCAGTCTTGGAAGGAAATGCTCCATTAGCTCCTCCCCCAGTAAAGGGAAAAGCACATGCAGCATGGTCACATAATGCAGCTCATGTGATGCAGGAGCACAGTGTTATTGGGCAAGCAGCTGCCCTAGGATTGGTCAGCTTTGGAAGGAAATGCTCCATTAGCCTCTTCTGTCAGTGATAGGAAACACAAGCCATGTGGCAAGGGACATGTGATGGGCCTCACGCAAGGAGAGCCACATGGCACGGCCCATGCAGGGCAAGCTGGCCAATGACTGGTTGGTCTTGGAGGGAAACACTGCATGAGCTCCTTCTGGCAGCCGTGGTAAGCATGGCGTCCCATGCCAGCATAGGCATCACGCGGTAGTGCCAGGTCTGTGTGACATCATGCTCCAGCAGGACACTAAATTGTGGGGTGAAGTGCACGCTCCAGAGGGTAGGGAATAATTGCAGGCAGACCTGGACAGTTTGGAAAAGTGGGCAGTACACAAGAGGATGCAGTACAACAAGAACAAATGCAGAGTGTTGCACCTAGGGCGTAAAAATATCCAGCACACCTACTGGCTGGGAAGTGACCCTCTCAGCAGCACAGAAGCAGAAAGGGATCTCAGACTCATAGTGGACTCCAAGATGAACTGAGTCATTAGTGTGATGAATCATCAGCAAAGCTAACCGCACTTTATCATGAATCAGCAGATGCATGACAAATAGATCCAAGGAGGGGATACTTACCTTCTATGTGGCACTAGTCAGACCGCAGTTGGAGTACTGAGTCCAGTTTTGGGTGCTTACACTTCAAGTAGGGTGTTGATAGACTTGAGAGGGTCCAGAGGAGGGCCACTTGTATGGTTAAAGGTTTGCAGGTCAAGCTCTATGAGGAGAGACTAAGGGACCTGAACCTCTTCAGCCTCTGCAAAAGAAGGCTGAGAAGTGAATTTGTAGGCAGCCACAAGATCGTTATGGGGTGCAGCAAAGAACTGGAGTTGCTCCATTCACCAGGGCACCTCTTGGGGTAACGAGAAACAATGGTCACAAACTGACAGCAGATTTAGGCTAGACATCAGGAAGAACTTTTTCATGGTAAGGTAGCCAGAATTTGGCAGGGGCTTTCAAGGGAGGTGGTGCTCTCCCCTACATTGGGGGTCTTTAAGAGAAGGCTGGATAGGCATCTGGCTGGGGTCATCTGACACCAGCACTCTTTCCTGCCCAGGACAGGGGGTCGGACTCGATGATTTGTTGAGGTGTCTTCTGACCCTAGCATCTATGAATCTATGAACACGGCTCAACACACTGGAGTAACAGGCTCTTCTGGCAAGGGGAGGGAGAACAAGACCCCCCTCAGGGCTTTCACCAGTGCCTGGAGACCCTGAGACCCCTTTACCCCCACCCCCAGGCGCTGCAGGGTCTGATGCAGGGGGTTCCTCTCTGTGGCTAAGGACAGACATTCAAAAAGCCGGAGCCTGAACTGATTGAACCTTGGCAAGGTAATCTAACCTGCCTAGGCTGAACGGGTTTGTAACAGGACAAATATGCTCGCTGCACTGAGGCAATGCAGACAAATGCCTGCAGTTGCTGAGACCAGATGCAGGGGGCGCTAGAGCTGGCCCTCAGGTACAGGGAAGCTGTGCTAGGGCGGGCATGGCCAACCCAGGCTGAACCGGACAGAGTGGGGCTTAATTCCCTGTGGCACTGGCAGGGCCCGGAGCTGGGTCTGTCCTCACTCCCTCCTCGCTGCTGCGGCAGGGGGGCACCAGAGACCCTGATGCAGAGCAGTGCAGGGAGCAGAGTTCATTTCCCCTCTACCCCACTGGCAGCCAGGTGGCTCCCTGCCTGGAATAGGCCCCTGGCTGTCCCCTCCGCCACAGGCCAGAGAAATAACCTCATCCCTGCCCCCACAGGGGCCCTGCCTGGCCATGCCGCCTCCCCACTGCTGCAGCAGGAGGGGCAGAGCCCTTGCTGGGGGAAGCAGCCCCTGTCACACTATGGGGGAGAGTGAGCCCCTTCCCGGTGAGGGGCTGTGCTGTGGGCTCAGGCTGCGTGTGGCAGCGCCAGGGTATGGAGCAAACCAGAGAGCCCTGCAACCCCCTGCAGCGCTGCTGTACTCCACAACTGCTCTGCCGGCCCAACAGCGCAGCCCTGCTGGGAAGCTGTGATAGGCTCCAGCCCATCGGGCACTGGTGGGGCCAGCCCCTGCAGCTCATTCTGTGTCGGGGCAAGATACGAAGGGGGCTTATTCAGCCCCCATTATTCCACACCCCAGCTGAATAAGGAGGGGGCTTGCTCCAAGCACAGAGGGTCTGCTCGCACCGCAGCAGGGTCTGCCCAGCGGGGCCTGCCTGACCCAGCCGCTGCTGCTCTGTGCTCAGAGACAGTGGCTGAATAAGCCCCCTCTTGCCAGCAGGACTGTGGTCAGGGTTCTTCGGGACAGTCCCCCAGTGGCATTGACAGGAAGTTTGGGGTGGTCCAAGAAGTATTTTGCCACAATCCCATCCTAATCTGACCTTCATTTAGGGCTCTGTACTTGATGCGAAATATAGTTTTACATATTAAATTAGTACACATGCATAACTAATTAAATTCTCTGTTTAGGATGTGTGATTCATGAATAACAAGCTTTTATTGGTTATAGATTAGCTTTAAAAAAGGAACGGCATAAGGAACCAACTTCAGCCTCATGTTCTCCTAGAAGTACTATGTATGCAGGTAGCCTGCATAGCACAGCCCAAAGGCACACTTTTACAGTGATTCAGCCTTCAGCAGCAGGCTGCCTTGTTGGCAGAAGCAATCAGATATGGATTATATTAGAAGCACTTACTCTATATCATAAACCGAATATTGTGGGGTTAATTATGCATAATGTTGAACTATAACTTATATTGAGGCATAGCATAAATTGCATATGCTTCATTATGCGGTCCATTAAGTAAAACATAGTTTAAATTGTGTTTGTCCTTCATAGTTCTGGGGTAGTGAATATTAAATTTAGTGTGATTGCTTGAAATGGTTTGAAATCATTTCAGAAGAACCACTTGCTTATCAGATCAAGTCCCTGTTCCTGACAGATATACAAATGAAGAAGACTTTCTTTGTTGCTATGATGTGAGTTCACAAGATTTTTAAAATCTTAAGTAAAAATAGTATCTCAAGATCAGCTGCTTTTGCATCACAGCCTGCCAAATTCCCAATCAAGAGGAAGTTATCTGGTCATTGCAAAGTTTCAAAGAGTTGCAAAGTTGAGGGAAGGGTCAAAAGAGAACAAGAAAACAAGAATCTAAATGACATCACTCAAGCTGTGGTAAAAGGTAAAAGTAAAAGTTTATGGTAAAAGGTAAGTGGCATTCTTGTTTGGCATGCAAAAACAATATGCTGTTGCTAGTGGAAACTTCAGATGCGTGACTTGTTCTCATTTTATTGCCACCAGAGCCAAATGTGCACTTTGTATTGTTACATACCGTTGCCATTACCCAACATTTAAAAACAGTTTAAGTTATTAAACCACCCTGCACCTGCCTCTGCCTGCAGCAACACCACTGACTGGGGGAAAGGGAGAGAGAATATCCCAGATATTCCATTCTCCCATATGGTTGCCCTATGACTAAGTGCCTTGCAATTGGGATCACCTTGTAATCCTTACTTCCTTACTCCTAGAAGCACCAGAAAATTCTCTACATTACTGGAACCAAAAGCAAATTAGGACAAGCCAAGAGCTTGGTCCAGTTGTTCAAGATGCTTGACTTTCCCCCACAACAACTGGCAGACTCATTTCCTGGAAAACCTCAAGCAAACTAGATGTAATTGCAAGCTGGAAATAGCACCTCTGGGTGAGATGCCAAACAGTGGTTTAATACTTGACTAATCAATGAAAACCCCAGTTTAATTTGATAGAAATCAAAATTATATTCTGACTGACTCGTAATTCCCTTAATATTTCTCCCTTGTATCTTCTAGAGACTAACTGGGCAGGCCCCTGAAACTTAAAAGATCTAGACTTCGAAAAGCTTAAACAGGAGGATGAAGAGCGATATATAACGAATATAAACTAAATAGTGATTCTCAAGAGGAGTCTTCAAAGTTATGGCACTGTAACAAGTCTAAGATCAACCCAAGAAGTCTGTGAAACTGGCCCGGCAAGCTTAGATTGATATTGCTTTATGTGTGTGCAGCTCTTAATTCTGAACTCCATTCTTGGAGAAACCTAAGGTGTGCACGGAAGTTGGGTTTTTTCACCATTTAAAGCACTTTATTGCCTTGATTTTTTAAACTGAAGTGCACATCTTACAACACTTTAAATGGGTATAGTTCTTTAACCCCTGTTAAATGAGGTATTAAATTTTGAAGTAACCTACAGCACTTTAAATAACTTCTGTACACTGGTCAAATTTCTGACCACTCACCACCATATACTGTACTTCTGTTATGTTTAAAATGTGCTGTAACTTTATAATGCTATAAAAAGTGATCTAAATTACAGTACTGTAAAACATGTATGGAGCACTTCTGTACACACCTCTACTGCCAAATTTATCTCAGGTACAATGGTGAATCTTGTGGAAGTTTTAAAGATACAGTGGATTTTACCTGGAACAGAAGTTGTAGCAGAGATGATTTCAGAGGGTGATACCAGGTAGCTCCATGTGTTTGGAGAATTTCAGAATAGCTCCAAGCACTCACTGTACTTCATGGCTGCAAGCAGCAGCAAAGAGCACACAGCACTTCTAATAAAGATCCAAGTTGTTGCAAATGGAGTCACTTTATTACTGCACAGAGCTCTGTGCATGAAACAACTCACCTCTTGTGAGCAGACTATGGCCGAGGGGGCATATGGGAGCAGAATAACAATGGGCAGCACCCAACAGGGGTTTGCTTTGGAAGGTGGAGTGGGCAACAAGGGAAGGCCAGATCTCTTCACTATCGCCTCCCACCACCCCTCTTCAGCTTCACTCGGGTCCCAACATTTCCCCCCCCAACCCACATTGCCAAAGTTGGTGGTGGTGGCCTCCAGCACCCCACGTGATCTCCAGTTCTTGCCACTCCCTGGTTGGGAGGTGGACTGGGGTTTTTGTGTGAGCATCTGCTCCTCCCCATTCCTCTCCTGGTGCCCAAGGCTGCAAGGTTCATGCTGCATGCCAGGGCTAGGGCTTGGGCATAGCTCCCTCCCCTCCCTTTAGCATGCGCTGCGTGCGGCCAGGATGGCACCTTCCATCAGAGTGGGTGGGCTGTCATGTGATGCTAGAGCCATTGCAGAGGCTCTGCCACCCCCTGAGGCCCGTGGTGGGTAGCTCCAGCCTTTCTTGTCCTGTCATACGTTATATGTATCATGCAGCTGACTAGTTAATGGTGCAATAAACTTAGACTGGCCACAGTGCAAAGTAAGAGGGGCCACAAGTGAAAAGTAATGATTGCACCATTAAGTAGTGAGTCTGGCGGTACATTTAGAAGGGCCACACAAGCAAAGTAATGCTCACAGGATTAAAAATGACTGTCCAGATAGGAAGAGAGCCACCCAGTTACAACCGTAGTGACTGAAAACATAGAACAGCTCTAGAGCTGATTTCTTTCCAGCTTAAAAGGGAACGTGTTGGGGAGAGAGGGTCCTCATGACCTCTTGCTCTGCTCTGGGCTCACTGAGCTTTTGGCAATACAAGACTTGCTCTGGTGTTTTTTCCATGGTCAAAAAAAATGAGTGAAAGCCAAAAGCCAGCATTGTCCAAGGGGGTGTTTGATTCTAATGAGGTTGAGAAGCACCCATGTAGGCTGAAGAAACAGGCATATAGGGCAACAGGGTGACAGCAGCCCTTGACACACACCTAGATACAGTGGGAGTCCGGTGGTGCATACTGGGGACAGAGCTGCAGCAGATGGCAGTATTTCTGCCTTTGGCATTTTCTTTGCTGGGTTATTCATTCTGTTCCCTAGACCAGTGGTCTCCAAAGTGGGGTGTGCACACTCCAGGGTGTGCACAAGATGATCCATTGAGATGCGGGAAGAAAATATTAGAACTTCTATTTCTATAAATGTACATATATTGGGGGTGCGTGCTCAAAATTTTTTTTTACTGATAGGGGTGCACGAATATAAATATACATATATTGGGGATGCGTGTTCAAAAATTTTTTACTGATAGGGGTGCGCAATCAAAAAAGTTTGGAGACTGCTGCCCTAGACAAACAATATATTCACATGAGCCTCAGTTATGTCTGCATATGCACCAGTTGAAAATTTCGCTGAAACCTAAGAGCAGGTGCCCGCACAGCTATACCAGGTGGCTGTGCGGTATGTGGTGCTACAAGTGACAGCCTCCTGTCTAGGACAGAAGTGGCTGGTGGGCAGGCAGGAAAATGGGGAAAGTGGCAGTGGGAGGTGGAAAGGAAGCAAGTGGGCGTGTGGGAGCACAGGGCAGCAGGAGCACCGGGCATGGGCTGGCAGGGACCTATGGAGCTGGGCTAGGCTGTGCCAGCAGGGAGAGAGCGGAGCTGGCCTGGCTCTATAGAGCCCCTGCTGGCCAGGACCCCACGCTTTTGCCGCCCCACTCTATGCCCCGCTGATGCTGGCCCTGGGGCACCAGCACAGGCCCCGCACTCCTATCTGGCTGTTATTGCGCTCCCTTGTGGCTGCTTACTCCCCATCTCCCCTGCCCCAGGCCCATGGTACAGGTGGGAATCAGCGTTCATAGCCCTGACCCTGCTCGCACATCTGGGCTGAGCAGCAGCAGTGCAGGATGCACTGCTGCTCAGTGTGGGGGGAAAGTGGCCCCTCCCCCTCCTGCTGCTGCCACTTCCTGGTGCAGCTTCCCGAAGCCCGCATGGGGCTGCCCTGCAGGACAGTGGTGACAGCACAGAGCAAATACAGGGCAGCCCCACGTGGGCTCCAAGCAGCTGCACCAGCAAGCACTGGCAGCAGGAGGGGGAGAAGCCGCTTTTACTCCATGCAGAGCAACAGGTTCTATCCCATGCTACTGCTGCTGAGCCTAGACCCCAGTGCCCATCCTGGGCTCGCCTGTCCAGGCTGGGCAGAAACTGCTGCTCAGTGCAGGGGAAAGCAGCTCCTCCCCCTCACTGCCACTGGACAGTTTTTGGTGTGGCCACCTGGAGCTCACGCCATGCTGTGCTGCTCTGTGGCTCCATTGCTGCTGCCTCTGGGCTGCTCAGCATGGCAGCAGTAACAGTGAGGAGTAGTTGCAGAGCAGCCTGGAGCCAGCGCAGGGCATGCAGGGTCATGGCTGCCATGCTGGTCCCTGCCACTACCACTGCATGCCCAGGACATACCTGGCCAGGCAGTGCAGAGCAGACGCGGTGTGGACTGGGGCTGTGCGCAGTTGGTGGTTGTGGGGAGGTGCTGCAGGGCACTCGGGCTTTGGGCTGTTGTGGGCTGGGGGTGGGTGCTGTTGTGGGCTCAGGGGGACATGTGCAGTGGGGGTTCCCATGCACACCCCACATACCCTCAAGCCCTTCCCACAAAACCCACAGACACACCCTCCCCATCACACACCCCGCAAACACTATACACCCACACATCCCCACAAACTCCTCATACACACACACTTCCCCACAAACCCCACATCCACCCACACCCCCAACATCCCTGAACACCCCACACAATATACAAGAGTAAGACTGCATTTTGACCTATTACTAGTGTTCCACATTGTTGGTTTTTACCGATTTTCACTGATAAATTCTCCAATTCTTTTTTAAGTCACTCATTTTTTTACTGATTTACATGCATTTTTTAGTTCAAATCCCTGTTAACCAGCATGAGTGGGGAAAGGCTCATTCCCCACTCATGCCAGTTAACAGGGATTTGAACTGAAAAATGGGTGATGCTGGTAAGCTAAAAGTGCCACTGTGCCAGTTACCTGAGGCACAGGTTTCCAGTCGGATGCAGGGGCTGGGGGAGGGTGGCTGGAGTCACTGCCTGGGTGCCGGGCCATGGGAATCACTCCTGGGGCGGGTGGTCCAAACTGCACCCCAGAGGCTCCAGCTTTGGCTCTGCCACCCCACCCTGTGCCCTGCACCCACTAACAGCTCCTGCTGGTTTGCTCCCTGCTGCAGCCCCAAGAGCAGCTGAAAGCCATGCTGCACCCCTCCCCTAATCCCAGCCTTATTCCCTCCCTCTCTCACTGCCAATTTAAACTGATTTTTTTTTTCATTTTATCTAGATTTCATCCTGGTTTTTATGTTTCAAAGATAAACCCTGAAAAATTCCCAGATTTTTTTTTTTAATAAAAACTGAGAATGAAGAACACTGCCTACTATGCAATCACTTCTACATATACAGCACAAACACACACAAATCAGGACAAAAATATATTTTTAATTAAATTAAAAAATATTATTATGGGTGTTTGATTTTTAGTATATAGGGGTTTTTTCCCCCTGTTCTAAGATGGCAAACCCTCTTCCCCAAAGGAGTACTTCCAGGGGCAAGGGGAGGGACTTCTGGTGGCAAAGGGTAGGGGTGGGACTTCCAGTCCCAAAAAGTGACCATGGGGCAGGGGGGGAGGGGAGTTTCTGACTTGCCTCTGTCTCCTCCTCGTGTCTCTGTCCTTTAGTCTTGCCTCTCCTGCCTACCACAGGCTAATCCTAATGTCCCACCCCTTCTAGGATACAAACATGGCCCCATGTACCCCTTCTTGTTGAGCAGCAGCACAGAGAACATTGTTTATGGTTATATAAAATCACGGCTACAGAAAAAAATGGTGACCTGTTTTGCTGTCTTTTTCATAGCCAGACTAGTTGAAAATAACTGTGTATTTAGAAGTAAAAACAATCAAAATAGGAGTACATAATTAGTCCTGGATTGTCGTGACTACCACAGAACGTCAACCATTTTTAATTATGATACTAGGCTGACCTTAACCAGAGCTATACTTAGTTGCCCGCATTTTTTTTAATTCATCCATACCAATTTAGTTACCTTCAGATGGCAGCCCTACATGCCAGAATTGATTTTAAAGTCCCTGGTTGTAGCCCTTACTATATTTAAGGCCTGAGTGATAGTTGCCCTAGGCCCTCTATGCAAGTGTAACCAATGCAAAAAGCCCACAGAGCAATTGTGCTCCCCAGTGGAGATTACCACTGACACTGTAAACCTTAGGGAAATGGCACTGCGCCTGCCTGCAGGAGGGAAGAAAAGACCATTCCCATGCTCCAATAATCTTTGCCGTCAAATTGGGGAAACTTGCAGGTACCAGGGTACAACTATAGCTGCTCTAATATGCTACAGGAGATTGAGCTGGCCCTAGCAGTCTCAGAATAGAGGAGGCCCAAGACATCCTGTAGGATAATGCTGACACAAAGACACAGTCCTCTCCTCAGGGCCTTCTTGTGATTAAATTAAACTCCTGTGGCAGGGAAATAAAGGCTTAGACACATATACAACATTAAGCAGTAGCCAGATATCCTTTTTTAATCATTAGGTGCCCAAATCCTTGCACAAACTTTATGAAGACTAACAGGGAAATAAACCATTCAAAAGTCCTCATGTACAGACTTCCAGTCTTCCTAAGACACATACTTTCATACAGCCACCAGACAACAGTGCAGAGAAGAATTCCCTCATTTTATCCATCAACCAGTAAAGATAAAGCCCCTGATCCTGCAAAAGCCCTCTAGGACAGGGTTTGGAAATCTATAGATCCAATTTGCCAAGTGATTTTATCTAGCCTGAAAAGCTGGGATATCAGCAGCAAGGGATGGTGGTACCTGGGGACAGCAATGACCAGGTTAGAAGTGGTGGCCCCCCTTCAGACTTAAATCTGTTAATATGGTCCACTGCTCCTAAAAGGCTGCCACTTCTACTCTAGGTTAAATTTTTCATGTCCTGTTCTACATCCCTTTTTCAAAAGTGCTTTACACATTTAGGATTTTACATCCTACTGAAAGTCAATGGGATTTAGATTTCTAGATCAATGCTAAGAACTTTTGAAAATGTTACCCCTTGTCTCAGTTGCTCAGATTAAGATAAACTATACTAATTTTAAATAAAATATTTCCATGGCAGTGAGTGGGAAGTGGAATGGTGTCTTTGTAATCCCTTTCCTCTTGCTCTTTTGTTGTATCACAAGTCAAACCTAACACCCTGAGGTGCAGCTGCTTCATTTTAAGTGCTCAAATTGTGCCATTTACTTTAAAAAGAGAGGATTTGTTAAAGTTAAGCACGTGCATAAGTATCTGCAAGACTGTGGCCTATTTCCTACAATGATAACCTACACTCTAAATCTAACTGATTTTATAAGTTACAGCACTAAATTGGAATAGATAAGCTAGTACACTGCTCTCAGTGCTATACTTTATCTGGTAGCCATAGCTTCCACTCCATACCCTGGATACCTGAACTAATGCTATCATCACCCCTGAACCTATTTGTCCCTTGCCAGAAATAACTACATTGTTTCAAAGGCAAGCATCCATTTGACAATGATCCACCATATTTTCTTTATTTAAACAAGAAAATGTAAGCAGCAGTTCAGGCCTGCTGTACACTTTAAAGTACATACTTGTTTTTTCTTGGGAACAAATATTTTTTTCTAGGAAGTAGCTTAAATGCTTTGGGCAAAGGCACTCTGCAGGATTCCTTCCTCCAGGCTTCCTCCAGTGCACTGTAAAGATCCCTAGCTATTACTGGAATGGTAAGCCATATTCATCATTGCTGTGAGTAGTCTTCCAGCTCCACACATCCATGTGCTTATACATTTTTTTATTCCAAACCTCATTCCAGTGATACCACCCTTCACCTCGGCATGCATGTTCCAGTAATAACAACTATTGTTGAAAAGTGGCCACAGATTGCACATGCTTTTTTTGGCTTGCCCCACTTAATGTGCTGTACAGCAGATTATCAGAAGTGCTGAGCACTAACAAGCCAAACACAAACAGTAGCCTCTCAAAGCCCTATAAGGAAGCACCCAAATCCAGCAACCTACATTATCTGTGGCCACTTCTGAAAATGTTGGCCTTGGGCTCCTAAACAATTTTTGCCTTAAAAGTGTCATGGTAGATATCCACTTTCTCTCTAAAATCTTGTTTTCATCCTTCATTCACCAAAAGCTTGATACATATTTAAAACAGGATTCTTCTGATCCTAACTGTAAACAGTCTGCAGCTTCACATTAAGTACTGAAGTTACGCCAGTCCAATTATTTGGTGTCTCATTTGGCTGACCCTCAGTTACATCTATGCATGCCGTTATCTTCAAATTGTGTCCTCAGCGACCGCTATGCAAACCCATTGCATTCACAAAGTTTGCACAGTTGTAACTGATTGACCAGGAATAAAGAGCAGCCTGCTCTCTTATCATTAGCTGCATTTACTTTGTAATATTAAAAGGCTATTGTAATTACTGAACCAGCATTTACGGTTCCAAATATTCATATAGAAGGATCACTGTACTTACATGAAAAACTCTCATTTTAATACTGATGTTTGTCTCAGAGAAAATGAGTAGCAAATGACATCATGTACTGTGAATAACTGCCCTTTGAACACAGCATAGATGTTCTTCTGGGAATTTTTTTGACTGGAATTCAGCCTTCTTAAACAAAACAAAACAACACAAGTAATGGGCAAAGAGGCAAACTATGGACTTGAAAACATAGGCCACCTACTAACAGGGAAAACAGTCTAACCAAAGCAATTAAGGTAAGCAAATTAATAATGTGCTGCCATCTACTGGTACTCTTTTCATAACTTTTCTGAAGCACAAATACGCTTTAGAGCCTTTATTGAGCTTAGTAGGAGCTGTACAATTGTTCCCGTCAAGCAGCTCTTCTCTTTATCTCCTCCATGACCCTGCAGGAGGTGAAAAGGATTCCAAATCAGTGTGGACACCTGCTCATTTGAAGGTGGACTGAGACCACCCAGGCATGTTTTTACAGTGTAAAACACATCTTTTGAGATAGATGGGGTGAAAAACGTTGCTCTCGTTTCTTTACACTGGGTAGAAAGGCCAGCAGAGCAACTGAAGAGGTCCTAAGAGCCCCAGTTTTTGCTGTAGAAGAATTTTACTGGGACAAAGTGTAACTTCACAGGTGTCTCTCCCGTTCTTCCATGAAAAAAATGGTATCAGGGAAACATTTGACATATTTATCTTTCATGTGAATTAGGATGCACAGAAAAAAGATTAGGATGCACAAAAGCATAATTTTCTTGCCATTTTCCGGTTGGTGTAATAAAAGGTATCATTTTGGAACCAAGAGTTCTAGTTTTTTGTATGTCTTTTTGTCCCAGACCAACATGGCTACCAAGTACACTCCTGAAACATGGAAGATACCGAATTTTAGCCGATTTTGGATTTTAAACTTCATTGCAGAACAAGGAAGTTTTTTTGCCTCCCTGCCTGCCATCTGACACCTCCAGGGAAGGAATTCTACCTGATCAACCCATCAAACAGCTACTCAACACAGCTCACAAAGACACTCTCATGGACCCAGAGGGACAACTTCCATCTACAGCTCCCTCTGTGCAAAAATGAAGTTTATTTCCTACCTATGGGGACTTTTTACCATCTTGTACCATCTACACTTTTCCCAGGGCGTGACAAAGGGACTTTGATCCTGAAAGCTTGCAGAAAAGGACAATTTTCTTGCCATTTTCCAGCTGGTCTAATAAAAGGTATCATTTTGGAACCAAAAGTTCTAGTTGTTTGTATGTCAAAATAAAGAGGACACTTAGTTGCATATGGCCAGGAAATTCTCTGTAGATCCCAAGCAAGGACTGTACAGATCATGCTGTTGGGAACCTCTCACAAAGGCTGCAACACAGCTGTCAAATGGAAATAACTTTTGGAAAGGAATTCTGTTTTCCCTTACAAACTCAAATAGCAGTTTTCCAGAAGCATAACTGCCATTTTTGGCACTTTCAAACAGTTTGCAATCCTACTCCATAGGCAGTGTGGAAACATTAGGAACCACATGTCTACTGAGCATGCTCAGTAGACTTTACATGGACAGGTGAATGGCTTCATAGATGTGCCTAGACACAAGTCTTGAAATTCTGGCCTGAGAGTAAACAGGAGGGAGAGGAAAGCATTTTTTAACCCCTGATAGCTGATTGGGAAAGATACTGGCCCAGGAAGCAGGAAGACCAGCTTCTGGGCTGACCTCACCCAAAGGGGTTTGATTTTCTGGACTCCTCAGTATACTGCTGTAAGCACCAAACTACAGGTTAGGCATTATCTAAACTAGGACTGTCCAACTGGCAGTATATGGGCTGCATGAGGTGTTAATGTGAGATCCCCAGGCTTCTGCCTGGCTGCTGCTGCTCCTATCACTGGCTGCAAGAGCAGCTGGAGTCTCAGGGCTTCCCCTTCCTCCTCCAACTTGCATAGCCTGCAGTGCCAGTGACCCAGAGTGCCCTTGTGGAATGATTCAGAAGAAGAGCCTGTGGCCAGGAAATTGAGGTGAGGCAGGATGGATGCAGAGGTGGGAGTAGGTGTGAGGATGCCTGCTTATGCAGGGCAGTGGGGGAGAAGGGACACTCATATACACACTATGCAGCCTGGGGGGCCTGTGGCCTCTGCTGGTGCAGCCTGTGAAGTGTTTGCCCCCTCACTGCTCAGAAGTCGGACAGCTCTGATAGTAGACATCTCTCTTCCAGTGCTTCTTTTGAGCCTGAGCCACTGAAACACGCATTTAGTATTCACTTGGGAATCTCTGCCCTCTTGAGAGCAAGGCTCCAAACTGCAACCCAGCACCGTACCTAGACTCCTGGCGGCCCTGGGCAGATTTTTACTAGCAGGTCCCCCTTTGCCAGAGATAATGACAATCATTATTTTTACCATTTTCAGACCCCCTTTCTGTCCAGGCCTTGGGCAGCCACCCGGTTCACGCATGCCTGTGTCCAGCCCTGCTGCAACCTGCTCCCTTCTAGAGCATCAACTGAGTCACATACGATTATGCTGGCCTTTTTTCATCCTGGATCCACATATCTCCCCACTTTAGCTACTCTGGGACAAGCTTCAGAAGAGCTGGAGAAGGACTGAGCTAATACCTGACCTGAGGCACGGTTGTTAGCATGCTGTGCTGGAATATCAGAGTACTGGTTCAAATTCCCTCATTCAGGGTAGGAATGGAAGCTGGGTCTCTTGCTTCTTGGGCAAGTGCTTTAATCACTTAGCTTTTGCGGTAATCACAGCTCTTTGTAGGTAGAATTTTATGATATATGTTGGCCAAGCACGTGAAGTGAAACAGAATTCTGGCGTTGGTCACTGCCTACCTGAACTCCTATCAGAATCAGGCACTTGGGCTTCAACTTTGCAACAAGCTCCACGCCAGGAAACCCATCAAGTTTCCATACAGTTGCATGGTCTACCTAGACAAAAATGATTACAGGATTAAGGTTATTATAGACCCCACTTTGAAAAAAAAATCCACATATCCTGTTAGTCCCTCTAAAATGCCACATTTCAGTTGCTACATCCTATAAACTAGATAGTATTTATCATTTGCCATAGTTTATAAAAGCCTTAAAAATAATAAAATCTCTGAAGCAGTAAGTAATCAAACAAATTGGCTGAGCTCAATGGGAAACCTGTGTATTTGTTCAGGTTCTATTGAAGTGCAAACAGTCATAGCTATTCATAAAACACAGAGTTAGTCTTTTTGAAATGAACAAGCAGAAAGCCAGTAGGATACAATATTTGAAGAGAATAACACAGCTAAAGTTGAGACTGACAAATCATCTGAATCTATAAAGGGGTCATGATGTCTGTTTTGTTTGTTTAAATCAAACTTTTCTGGTTGGTGGGGTAAATTATAATTATGCAACCTGAAGTTTTTCAATGCAACTTCTCATGTAATTACAATGGTTCTTCACAATTATCCTATCAATAAGCTTCTGAGAGAGAGAAAATTCTTGTCAATCTGGAGTTCTTTGCAAATCCTTCAAACTGAAGAAAAAGAAAACTCAAACTTAACCACAATGGTTCATAATAGCAGATGTTCTTAAACTGGCTAAATTGAAGGAGTGGCTCCATTGAAGCACCTGGATAATACACCTCAACCAGGTGACAGATTAAAAGGATAAACAAACAGAATTCTAGTTTATCAAATCAGAGCCTTCTCTTATTACTTCAGCCCTTTCCAATTACCAACATTTCTAAAAGCATGTATGCCACTTTTGAGTTATGAAATTCCCATACCTCTGAATTCCTTTCATAAATGAAAATGTTGTTTTGTGGAACTAAATGCAATCAAGGGTGAAACTACATGCAATCAAGGGACCTGAATTTGAAAATAACTACATTGCAATGTTATATAGTGGTCAAGCACTATTTACAGAACACCATAAATGCACATGAGTATTACAGATAAAGACTTCCTTTCCTGTAATTTTGAATTCTAATCCTGCAAAGATTTACCCACATGCATAATTGTATATGGTCAGTGGCCCCATTGAAGTCAACAGTATTTCTTAGGTAAAGCACATATAGAAATCCTTGTAGTATTTCCTTGGACCTAGGGACCCAATTTTATGTCCGAATCTATTGGAATGGACCTATCCTTGTTAAAAAGGCAAGTGAAACACAAGAAATAACACTGGAAAGCACTACAGAAACAAGATAAATTAGTTAACAATTAGAAGGGGAGGAGGGTTACATATAGTTTAATAGTTCAGAAATAACAAACAGATTTCACTAATGGAAAAAAATTCAAACAGATTTATAAAAACAGTATACTCAGTAAAGAAAGGAATGAGTAGATTTGTAAACCTGTTTGGCCTGTATAAAAAAAATCAGCATGAAATCATTTTGCTCTGTTCTAACACTAACTGTATGGACTTTAGCAACCTGGGTTTTCCCATCAGGTGACATCCATGAACTTCACTGGGAAGGCCCCAAAGATTTTGCACAGGACTTTATGCAAGGTGACAATTCTCAAGATCAATGAAATTAATTGCAGTTATGCCTTGTTTGCCTGAATTTTATCCGTTTTTTTAACTGAGCTATCCGCTTGATTCCCTTGATACTAATAATCCTATTAACTAATATTTTCTTCTACTGGCTGCATAATGCTTATTTTTTACATTTATTTATGTTTTCAAAATCCTTAATTCAGCAGTTTTAATGTTACATATTTGGTTCTCCTGCTGGATCACATTAGTTTCTATGGCATGTCTCATAAGTAACGTGGGATCTCTTTCCAAGTACTGTATAATATTATCTGTGAGTGGCCAAAATGTGGCCCACTGCATTAAGCTTCTGTATTTAGCACTCCTAATTTCCATTTACCCACATTTCTAATCAATGTATTGTACTAAGTACTAAACATGCTGGTGACTATTTTATGCTAGCACTGCTTCTGGGGGAAGATTCTTGACAACTGCTATTATACACTTGGTCCAAATCAGTGATTCTCAACCAGGGTGCCATGAGGTCATTTCAAAGGTGCTGCAGGGTGCCATGCAATGTTAGCACTGTTAGGTGAGCAGGTAAGATTCACAAGACAAACCCAGAGACTGCAAATAGGAATTCATAGTGTCAAAGCTACTCTGACCTGTTGTGGTCTTTCTGGAGTTCTGTGCAACAGAAGAATTGCTCTATTACTTCTCATTAGTCAAAAAACAAGTGAAAACTTAGAGCTCGCACTTTTCAAGGGGTGCCTTGAGTCTAACGAAGCTAAAAAGTTTGAGAACTACTGGTCTAAATAACTGCAATAAAAGCTATGGCTCTTATCCTGCAAAACCCATACACAATACATTTACTTATCAGCATAAATAAAAGTTAAATAGGTGAGTGTCTGTAGGATCAGGGTCCCTGCTTGTAACACAAGCCATGAATAGCATAACAGGCTCTTTGCCTGGCTGTGTTTGTAGTACAAATATGCCAGGGTCAGTGGAATCACTGTCATCTATCACATCTTTTGCTATTGTAAGAAATAAGATGTTTCTCCCATATGAATCTGTCTTGTAACTGGGTTATTTTCTTCTAATTATACAAGTAACATTTCATTGATATGATTTGCTACCATGCTGTTATGGAGTATGTATCAAAGACAGAAGAGACAGCAGGTATACAATCAGTGTTGATCAAGATGGAATTTTCTGTTCTATAATCTTAAGTGCAAATTTAATATTGAAGATAAAAGTGATTGCTCTTTAATATGGAATCAGAACTCTGGGTAGAAGTGACATCTTTTATTAGACCAACTAGATATTTGCAAAATAAAATTCTTGCAAATCAAGATTTATTTTTATTTTTTTGCAAATATCTAGTTGGTCTAATAAAAGATGTCACCTCTACCCAGAGTTCTGATTCCTTTTGCCTGTAATCAATACGGCTGCAACCTGTACTCTCTAACATAAAATTAGATTCAACACGGGTGCCTGGCAGTTTGCTGGCACTTGAGGACCATAGCAAGCAGGGATTATTTCAACTTTAGCTACAAGGAGAAGCCAGCTATGGCTTTGTTCCCACAAACTGTAGGATTGAGACCTATACCTGTTTCATAGCAGGAACATACACTGGCTCATATTCTACCCTGTCTTGTTTTTTCCAGAATTTCTAAAGCCAGTAATACAAATGTCTTCTCTAGTCTGACCCCCTGTATAACATAGGCCAGAGAACTTCACCCATTTACTTCTGTAGCAAGTTCCCCTATCTTGTGTCTGATGAAGGTATTGCTTTTGGAAGTGCATATGGGCTTGCTTATAGAATATAGAAGATTCATCACTTCCCTTTCTAGTCGGTTCCAGTGGTTAGTCATGCTTGTTGTTAAAAATGCAGGCCTGAGCTTCTCACTTCATACTGCAGCAATGTATTTCTTGTGCTACCTTCCCCCAGAAAAGCTCAACTGGGTCTTGTTATGCTTTGGCTTGGTCGACACTACTAAGTTCTGGAGCAGAACTCAAGTTTTACCATGAGGCTGAAGTTGGTTCCACAGGAAGCTTATGTATGTGTACACACAGAGCACCTTGAATGCAGAACAACCCTTTTTTTCTGCCAGTTGGGCTACACTGCTTCTCAGTGCCACAGAAGTCCTCACCATAGAACAGCAGGCACGTGAAAACATGCTTAAATCTTCGCCTTCCTCAGAGATTCACCAGAAGCAATCTTATGTATGCCACTTTGGATACTAGTTTGAAATGTAGTGGCAAGATTCAAACTAACATGACGCCTGTCCCATTCTTTAAAATCAGCATATCATCTTGAAAATGCTTTCGTCCATCTTGCCCACTCTCCTGTATCTCACGGTAGCAGTGAATGGATAGTAATGGGAACAGTATTTATGGCATGTAGTGACCTAAGAAACATTTACAGTCTTAATTTGGGAGTTATACCCTCCTATTATGTTTGATGGCCACTAATGGACTATATAAATTTGTTCAAACCCCTTTGGAACCTGGTTAAACTGTTAGCCTCTGCAACATCTTATGGCAATGAGTTCCACAAGTTAATTACATGCCGTGAAAGAAATAGCTTTGTTTTAAACCTGTTCCTCACTAACTTAATTGTATGTCTTCTAGTTCTAGTATTGTAAGAGGTGTTAAATAGTAAACCCATATTTTACCTTCTCTACACCATTACAAACCTCTTTCATATCCCCCCTCAGTTGTCTCTAAGCTGAAAAGTCCTAGCCTAGTTAGTCACTCCTCATCTAGAAGTCTCTCCATAACACAGGCTACCCTTTCTGTCTCTCTCAATACCTTTTCTACCTCTACAATATCCTTTGGAGGTTGGAAGCCCAGAATTGCACGTAGTGTGGGCACACAATTGTTTTATAGTGTCACAATGACATTTTCTGCTGTTTGCAATTCTTTTCTTTATAGTTCCTAACCCTCTGTTTCTTTGTCTATTTGGCTGCTGCTGAACACTGGGCCGACATATTCAGGGAGCTATCTGCAACCATTCCAAGATCTCTTCTTTTTTTCAGACTGTAGGGGGACTGCAATTATTTGAAACCCTGCAGAAAAAGCCTATGTGGCAGAAGTGAAATACATGGTAGGAAGAGGATGACACTCATTCCCAGTTCTCTCTGGCAGGCCCGAGCCTGCTCTGAATACTTTTCATTTAGTCTACACATGGTACTGACAGAGAGGGCACTGCAAAAGACAGCCGTGATGTAAAAAAATCTCTTGGTTCGTTTCTTTGGAGGCTCAATGAATATTAATGATCCTTCAGGCACACATTGTTGGTGATACAAAAAGGGTATATATTTGCAAATAGGGTCAGAGAGAGAGACAAAAGATCAAACGCTCTGCTCTGCCCGTGGAGAACACTCATCAGCAGGCTTTTATCCCCTCTCTCCTGAACACGTGTACAGAAGCAGGAACTCTTACAACTCATTTCCGGTTCATACAAACATGCATGTGAATACGTCACATCATACATTGCATGTGTATTATAATTAACTACTTAAGTATGCGGGGCGGATAGGCTTAATATGTATTAGCTTATTGCGCGTGCCCAGAAAGCACCTGAGGTTATGAAGGGTTTAAATTCAAGGTCAAAATCGTAATTATTTTTAGCTAGTCTAAGAAATGTGGGAGCCAGGAAAGAAAGTGTGATTTAGTGTAACAAAGAGATAGTAAATTTGCAGAACAAAGAGAGAGTGATACCTTAGTACAAAGAGCCCTTAGTAGTTTTTTCCTTCAATTTCTAAACCCCCCTTCTCTCACCAAGGAGACAAGGAGAGCTAAGCAGCTGTGTTTTTCTAAATCTGCTATTGATAATGCATTTTTAATAATATTTCTAACAGCCGGATGCCTACCGCAGTCCACACTCACACAGGTGGACACTGACAAATTGTGGGCTGCGATCCTTGTGATGGAGACCTGTAGTCCTGGCATTGGTGTGCCAGTGCATCTGCGCTTTGGCAGTGCAGCAGCAGGGGTTGCTCTACATCCAGAGGATTCCTGCTGACAGAACTTTATAGGGTAGACAGGACCCTCCTCCACCAGCCTAAAAACCCTTCACACCCAGTATTTTCTCCTAGAGATACAAAGAACACCCCAACTGGCTATTGACAGCAGTGCAAAGACATAGCCTAGGCCTGAGGAGACAAGAAGGGTCAAGCATAGTCTCTGCGTATGGGATCGCAGCTCTGCAGCAGCCAGGGACATTTAATGGAGTCCGAGTTTTCATGCCTGCTGGTCCCTGTGTCCTCAGCCAGTGAAGAAACCACCACAGTGTGTACGTGTGACAACAGCCTGGTGTGTGTGTATCTGTAGACAACCTGGTGTGCACGCGTATGTGTAAACAACCTGGAGGGGTTGTGTGTGTAGACAACTTGGTGGAGTGTGTGTGTGTGTGCGTGGAGACAACCTGGTGTGCACGTAGACAACCTGGGGGGGGTGTATGTGTCTGAGAGGAGACAACCTGGTGTGGGTGTGCTGGTGGGGGTGGTTGTTATCACTAGTATCACTCCAGGCACCGGGTACTGGCAGAGGCTTCTCCCGTGCCAGCCGCAGCCCCCGACGTGCCCCCAAGGCCTCCGCTCGCCCCCTGCCCCCGCGGGCCCCCCCCAACCTCTTCCTCTCCCGCCACTAGAGCCAGCCGGCCTCCGATTGGTCGCCGTGGGAAGGACCCGCCACATCAGCCCCGCCTCTCCCCAGTAGCGTCACAGAAAGAGGGTCACGTGACGCGGCGGGCGCGGCCTGCCATTAGTCGACCGGAGAGGAAACAAGCCGCCTCCCGCCTCAGTCAAGGGAAGTGCGACACGGGAGGCGGGTCACGTGACGCGACGGGGCCCGCCCGCTTCCTGGCTGCTTAAGCGAGCGCGCGGGCCGTCGTGCGGGGAGTGAGCTGTGCGGGTCTGGAAGGTGCCGCTTCTTCCCTCGAGGGGTGGGGGTGGTCCCGGGGGTTCCCCCTTCCGTCCGTGGGGCTGACGCGGCTGTTCCTTTCTCTCCGCAGGTATGGCCCCCACGTCGCCTGAGGCCGAGAAGGCGCCGGGCAGGATCCAGGTGGGTGTCAGGGTCGAGGCCTGAGCGCAGGGCGGTGCTGCGGAGGGTGCCCGGCCCCTCTTCCTCGTCGCGCCCTCGAGGGGCTGTGCAGGGCCTTGGGGACAGGGTGCAGGCGGCATGGGGCGCACTTGCAAGTAGGCGAGGGGTGCTCCCTAGCTGCCCTGCCATGCTGCAGACCGTGCCTGCCCCTTGTGTTCCCTCCTGCCCCCGCCCCATCTGTAGCTGTGCAGTCTGCCCCATGGGCTCAGTGCTGTCCCTGCGCTGACCTACCTGCTAGCAATGTTGGCTGTGCTTGTGCTCTGGGTTAGCTATCTCCCGTTGTAAGGCATTGTAAAGCTAGGTGCTGCAGGCACATCCCTTTGTGGCAGGCCCTGAATGTAAACTACAAGTCCATATTGGCAAACTTGGAAAACTGATTTGTGCCATTAAACCAGGCTTACCTGTGAATGCTGCAAAATCCTGGAGAGACTAGGGGGGAAGTTATTGCTACAGCAGAGGTGCTCTAATGGAGGGGTTCCCAACCTCTTTTAGGCTGAGGGGCATACTGTGGATACATAGCCAACTCTCTTATACTCAGTATAAGAAAGGATTGGCTGCTGGTCTGCAGTATGCCAAAATTAACAATCATCAGTTCAGAGTTCATGTAGTACTAAATAAGGTGCACAGGGAATAGTTACTACATGCCTGACTACATGTAATCAAATCACTAGTCTGCAATGTGCTGTGAAATGCTAAGAAGATATTTATGGGGTTACCCTTGGGGAAAGGCAGGGCTGGGGAATACCAGTTTCTTTTAAAGATGACATAAACTTGAGTGGGGATTTCAGAAGTTCCAGCCCAAAGGAAAGAGCTGTCTGCACATACTCTGCCCCTGGAAAGTAATAGGGCACATCCTATTAGCCTACTGCTAGAAACATTTCCGTGTCTTGTATTCAGATTTTAAAACAATTTATAAATGGCTTTACCTGAAGAAAGCGCTTTCTTTAACAAGGATGTGGACCACCAAAGATTAATCTATTAGATTTCTGGATGGGTTCAGTAGCTAAAGCACTTCTCTTTGGAAGTGTTGTGTGTTCAAACCTGCACCTCCCACGTGAGCACAGCCTAGAGCAAATCTGGGGAGGTGTGTTCTTCACCACCTGTATTGCTGAAGACTTGCAGCAAAGAATATGGATGGGGTTTATGGGGCCAGAGAGAAAAAGGCTGATTGGCTGACTGGCTGAGGCACTAGCCTAAGAGAATCCTGGATTCCTGTCCCAGGACTGTTAATATACTTTTATATCAGTTGCTAGATAAAATACTGAGGTCCTGATAAAGGAAACGAAGTTAAACGCTAGACTCCTCTCAAATGAGAGCCTTTGATAATAAGCCATGCAGTTCTTTCAATCCAGCAGCGCTTGAACTCTTTTTGGCACGGTGGCTGGCTTTCAACTGGAGGTGGAGGATTCATCTAGCAGATAGCTAGGTGGTCATAGCATTCCCTGGGAGATGCTTCAAGCATGTTTGAAGCATGTTGCGATAAGGGGAACAATTGAATCTGGGTCTCCTGCTTCCCAAGTAGTTTACCTGCTAGCTTATGTAAAAGACAAGCATTTCTCTCCTGACTGTGGTTTTAGAATTGGCCCTTCTCCCTTGTTTGGCAGAATAGATAGATGCCTGCTGTTGGAAGACTCTCATTCATTGAATCCCAAGGGGGTGGATGCGATCCAAGCGTTTAAGTTCAAGAGAAGGGTAGGATTTCAGACATTCCCTTCTCTGCTTGTATTTCCCATTCCCTGCTTTTAGATTGGGAGTCAGCAACCTGTCAGATGAATCTGGCCTGCAGAAGCCCAATTTGGCATGGGGTGGGGGGTGTCACAGACCTGTACTACCCATCCCCTCCACAGTGGAGCATTGGGCCTTGCTGCAGAGGGATTGAGTAACAACTGGCTACTTGGCTGGTAGAACTTGTTGTGGGGACAGGGAAGACCAGGTCATGTCACAGCCACCCTGGCAAAAGTTTCTAACCTCTGCTGTAGAACTGCCTGCTCAGTATTGGGGTAGCTGGGTTGCCATTCTGAGAAACCATGAATAGCATCAGGAATCTGGTGTCTAAGGTGGGGTTCTCAATCCCATGCTAGGCTTTTTTTTTCTTTTTTTTTTTCCCTTTTTTCTTTTTTTCGTTAAGTGTTTAGAGTTGGGTGCTGATGCACCCAAATTCTTCACTGAGGACTAGCCGTTTGTTTGTTTGTTTGTTTGTTTGTTTGTTTGTTTGTTTGTTTGTTTGTTTGTTTGTTTGTTTGTTTGTTTGTTTGTTTGTTTGTTTGTTTGTTTGTTTGTTTGTTTGTTTGTTTGTTTGTTTGTTTGTTTGTTTGTTTGTTTGTTTGTTTGTTTGTTTGTTTGTTTAAACCTGTTCCCAACAAATTTAGAAGTTATCAGGCAAATGGTATGAAGTCATCCTTCTTCTAAATAGTCACCCCTCTGAAGAACTTTGGCTGACTTGATTTATTCAAAGTACATTGTACCTCTGTTAGGGGTAATATATACCCTTATCAAAAAACAATGGCATAAAAGCTGTATGCATATAATAATGTCATATGGTAACTTGCTCCAGAGAGAAATGGGTGCAGTTTTCTTACTTTCCTCCGGGAAAAACCGCATAGGACCCTTAATGTTTTCTGCTACTCTCTGGCGGGAAGGACTAATCTCAACACCACTACAGACTTGTAATGCTGCTGTGGTTCTAATGGGAATCGCCAGATATTTGGATAATTAAACATTTCCACATGGTCTCATCTTCGCTGAGCATATGGCTTTAATCTAGTTTTATAGTGGCTAGCTGAATTACTTCTCTTGTTCTGGACACGTGTCTAAATCTGTTCAAAGCAAGGGGTTAACTTGTGCACTTAGTATATTTTTGCCAGAGGAGTACTGACTAACTAACCTTGAATAGCAGCAAGTAGAAACACGGTGTAGTGTTTGTTCCCAGAGTAGCTGGCATTTGTCCTTTACTTCAGTGGTAAGATAATTGGTGGCAGAAACTTTACCGTGGGAAAGGTGAACTCCTGTCATGTGAGTTATGGTGTGAAATCGGTACAGTGTGAATCAGTAACTTTCTCACGCTGGCATGGTATTGTGTTCTTGCTATCCGTGTTTGAGTGTCTGCCATTTGTTTGCTATCCCATGGTGGCAGTGTACCTAATGAATAAGGGAGATTTAATGCAGGAAATAAGTATTTATGCATGACAAGGAAGGTGATAAACATTCTCTTGTATAGAACAATAGTCTGGCTGGATCTTGCCAGATAATCAAATGGCATTTAGAATTTTAACTAGATGAAGCAAAACATCTCTCAAATGCATGTGATCTTTCAAAGACTTATTGGGATGTATGTGGAAAATGACAGTGAAAAATGAATCTCGGACTTCTTGTGCATCTTAGGCAGTTGGATTTAAATTGGTGAATTTACCTTAAGGCAAAAGTATAGAGACAGTCTTGATACTGCGTCAAGAGACCTAGAAAGCCTGCTTGTGGTGATCTTTAAATACCACTCTCTAAATGAGTTGCTGGACTATGGTTGAATTAAGGCCCCAGTACAAACATGGCTCTTGTCTGACCTGTTACTGCAGTGAAGCCTGGCTTTGTGGCATGTCTGCCCAATAATTAGTTCTGCATCCTCCCTAAATGCCATGCCAATCATCTTCCTCTGCCCTATCTACTTCTCTGCTTTCTGCTTCTGGCCCTATATTCCACTGTTCCATGTTCCCTCCTTGATCTGCCAAGTGCTGCAGGTTGGGCTTAAGGTCTCTCATACTTTATGCATAACCCAGCTAAAGCATATTTAGGACTTGCCCCTGGAAACACAACTGTTAGAACCCAGCTATGCTACAAATAGGAGTCCTGTCTTAACAAGGCCCCTTTGCTTGGCTGGAATTACAGTGCACTCAGTCTGAAAACAGACTCAATGAATGCAGTTAATCCGTATCATTGAGTAATTCATGTCATGTGACAAGCTTAAGATAATCTTCTGAATGGAATAAAATAACTTTTGATATTTTAAAAATACTTCTCTCTTAGAAGTACTTCACAGCTAGCACATGCAGCTCAGCCCCAAGGCGGACCCTTACGATGATTCAGCCTTCAGCAGCAGGCTGCCTTGTTGGCAGAGGCAATCAGGTATGAATTATAAAACTCACTTAATCTGTAACATAAGCCAAACGTTGTGGGGTTAATTATGCATAAGGTAGAACTATAGTCCATATTGAGCATACAGTAAATTGCATATGATCCATTAGTGGTGTGAATGGTAGTTTAAATTGTTTGCATCCTTCGTAGCTCTGGGGCAATGAATATTAAATCTAGCATGACTGCTTCAAATAGTTTGACAGCACTTCAAAAGAACTACTTGCTTATCAGATCTAGAGAACTAATGCTGGAGAGATTAAAAACTTATTACATTTACCAGAACTAAATTTCAGTACAAAAAATATGGAATGGGTGCAGTTGTGGCACAAACTGTACTGTGCTTGAAGGACAGAGTCCCTGTTGCCGAAAGGCATACAAATTGCAAAAACATTCCTTGTCACTTGTGATAAGAATTCAGAAGAGTACTATTTCTGTTCAGCATTGTAATATCTCAAAATCAAACTGCTTCTACATCACAGCCTACCAAATCCTCAATCAAGAGGAAACTTTGGAATAACCAGTTAGCTTCGAAGAGTTGTAAAGCTGAAGTTGTCAAAAGAGAACAAGAAAATGAGAGTCTAAATGACATCACTCAAGCTGTGGATCTTATGGTAAAAAGTAAGTGGCATTGTTGTTTGGCATACAAAAAAAAATGTTGTTGGTGGTGGAAACTTAAGCTGTACAGCTTGTCCTCACTTTATTTCTGCCAAAACTAGATATTGGTACCATTTTATACTGTTGCCAACAGTAACAGATTTACCAAGCTTAATCAATTCTGTGTCCTTTTTGTGAGCTTAATTATGGTATAAGGAATTGGTCCTAAGGAGCCATTGCTTAGCTGTTTCAGAACCAATAACAAACACATGCTTAAGCTTGAAATCCTACACCTCAAATCAGCTAGGCAGGTAGTGTTCATGAGTCTAAGCTGTGGACTGGATCTGGCCTGTTGTCATTAGATCTGGCCTGTGAGTCTTCTGCTGCCAGTGGCTGCCTCTGATCCAAAGTGGGACATTTTGGCTTGCATCTAGAGAAGGCTGCCTACCACTGGTTTAAACAGTGCTTAAATAAAGCTGCAATTGTGCTTTGGCATTGACCTATGAGTTTTCTGTCTCCATGAACATGTGTTAACAGTGTTGTTCTAAACTAGTCTACTTAAATAGCATCATTAGTTGAGGAGAATTCTTCTGGTGTGGGGTAGTCTTTTTGGCACCTGTGAACCTCACTTAGCTAGCCTTTTCTGATTTTGACAGTCGCTTTTGTGACTCCTAAGTAGACGGACCATATGTCCTGGTTTAGCCAGGGGAGTCATGGATTTAAAGGCTGGTCCTGGCTGGTTGGTGAGAAATTTTAAAACTAGCATCCTGGAAACAGGTGCAGGGTACAGTCCAGCAGGGAGGTAGAGTGACCAGCATGCCAGGCAGATGGGCAAGCAGGCAGGCACCAGTGGCAGGCTGCCTTGCACACCACGCCACCCTGCTTCTATGTCTGCCTGCAGCAGTGCCACTAACTTGGGAGGAGGAAGAAGGGGAAGTCTCCCAGACTTCCCTTTCTCCCATATGGTAACCCTATGATGAGTGTCTTGCAACTGAGATCATCTTACAATGCATGTTGCAGATTCTTACTTCAGCCTCCTACAGTCACCAGAAAATTTATCTTTAACACTTGTGCCAAAAAACAAATTGCTACAGTCCAAGAGCTTGGTCTGATTGTTGGAGATGCTTACTTTTTTTTAAACAGGGCTCAAAAAAAGTGCTCATTTACAGTTATTAGTAGATGTACACACTCCACAGTAGTTAGTAGAGCTCATAACTGCTTTTTAGCAGGTTGCAGTGGAATGTGTAGTAACAGATGGCAGAATTGCCCAAAACTTTAATGTAACAATTTGAAAGCTTTAGGAGTTGGCCCTCTTGAATTCAAGTCCTTGGCAAATAACACCTCTCACATGAAACTCTTACTGCAGAAAGTCCCCCATCTCAGTACTGGAAGGAAGTGGCTGAAGAAAGGAGGAAGGCTCTGTATGAAGTACTTCAAGAAAATGAAAAGGTAGTTAATTCCCACTTGGCAGTTGCTCGTAATAGCAGGTTTTGGCTGCTATCCTGCTGAAATGTTTTAATCTGCCTCTTTTCCAGCTGCACAAAGAAATTGAACAAAAAGATGGTGAAATTGCCCATTTAAAAGAAGAAAATGATGAGCTGCTGTTACTTGCAGAGCACGTGCGGTATATGACGAACATGATTGAAGTAAGTACAAAGGACTATGGGGGTTCTCTTTTGGTTTTTGTTTTGTTCTGCTGTTGTTAACCTAGAACGGGTTTTCAGCCGGGGGTACATGTACCTCTGGGGGTACTTCTAATGGCCTCAGGGAGTGTTCCAGCAGTGGGTGCCCCCACTGATATTTCCATTTGGACCCCCCATCCCTGGGTCGCCAATCGGCTGCTGGGGTTACAATGACTCAAAAAGGCTGAAAACCCCTGACCTAGAACATTAACTATGGAATGTCTACTAAACGGTGACTTCCATTTTGGCTAGTAACTACTCTTCCACATTGTCAAAAACCAGCCTGACCATGGTGTTAGTCTGCTGTATTCTGGATATCTGCTTTTCCCATGAAGGTCCTAGAGGCCTAGTTTAATGACTGATTGCCTTAAATTGCTCCTCAAACTTGATTCTTGCCTGCTGGTCCAAACCCATGGGGAATGTTGAACTCACTAGAGCAGTGGTGCTCAACCTTCTGGTCCCACGGGTCAAACAAGTGGCACTGTGTTGATCTGTGGGCTGGATCCAATACAGAGTTACTGAGTGGGCTTGGTCCACAAGGAACAGCAGTTAATACTACCACTCTTCCACCTGCCACCAAAATGATGGCCCAGTAGAGAGCCCCATGGGCCAGATCTGGCCTGCAGGGTAGAGGCTGAGCACCATAGCACAAGAGGGATGAGCAGCTTGGCTTGAGCCCTTGGTTAAAGCAAGAGGTTCCTTAGCCAGCTCAGGGGATGTCTGCCAATGTTTCTCAACAGACCAAGCAAGGAGAAGACTGAAGGGGCTCTGCTTTACCCAAGTGCTAGCAAGCTCTCTGAATGGGGTGTTGGTCTATCACAAGATTCATGGAGATCTGTAGTTCATGTTGCAAGAATATAAAGTGCGTTGTGGTGTGTGGCTCTTAATTCTTTGCTAAGCATGTGTTCCTCTTGCAATTTAATGTATTGTCTTCCCAAGAAGTTACTTGACTCTTGAGCACCTGAGGTCATGGAAGGTCTAAGGCCCTGGCTCAATGGCCAAGGCAGCTGGATTACAGAGTTTTACAACCAAAAGGCTCAGCCCAGAGAACTATACCTGCAAGTGGGCTAAAACTAACCCTTAAGTTTGGTGGTCTCTTTTGTTTTTAATCTAATGGGTTTAAACTTTGCTCTTCCACTTGAGTTTGTGGCTCTTAATTCTTTTCCCCATAATTACTGTATTTACCCAAATGCAAGATGACTTTGAATTTAAGATACAGCCAGTAACTGTATTCTATACATGGAGACATATTTTTAAATGTTAATCTTTCCATATATGGAATCTAACTATTGGAGGGTTGTTTTAATTAGTCTATCCCACCACTGCAGCATGGGAGGATGTGGGGGTGGGGAGGGAGACTGGGGCAGGTGAGCCCCTGTCGTCTCCACAGCCTCTGGGCAATAATAAGACTTCAGTAGCACTTGACACGGAGGGAGGAATTTGGCTCCCCATGCTGTTGCGAGGAGAAACACCTGCCCACTTCTAACCCAAGGTGAGTCATTCAAACCTGCAGCTAGAAAAAGTTGCTGACTTACTGTCCAAACAATCATGCTAATGAAGTTCAGACATACTATGGGTGTTATCTGTGTCACTTGCAGTGGTATGTATTACCACATTTTTGCCTCATCATCTAATTGAGTTGAAATCTGCTAAACTGGCATCAGTTGTGTAGACATAATTTCATAGTTTCTAGGGTCGGAAGAGACCTGAGCAGATCATCAAGTCCGACCCCCTGCCATGGCAGGAAAGAGTACTGGGGTCAAATGACCGCAGCAAGGTGTTCATCTAGCGTCCTCTTAAAGACCCCCAGGATAGGAGCTAGCACCACTTCTCTTGGAAGTTGGTTCCAGATCCTAGCTGCGCTGACTGTGAAGTAGCACCTCCTGATATCTAGCCTAAATCTACCTTCTCTCAGCTTGTGACCGTTATTCCCGGTCACTCCTGGCAGTGCTCAGGGGAACAGAGACTTCCCCAGTGCCTGCTGGTCCCCTCTGACTAGTTTGTAACAGGCTACTAGATCCCTCCCCCTTCAGCCTTCTCTTGTGGAGGCTGAACGGGTTCAGGTCCCATAGCCTCTCCTCATAGGGTCTGCCCTGCTGCCCCTGATCATGCGAGTAGCCTTCCTCTGGACCCTCTCCATGTTGTCCACATCTCTCCTGAAGTGTGGCGCCCAGAACTGGATGCAGTACTCCAGCTGTGGCCTGACCAGTGCTGCATAGAGGGGGAGGATCACCTGCTTGAGATGCATCTGTGGATGCATAACAGGGTGTGGTTGGCCTTCCTGACTGCATCCCCACACTGCCAGCCCACGTTCATCTTGGAGTCAATGATGACTCCAAGATCCTTTTCCACTTCTGTACTGATGAGAAGGGAGTTCCCCAACCTGTAGGTATGGTGCTAGTTCTTCCTCCCCAGGTGCAGCACCTTGCACTTGTCAGTGCTGAATCCCATCCTGTTCTCATCCGCCCACCCCTGTAACCTGTCTAGGTCCCATTGCCGCCTATTCCTTCCTTCTAGCATGCCCACTTCCCCCCATATCTTAGTGTCATCAACAAATTTGAACAGGGTGCTTTTTACCTCCTTGTCGAAGTCACTGATGAAGATGTTGAACAGTGGGCCTGAGGACTGAGCCCTGGGGGACCCCACTGCCCACATCCCTCCAGGTTGAAAATGACCCATCCACCACCACTCTCTGGGTGCGGCCCTCCAGCCAGTTGGCGACCCATTTGACTGTGTGGGTGTTGACACCACAGTCCCCCGGTTTTTTTTAAGGAGAATGGGGTGAGAGACAGTGTTGAAGGCCTTCCTAAAGTCCAGAAAGACTATGTCCACTGCTACACCTGCATCTAAGGATTTGGTGACCTGGTCGTAGAAGGCCACCACGTTGGTCTGACAGGACCTGTCTCTAATGAACCTGTGTTGGTTGCCCCTAAGCATAATCTCCCCTGCTGGCCCCTTGTGGATATGTGCCAGAATAATTTCCTCAAAGTTTGCCCAGGATCGAGGTAAGACTAACTGGCCTATAGTTTCCCGGGTCCTCCTTCCTCCCCATTTTGAAGATGGGAACCATGTTGGCCTTCTTCCAGTCCTCTGGCACCACACCGGAGCACCACAAGTGCTCGTAAACCCGTGCCAGGGGTCCTGCAATGACCTCAGCCAATTCCCTCAGTACTCTGGGGTGGAGATCGTCCGGATAAGCTGATTTGAATAAATCCAGTCCTTCCAGAAGTTCCCTGACTAGTTCCTCACTGACCCTTGGCCTAGGTGCACCTCCCCTGGGATCTAGTGGGGGTGACTGTTCCGGTCCCTGCTCAGGAAAATAGAGGCAAAGAAATAGTTAACTATGTTGGCTTTGTCGTCTGCTGTGATGACCAAATTTTCCTAGTGTGTCTTGCAGGAGCCCCATGTTACCTAGAACCTTTTTGCCCCCTATGTATTTAAAAAAAGGACTTCTTGTCCTTGATCTGGTAAGCTAGTCCGAGTTCCATCTCCACCTTGGCCTTCCTGACTGCCCCCCTGCATCCCCGAGCAACCGCAGTATAGTCCTCCCTGGTGATGGCCCCTCCCTTCCATTGGGTGTACGCCTCCCTTTTAGTGAGAAGACATCCCTGGATGCTTTTGGTGAGCCTTGGTGGCTTTTGTGCCCTCCTGCTCCCTTTGATCCGTGTTGGGATTACCTCCCTTTGGGCTTGGAGGATCGTCTCTGTAAGGAGTGACCACTCTTCTTGGACACCTGGCTCCCCTCTGGGAGCTCAGTGCTTCCCCGACTATCCTCCTTAGCTCATTGCAGTGCAGCCTCCTGAAATCTAGGGCTGCTGCCTTGCTGTAGGCCTCTGCCACCTTGCGCTGGATGGTGGATTCCAGCAGGCGATTGATCACTGTCACCCAGGTGGTCGAGCACCTGCAGCCCAGCCCCCTTACCAGGTCGTCACCCGTAGCCAGCACCAGGTCCAACAAGGCGTCTCCCCTGGTGGGGCTGTGCACCTCCTGGGTTAGATGGAGGTCCTGTATTCTGGCTAGGAACTTACGTGAACGGTCAGATCTGGCTGACTGCTCTTCCCAGCAGATGTCTGGAAAGTTCAGGTCCCCAGTGTTGACCACATCCTTTGACCTAACTACCTCTGTGAGCTGAATTAAGAATTCTTGGTCTAGCTCTTCCCCTTGGTTGGGTGGTCTGTAGTAGATCCCCACTGTTACATCTCTTTCCCCTCGACTGCCTTGTATTCTAACCCAGAGCACTTCAGTGTGCCCCTCCTCTGATTCTTTGCTAATTGATGAGGATGTGTATTCCTTCTTAATGTCGAGTGCCACACCCCTGCCTTTCCTCCCTGTCCTGTCCCTCCTGTACAGCCTATAGCCCTTGATATTCACCACCCAGTCATGCGTTGGGGCCCACCACATTTCAGTGAGTCCCACTATATCTGGGTTGGTGTCAGGTAGCAGGAGGGTAAGTTCCTCTTGCTTGTTTCCCATACTATGAGCGTTTATGTAGAGGCATTTGAGGCCTTGTGTGGATGTGTGCACTGGCCCCCTACTTTCAGCATTACCCTGGACCGTGTCGCTTACCTGTGTATATGTTCCACTCGTTGGCCTAGGCTGGGCTGTACTTGTGGATGTTGCTTGGTTTGGCAGTCCACTGTTTCCTCCGCCCTCGTCTTCCCCTTCCCCCTAGACCCTAGCTTAAAGCCTGCTGGAGGAGATCTGCCAACCTAGAAGAAAACACACGCACCTTTAGGGGAAAGGTGGAGCCCATCCCATCCGAGCATGTCTCTTGTTGTGATGTGCCAGTCATTGTCAAGGAAGCCAGAGCCTGCCTCGAGACAGTCTGAGACCTAAAGGCCTAACTTTAGGTAGTTTCCAGTTGCATGTGAGCAGCCTACTAGATCACAAATGGAGTGTAATGAGAAGCTTTAACCATTTGTTGAGCAACTGACACATTTCTATTGTGGTTTCACTGATTGAACTAGTACAAATTCAAGCCTACCTCTGTTTTTATAATCCTTCTGTTTGCTGTTCATCTGGATAACAAGATAACATTAGGTTGTAGCAGGATTTTAAAAAAATAGACCTAAACTAGTGAGGATTATGTAGGGTGGAGGCAATGATGGTTTGGTCTTGCGCATTTTTCAAACGGTGCTTGCCTGGGATGGTGTATGTGTTTTGTTTTTTACTCAAAATGGCTAACCTAGCTATTTACTAATAAAGGTGTGGCAGATGGTTGTTGGAAGACAGGTCCCTGTCAAGTTTAAACTAGTCATAAATTCATAGATTGTCAGGGGCTGGAAGGGGCCTCGCAAGATCATCGGGTCCAGACCCCCTGCACTAGACAGGAAAGACAACTGGGGGTCGGGTGACCCCAGCAAGGTGACTGTCCAGTCTCCTCTTGAAGATTTCCAGGGTAGGCGATTGTCATGATTTGCCTAATATCAATGACCTCTAAAGATTTGCTCTTCTCAGGTCAAGAATCAACAGGTTCATTCTAAAAAACAAAACAAAAAACACTTGGCTTGTTGCCAAGAGTCTTCTCATTTTATATTGCTGTGGTGGAAGAAAAAAATGTATATGTAAAATTGGGATCAAAGATAGTCATGGCAATATAGTGAAATAAAACCTTATTTGGAAAACAGTTTCTTTAAAGTTTGGTTAAACTCACTTCTGGCAAAATAGACTTTGCCTAGGGATTCTAGAAAGCCTCAAGCAAACTAGATACAACTGCAGACTGGAAATAGCACTTCTGGGTGAGATGTCAAAGAATGGTTTAACACTGGACTAATGAGAGAAAAAAAGTTTTTGTTTTACAGAAATGAGAATTTATATTCTAACTGATTGCTAATGTCCTATATAAAATTTTTCCTCCTGTATCTTCCAGAGACTGACTGGGCAGGTACCTGACAGCCTTGAAGCATTAAAGGATCTAGACTTGGAAGAACTTAAACAGGAGGATGAGGAGAAAGATTTGGGAAGTAATTTAAATAGTGATTCAGAAGAGGAGTCTTCAAAGTCATGCGATTCTGAGGAGAATGCTACAGTCTCACGTGTGAACAACCCAAGAAGTCTGTGAAACTGGCTTGGAAATGTAAATAGCCAGGGTTTGTGTTTTGCAGCTTCCATTTTTGTTACTTTTATTTCATCTTTTTTCTTAATTCTGAATTCATTCTTGGACAAAACCTACTGCCAAACTTACCTCAGGTACAATTGTTGAATTTTGTGGAAGCTTTAAAGGTGATGCAGCAGATTTTAACTGGTGATATGTAGCAATGGAAATATTTGTATACTGCCTAAACAAGGTTTTAGAGGTCACTTGTATAAATGCAAATACTATATATTTCTGATTTGTTTTGTAAATAGTTATCAGTTGGTGTGAGACGCACAGTATGTCTCAGACCGTATTTGATTTAAATAAACTTTACTCTTGCAACCTTTCTATTGCTTGATCAGTGTGAAAACATTGCTATGGTGTCCTTCTTGAAAGTGTAGCAGTGGAGCAATCCATCAGTGTGATCATAACACTTGGTGTGCTATGATGTGTGCCACGCAGATCTCCCCACAACTTGAATGGTTTTGTAGACTTTCTACTGTATTAAACCCTAAGTGAAAAAGGGAACAAACCATTTCACAGGAGGGCCTCTTAAGAGTTCTGCAATAAGATGGGGTTAGTAAGCTTTAGAGCAAGTGTCACACCCTGTGCTGTGTAGCAACATGTGGCTATTGAACTAGTATCATGGCACTACAGCTCTTCCTAATTATACAGGCTAAGGCTATAGTTGGCATGTAGTTAGCTTCTTGCTGTCCTTGGAGTTTGCTGGGGATATGTAGCACAAATAGTTTTGAGTCCTTAGCTTCAAACTTCATAGTGAAGGCTAGTGATAAAATCTGGAAATTAGGTTCTTCATAGGAAAACTAAGTAGTTACCACTACAGACAATGTCATTACCAAACATCTGTAATAACACCACTGCTTAAAGTCCTACAAGTGCCCTCCTTGAACCCAGTACAGCTTGCTATACAGTTCTGGAGCAGTGGGGAAGAGGGAGAAAATGTATGAGCAATATCCAGTTTCCTAGTCCAAGAACAAGGAAGCATAACACTTCTTACTTGACTCCATATTCTGAAATAAGTTCTGGGTATATTTGTTGTCTTGTCTATTTGTCTGCTCAAGGACTAGATAATTTCTCAATGTTCAAAGAATCACTGAAGGATGATGCTGTAAGTGTTGTGGAATGGGGCATATCACTAAGTTCTCTGTAGAGTAGAATTGACCTGTTTCTTGTCTTAAGCTATTGCAACATAAATTTAAAGCAAGCGCACACACACACCCCTCTGCCTGTTTGCAACTGGCTTACTGGATGAGCATGAAGAAGACATTCCACAGTCACTATCTTGCAGAGGAGTGATGTGGCTAATGTCTGCTTGTTATTAGATCTTCAGCTCAAGTGAACAAATACCCATTTACAGCTTGGTCAACTGGAGATGGCCTTCTGTGCAAGACTGCTTATGTTTGGCTCTGGTGAGATGCTTGAACTACCCTGTATGTGGCCCATATGTTAACTAGAACAAACTTGTTTACTTACTGCTACTAAGCGTTTACAGGACCTTATCATTAAAGCATATGCAATACACCAACCATGAGGGCTAGGTCTAATTGGCATTCTAAACATCCACTTTTAGGTAAAGAATGAAAATACTTTTGGAATTCACTAGAACTTTTCCCATACTTGAAAAGATGGTTAATTCAACTAGAAACTCTTGTAATAAGGTAGAAGCAGTTGCTAGTAATGAATACTATTAAGGACCTATGACTCTCTGCCAGCAATTGAGCTCTAATTTCATTTTTCTTGGTGAGAAGTCCAAATTTTAGGCTGCAGTAAATGTTAATGAAAAATAACAAAACTTAAAGCTAATTGCCCAGATCTGGGTTGTTGGGTTACATCATGCTGTGTGGGTGGGCTAGTCACTGGAATATGTCTCGATTTATCCTATGTACTAGTATGGATGGTTTGTTACCCTTACTTAAAGGGAGGATGGAAACACGTTAGACACTCGGTTTGAAGTTAAACTTTTGGAAGGTCCAACTATGCAAACTACTTTTAGTTACCATTTGTGAGCTCTTCAGGACAACTGTGTATCCCATAGTAATAGTCTATAAATCAGCAGCCCAAGTGAAGTTTCTACGGGCTATCCTTGAAAGCTAGAGGTGCACTGATATATCAGTTGCATATCAGATCACCGATAACAGGAAAATTAACATAATCGGCTTTTTTATCTCAGTTGAAAATGTCACCGATAAATGTCATGCGCATGCGTGCAGCTCGATAGCTTGGAGAGCAGCATCCTGCCAGTAAGTCGGATGGGGGGGAGGCAGATTGAGGCCCCCACAGTGAGGGAGGGAGTGGGGCAGGAGCAGGCCCTGCCTGGGCAGGGTAGTGAATGTTCCCTGGGGCTGGGAGCAGGACTGAACTGTGGATGGTTCATCAAGGGGATGAGGAGGGGGGCAGCTCCCTGCTGCTGCTGCTGCTGCTTGCACCCCTAGGAAGCATGGTGGTTTTGTGTCCCCCTGGATTTGTGTGCAGGGTGAGGGTGGGCTGCAGGTTATGGGCAGCACCCGCCTCTTCCCAGTGTGGGGGCTGGGCCAGGGCGGGGTCAGCTGTGCAGGGCAGGTGGCAGTGGCATTGGGAAGGGGTGGTATAGGTGGGCTACAGGGAATTTTGAGGTGGCCATAGCTTGAGGGTCCCCTCCCCACAGTGCTGCCCCTGCACTCTGTTCTGCTGCCTTTCCCTTAGGAGCCCTGCTGCCCCAAGGAGGGGCAGTGCAAGGTGGGGAAATGGCTCCCAACTCTGCTCCCAACTCTGGGATCCTGTTCGCTGCCCTGGCTAGGTATCGCCTGCCTTGTCCATTGCCCCACTCGCTCCATCACTGCGGGGGCCCTGATCTGCCCTGCCCTCTCCCCCCCCCAACTTCCTGGCAGGATGCTGCTCTAGCTGCTGGACTGCATTCCTGTAAATCGGCTCTTGGATCGGTATCAGCGGAAATGGCTGACTTAATGATCGGTAGGGGTGTGCAAAGCAGTTTGTATTTGATTCAGATTGGCCTACTGAATTGAGCCAAATCTCTGCCAAATTAAATCAGGAACCAAAACTTTGCACAGCCCTGATAATCAGGTATTTGTATCATCCAATCAAATCTTGATCAGTGCATCCCTATTCAAAGCTTTTCAGCTCAAGAACAAGTTAAGTAGAGAACAATAATTTAAATATACTCATTCCTGTAATTCTAACACAAAGACAAATTTATTGGGTAGCTTAGGATAAGGTTGACAATAAAAAGATATGACCAGGTCAGAACAACAGTAGTGTTATGGCAAAAAAATAAAGTAAAATAAAGCCCTCTTTAAAAGGGATAGGGAGGGAACCATAATTAACATTTTGAGTACCTGAGTTTTCATGGCATTATAGGACCATAGTTGTCTAAATAAGTGTCTAGGGCATTTGTACATGCTATGTTTTTTGCCCTTTTTTGTGCTGCAACTGTGTGACTCATTTGCATAAGAAGGATTTCTGGATGCTTTAAAAGTCTTTCTGGTACATTAAACTAAAACTTCTTGGATGTTGTTTAGTTTAGTTTCCAGCAAACTGGAGGCTTCTTGATTGGTGAGGAAGCTTTATTTCATACTTCGGAAGGAGTTAAAAACTGTTTCATAGGAAAGTTTCCCAAAGCATTTTCTGCTTTATGGGACGTCCAATACAAATACAGCAGTGGGGGAATAGGGGTTGCCTTCTTTGGGAAATGTTTTATGTTGCATGAGCACTGAATTAGAAGGTTTGTAGGAGTATCTGATGGCAGATTTTTGATTGGGACAAGGGAGGCCTTTGGTACTCTATTGGTGCCTGTAGACGTGTGGGGACATGGCTCTGCTGTGCTGGAGCATGCTAATTAATGCACCCCAGCAGCCTCCATGTCTCATGTATTCAGCATTCCCTCTCTTCAAAATGGCGGTGGGGGCTCTTCAAAGCTCATCAAATGAGCATTAGTTAAAGCACCCCTTCTGCCATTTTGAAGCACAGGATGTTGAATACACAAGACGCTGCAGGAGTTTTAACAAGAACACACGTGCCACCAGAGAATGCATAAAGATGCCTTATGAGATTTAAAGAGGGTCTGAAATCTGCTGAGCTTAGCACATGCCTAACTCTAAAATGTAGTCTTGCAGTATTTCATGTGAAACGGTTGTTGAATAAAATACATAAACAGTCCTTGAAGCGGGAACTGGACTCCAAACACTCCCTTTCCTGGTAAGTACTCTAATCTATAGCTTGAAAGTTGCATAGTCTTGCTCCCATTCTGTGGCCCAGTGACTCTTGAATGTGTCCCCATCCCCCCCAAACATCTTGTAATTTGGTGGGTAGGACCCTTTCCGAGGAAATGACAGCTGTGGGTTGGAATCCCCTCAGATAGCCAAGGGACTTAAGCTTAGGGCTTCCAATCCTGGATGAGTTCTCTAACCACAGTGGCCACTGATGCAGGTCACCATATGCTACACATGCTCTGAGAGCCTGCCAGATTGAACCCTTCAAGCAAGATAGGTGGAGGAATATCTAGCTTGTGGATCTTGGAGGTGGTTCTGAGAAGGGTCCTTGGCTACTCAGTAATGCCAAGACTTGGGCAGTTCTGGGCACGTGCAGAAGCAGAACTTTCGGCATTTGGGGAACTTTGATGTGGAAAAAAAAATGTTTCCAGACTTCAGGTTCCTTTTAGGTTTGACAGCAGGTAAGCAGAGGTTTGGAGGATGGCAATTTTGGCCATAGGTGTGTAAGTTGTTTGTTCTTTTGCACCTTTATTTATATGCATATCCATAAAACCTGGGTGCTCTGTAAATCAGAACCTCTGATTCTCAAGACCACGGTCTAATTCTAAGGGCGAATTTCTATCTTCACTATAAATCTTTGCCCCAAGGTACAAGATCAAGGTAAGGCTGGCAACTGTAAAGTTTCTTGAGCCTGCATATAGTGCAGGATAGGTTTGGCTGAGAGAAGGCTTAATATTTATGTACCTAGATAGGTAATTAGGCCAGGTTAGTTTTTAATTCCCAACTAGTTTTTTGGACATGGGGAAAAGAAAAAATGGCATTCAGTTTAACATTCTGAATTTTTTATTATGCCTTGTAAATGATTATGTCAATTAGCTTCAGATTATAACAGTTTTCAAGAGAGTTGATACATTTTAAGTATTGGAGATATTTTGAGACTTCTGAAACCCTAGAAGGGAGGATAATAATTCTGCATAATTACATGGCCAACTAGACCAGTCCAAGCTAGCCAGGAGTTCCAGCTTATTTTCTAGCATTTCGCCTCCCTTTTCACGAAGTATTTTAATGTAAGGGATATTGTTGTAACACATGACAGTCAGGAAGTAACAGGTCCAGGATTTAACCAAGATGCCCTCTGGTTTATCTGAAGAGAAATCTTTGTCTTCATCAAGGCAGGCAAGAAGAGCATCAGTGAGATTTAAGTCTTTTGCTTTGTTTTGGTTGTTGTAATTTATGTAGCAGATACCAGACAGTCCTTGCAGCACTAGGATCTTCACTTTGGCTGAAATATCCGGCAGCAGCAAGATATCACATAGGTCCTGAATATACTCTGAAGCATATGTTCCAGCATTTGGCTCACCTGTAATTGAAGGCAGTTTATAGATGTTTCACTTTCTAGGTTTAATCCAGACTATAGCTGTTAACTATATACACATGGATGTCAAAATTAAAATTGGCTCCAGTCTGAATTAACTAATTCTTGTTGAACGAGGATTAAAGTCAATGCAGACTAGGGCAATCTGAATTAGTCAATTTAAACTCTATTAATTTACATGTATATACAGCAATTGATTTTAGGAAAAACAGACCATAGCTGTTAACTATATACACATGGATGTCAAAATTAAAATTGGCTCCAGTCTGAATTAACTAATTCTTGTTGAACGAGGATTAAAGTCAATGCAGACTAGGGCAATCTGAATTAGTCAATTTAACCTCTATTAATTTACATGTATATACAGCAATTGATTTTAGGAAAAACAGACCATAGCTGTTAACTATATACACATGGATGTCAAAATTAAAATTGGCTCCAGTCTGAATTAACTAATTCTTGTTGAACGAGGATTAAAGTCAATGCAGACTAGGGCAATCTGAATTAGTCAATTTAAACTCTATTAATTTACATGTATATACAGCAATTGATTTTAGGAAAAACAGACCTTAGGAACTCAGATAAGAAGTTAAGCATTGTAAATATCAGTCCTGGCAAGGGAAACTCAATTGCACTTTTTCAGAACAACAGAGGCTATCAAGCACCAAGTAACACCTTTACGAAGTCAAAATGTGCCAACAATACCTCATCCTGCTAGGTATCAGGTCATTTACAGGTTATGGAACAGCACTTTAGCTAACTGCAACAATGTAGCAGTGCTTACCCAGGCTTATTATCCCCTCCTAGTTACTTGCAACCTCTGTTAAGGGGCCGTCAAATGTATAGACTGTATAACCAGTGCCCCTGCCATGATGGTCAATGATCAGCCTGCCAGCTTGCAAGGGAAAACCCACAGTTTCCTCCTGTAAAGAGGGAAATCCATGTTTTTCTGCAGCCAGTGGAAAACCTGGATCTTTGGTAAACATGCATGCCCCTAGGGCAAGCTGGGAAATTCAGTTCTACCAGCAAAATACTGGACATTTGTTCATATGTCAAAAAACCTCAAAGGCGGAGATCAGAGGACCCCAAATGAGGACACATCCGGGAAAACCCAGATGTATGGTAACCCTGATCTAATCTAACCCCCTGCTCAACTAGATCATCCCAGACAAAGCTTTGTCTAGCCAGGTCTCAAAAACCTCCAGGGATGGAGATTCCACCACCTCTCTGGGTAGTCTGTTGCAGTGCTTTACTACCCTCCTCATGAGAGAGTTTTTCTAATATCTAACCTAAACTTCTCTTGCTGCAACTTGAGAGCATTGCTTCTTGTTCTGTCATTTGCCATCATAAAGAACAGCATTATGTCTGTGTATATACACAACAGCATCACGTTGTTCGTTTCATGACTAATATAATATTTATAGTTATAATAGGCATGTATCTAATTCCTATACATATTGTAGGATGTTTGTAGGTTGTGTATTAAGTGTATATGGAACTACTTGATTTCCCAGGGACAGTCATATAAAGCAACATTCCTTAGGACAGGAACTGAGAAACAATTTGACCACCGGTCAGAGCACAGAAAGAACTTAGGTTGGCAGAATAAATTGCCTAGTGCTGGGATCTGGCCTGATTTTCAAAAATTCAGGCAAACTGTTGTACACCTAACTATGCCAGCTGACTGATTCCTCTGACATTGCTCAGAGCTATAAGCTAGTCTTTCACTGAAATATCCCATTACTTTCATAGAACTGAGGCCCATCTGCTGCTATGCTGGGCCCTAGCACTTCTAACTTAAAATGCCTATGATCTGATAAGGATGAGATTTTGAGTGTTTTAGACTTCAGTGTTGCCATATGGAGACTTAGATCTCCCTCAGATGCCAGACATTTCAACAGGAATCCTCCGCACATGGACTCAGTGCGGAGCTGGTAGACAATTATTTTCTCTAAACTGGAAAGAAAGGCATCTAAAAGTGTGATCGTTTATGGGCTTATTTACTGGCAAATAAGGCAAGTCAAAAATGAGAGTTTAAACATAACTCCCCAGGCTATGCAAGTGGTAACACCCAAGGATGTGTATAATATGGTAATGACTGCTTCTTGGAGGAGCTATTTGGAATCACTCAGCATTTGGCACTGGGCTGCCTACACCTGGCACGTGGTGGTGTTATGCGCTATTGCCTGTTGTGCAGACTGCACGCAAATAAATATGTCAACCAGCCATTTCTGCAAGGAGGATGCTGTGCACATTTGTTTGCTGCTCTTTGAGGGTCATCTGAGATTTTTTTTTTTAGAACTAGATTTGAAGTGGAGAGCAGACGGCTTGAGAACCTGCTGAGCCGTCCCGCTGCTCACATTCTGTTGTTCTTCAGTCAGATCCTGACTGTATTTTCTTGTATAGAAAATATTTATCCCACATTATTACTTTCTCTGTTTATTTAATGCAATGGCAAAGTACAGTTTAACAAAGGCTACTTGTGCCCTGAGGGAGACTCAAGTTTTTGGCCCCAGCATGAATACTGAGATGGCACTTTGTGCTCTGAGTCTGAGTGATTTCTAAAATGAGATATACTAATGGGAGGTAGTAGTGCCCTTTCCACCTTTCCCACCATCCCACTTTGCCTGCAGCACAATCAAAGTAGTTCCACTGAATAATAACAGTGGTAGTCACAGTTCTGGGATCCTATCCCAGCTGCCTATTCCGCACACCACCTCTGCTAGCCATGTAATCTGGAACAGAGGCTGGCTGGAAGAGCAACAGTATTGACCCATTAGTCGTTCTCATCAAGGGAAGGTGTGCAGGTAAGGGAGATGCAGGATACCTTCCATAACCCACAGCTGTTATACTTGGCGCTACTATGCTCTACTTCAGTTACGCAGTCAAAACTTTGAATGCATCTACTCTCAGATCTTTGCGCTGGCAGAACCTGTAACAGCCGGCTGGTTGGAACAGAAGTTGTAGCGAAGATGATTCAAAGGGTGACACTAGGAAGCTCCATGTGCTTGGAGATTTTCAGAATTGCTCAAAGCATGTGCTGTACCTCACGGCTGCAAGCAGCAGCACAGAGCGCACAGCACTTCCAATCAAGATCCAAGTTTTTGCAATCCAGATGGAGTCCCTTTACAACCCATCTCTGCTGAGCAGACTACAGCTGTTTCTACACTAGGCTGTCTTTGCTGCTGGAACTCAAGGGTAGTGGGAGCAATCCTGCCAAAGGATCACAGTGCTCACTGCAGGGCAAGTTATCCAATAAGTTTCTAAGCTGCTTCTAGGACCTGAGCTAACGTGTTTAAAGCCAGCCCAGGTACCTCTACGTTACTCAATGACAGAGACAGGCAAAGTCTGGCCTGCCGGCTGGATCCAGTGCACCGTGGACTCCATTTACCAGCTGCCCCTGCGCATGGCTGGGGGTCGGCCTGCATGGCGACCCCAGCTACACCTGTACTGTGGGAGACCAGGCCCAGCCATGCTGTCAGGGCTTGTGGCCAAGCAGGGCAGGGGGCAGCTCCGCAGCTACTTGGATCTTGCAATGGGGGCAGCTTGCTCTGGAGCCAGGGTAGGGCTGCCATCTGTAGCCTGCATGCCCGGAGCAGGGGCATGCAAGCAGGGGATTGCAGTTCTGTCACTGCTGCAAGGAACCAGTGCAGAACTGCAATCCCCTGCCTGCACACCCCTGCGCGGAGTGTGCAGGCTACAGGTCGCAGCCCTGCCCTGGCTCCCGAGCAAGCTGCCCCTATTGCAAGATCCCAGTGGCTCCAGAGCAGCCCCTGCCCTGCTCTGCCACATGTCCTGCGGGTGGCTGGGGCTGGTCTCCATGGCAACCCCAGCCTTGTGCTATCACAACACAGGTGCAGCTGGGTCTCCCCAGCCATGCCTGTAGGGGCTGCTGGGAAATGGAGTCCGGCTGCCGGCCAGATCGGCCATTTTGCCCACCCCTGCTGTGTGATTTTTACGCTCCCTCTCTCCTTTCCTCACAAGGGGGGAAAACATAACAGTAGTTAGCAACAGCTTATCAAATGTGGTGAGAACACCCTGCTAAAACTAAGCTACAAGAAAAAATTAGGATATGTTGATAAAAAAACACTATTTCAGCTCCTTTCTAGCTATGCTTTTCTTGACAATTTCATCCCTATCAAGTCTTCCCAGTTGTTCCTGGACAGTATTCATCCATTGGCTGTAGCAGTGATACCTTTGCTAAGACCACTGCTCGCAACCATGTTGCACACTTGTTCACATAGAGCTTCCTGGAAGTTCACCAGCCTCTTTCTGCGCATTGTCCCTCTTACAACTCCTGTTCCAGCCTTCAGGTGCCTTTCCGAGTGTTGGTTCTTTAAATCTGACAGAGCCAAGCAGCTGCAGCTCTAAAGTGGCCATTTTGTAACTGGTAGCTGTTGACTGCTTCTTTCTTCTCCCTGCTGGTGAGTACCTATCTTGTTACTTCTATATGTCTTGTTATTTCTGTAGCACTTTGACTTTTGGGGGGGTTTTTTTCCCTTTCATTGCTGTGGAGATGGCATGTGGGATGAAATAGATTAAGTTCTACCCTGCAACTCTGGCAGGACACAGTATGAACATGCTTTAGTGTAGTTTCATAAGCAGGACACCAATGCATCCTTTTCCCCTGAGGGGCAGATGGCCACAGATTGGTTCCCTGTGACTTTACATTTAATTTTGTTGGCTGAGCATTGCCCCCATGTTGACTACTATAGTTTTGTAACAGTTTTGTTGGCAAGCTAGTTAGAACAGTAGGACAGAAAAAACCTAAGAAGGACAAAAAAAAAGAGAGTAGTCCCAGGCAGGGCAGACTACACAGAGATAAATAGTCCCAGTGAGGACAGAGTGAACTCCAAGGAAGCACAGGGGGAACTGGAGTAGCACAATAAAGACTCTTTGAAGCCAGAGCTGTCTGCTATGCTGTTTGGGTTGTCAGCACTCTGACCTCCCACCTTCTTTGAAGAAACAAATTCCCTTCTTCCTGGCAGCTGAGCAAAGAAGGAGCATTCTGACATGTCGGTGCTGTGGATCTCTTGGAAAGCCAGGGTCTCAAACCAGAGACTTAGCATCAAGAGTCCTCCTCCAGCAGAGCTTCTGCTGAAAGGGTGTAATCTACCACAGCATGATCTTGCATCAGGCAGTTGGATAAAAAGTAGATGTATTGCTAGCCCCAACTATTACTATACTGGGTTCAAACCAAACCCAAATGATAAATGTTGATTTATTTGCTTTTGGCCTTGAAGGCTTTCTTTCAAGCTTTCTTCTATAACCATAAGGGCTAGAAACCTATCTTTGTTTAACTGGAAACTGAGATTCTCATGCAATTGCACAAATCCTTGAGATAAAAAGCTCAACTAAAAAAGAGTTACAACACTGAACTTCAAAGTGGAATTTAGTCTACGTCCTACATACTTGTACATTATAATTTAAAACTTATCAGTGTCCCAAGCTTCAGTTACTTTTGGAGCTAATAGCCTGATTCTGCCCCGTTGAAATTGATGAAAATTTTCTTACTGGCTTTACTGAGAACAGGTTTGGGGCTTATACACTGCTTTCAGGTGTCGTATGTGGGAGACTAGTTTTACCGTGCTTATGAAATTCTGGCTTAAACTATCCTGGAACAGCAAAGAAGAATTACAATTTCAATGCCCTTGCTTTTGCTGGTACCTGTGTATGCTAGCAGTCCGATGCTAGCTGCTGCTTTGGCTCTCTGCTCCATGGGCAGCTCTGTACTTCTCAGCTGAGTGCCATATACTATAATATTTGGCCTGTGAAAAACACTGTCAGCTGAATCATCAGGCTTATCCTCCTCAGAAGAGTAAAGGGACTTAATGAAGGTTTCATAACAACCTTTGAGTTTCTTAAACATACTTCGGCTTCCTCCTCAAAGCCTTCCTTAATAATGCAGAAATCTGTATTCTCTGTATTTTAAACAGAAAGTAACTGGAAAGCCAAAGTATTATTTCTAATTTTGAAGGAAACTGTTTAAGTGTTAGTAACTAAGCAATACTTCGGAATACAGTTAATTGGTAGAATGAAAAATGGAATTGGGCCTCTGTTGCAATATGGAATCTAATGACACCATAAGAGATCTATTTTAGCACATCAGTATTCTATACTCTCACTTCCTGTAATGCATGATTACCTCCATGTATCTGAAAGCAGAGGACTTCTCTTCTTTTAAAAGACCAGGTGCTGTGAGGAACAGTTCTGCTCTGGGAAATGTGGACTGGTAGGCTCACTTTAGGACAGTGAGGGAAGGAACAACAGAACATAGGACTGGAAAGGACTACCTGGGCTGCCAAGTCCCAGGCACCACATTATATCACGCTTTCATAAACCGATCAAGGTCCCTTTTGACAACCAATAGAAGCCATACAGACTCCTCTCAGGTTTTCAAAATCATAGATTCGTATTTTAAAAAGATTGTAGGGAAGATGGTGTCTTTGACTTTGCAGAAGTCAAAGTAATACCAGCCACTCAATGATTTTTCCTGTCCCTTCCCTCCCTGACAACAAGGCCCTAGTTTCATTTAAAAAAAAATCTATAGGCCTTAATTAAATCTAGCCTGAAGTTTGTGGGTGGGTGGGTAATGGAGACTAGCAATATAGAGTACCAGCTCCACCTATCTCTGGGGTTGGCTAACCATCTTCCTCCACCTCTTTGTTGTTTTCCCCTCATTTGGGTATGTATTTTGAGCTTCACTGATTAAAACAATATGCTAGTTGAACTTCCCCTGGCCCATTGAGAGCTAGAAACTACTGAACCAGTCAACCACCCAAGGACCAATGATACTAGAAGCAAGCAAGTATCCTGCAGTTGCTCAGTCCAGTTGCATGAAGCTGTAGTATTGCATATCTGTCCAGGCTTTCAGGTGACACATTTATATTAGTGTAAAAATGCCACGGACAGATGACGCAAACTCTTAACCCAGGGTAACATTACACCCAATCAAATGGAAAATTACACTTGAAATAATCACAGGTAAATCTATGAGTCTGTCTATCTGCAGTTAATCCCAAGGTAGTCATTTCCTCAAGGCAAGCAAGCTATTACCTTTTTCCCTAGCATACAGTGGTGATGAAGCACCATAATAGCTGCCTTTTGACATGCAGTTATTCAAGGATGAGCTTCATGTTTGTCTGTCTTATACCTTGGTGTAATTTACCTTGGTGTAATATGCATTTATTTGTCAGTCTGCTCCAGTGATACTCAGTCACCATGCCGTGGCACCTTGAGATCCTTTCAAGGGGTGCCACACAATGTTAGGACTGTTAAGTGTATAAACATGATTCATAGTAAAAACCCAGGGATTTCAAATAGGAATCTATAGTGTTAAAAAAATGAGTGAAAACTAAGTTCTGGCATTTTCTAAGGAGTACCCTGGGTCTAGAAAAGTTGAGAACCATTAGATGTACTTGAAAGATGCTTGCTATAGTATTGGTGGTGCTTTGTCTAGTACCATCAATAGTAAAAACCTAGAGCTCTAAGACAGTACTAAAAACTACAACTCACTGACATGATGCTGAAAAGGAGTTGTCTATCTCTATGTTGATTGTAAAGTTAACATGATGAAACTTTGAGAAGAGAGAGGTAGTTAGCTGTGTTAGTCTGAAGTCAGGCAGGGAGCAGGATAGAGGTGCAACTTAAGAAAGCTTACACATTTCTAATTCATTTTCTTTATAAGGTGCACTTCTACCCTGCCTTCCGCATCATTAAACTTTTGTCATTGAGGCAACATGTGACAAAACAGAGGTGCTATCACCCCTTCCTTTGAGGGTATTATGAAGTATCTTTGTGACCATGTATCAGTGATCCTTGCCTGTTAGGCTCTGGCATTTATACTCCATAATATTCATAATATCTGTTTCTTGGAAGAGAGTTGCCACAAGGACTAAACTACTGCTTTAACTGCATTAGGGGTTTACCCCAGTTCCAGCTGCCAGAAGCTAGCCCCAGGTGAGGGGCATTCCTGTATGCTCTGATTTCTGTATCTCTACCCAAAGGAGTTTTGTCCTGAGGCAGCTACAGTCATCAGTGGTGAGTTTCAGGGCCCAGTTCCTAGTACAGATACATATTCTCAGGTGGTATGGAGAAACCTGGACCACTGATAGAAACATGCATCCAAAATATAAAACTGTGTTTTAGTATTTCAAAAATATTCTTTATTATAACTTAAATGTGACAGGCAATATGAGTACAAATAACACAAAACTAAATGGCAAAAAAATAAGCAAAAGTCAGTACAAAAGAACACCATGGCAGAATCGGGTCATGCAATAGATATGATATAAAAACCATAACATGGTTATCTCACCTTTGATAAAAAGGGATTATTTCCTCTGGTAAACAAGTAAACATTTAAAACTGTACAAATGTAACAATCAAAAGGAAGAAATATATATTTATAAATATACAGATATATGTACATTATTGTAACATTCACAGTCAAAAACTGTCTGCCAGTGTATTTGGCGCGCAAGGTTTCTTTTTGAAGTGAATTCTCGGTAACCTTTCTCTTAGATAAGTCTATCAAAATATGGATGCTTTAATTGACATCTAAATAGTATTTAATATAAAATGAATTGCTGCACAGGAACACCCTTCTCTTAAAATTGCACTCACCTCTTTTTCTGTTAACTTAAAGTCTGTAATCAACAGCTTGAAGTATCCTGTCTCTTATGAAATGGGTAGAAAATGTATTTATTTCACACTACATTTATTGTAGCCTCAAGTTCCTTTTTCGTATGCTGTTCTTTATGATGGAACTACACTATAGCAAGCTGCCATCCACTAGTCGGCATGTGTGAAACCCACTCCTTATTGTTACCTAGGGAACAAAACCAACTTGAGGGATTTATGCAATTAATTGTACTATATTAGCCTTTCCTTGGTTTGAAAAATGAGCTGTTAACCTTCCATTTATTTCTACAAAACCTACGTAATAGATTGATAGCACAAGTAAATCCCTGGATTAATGGTGGTTCATTACTTGAGGGCGAGAGGGAGGAAATAAAAGATCAGCAGAGACATTTAATGGAAATAGCTGAAGTGACATCCCCTGGGGCTTACGTCATGCTGTTTCTGGAGGCAAGGCTTGATTTGAAGAAACTCATTCTATATTTCACTATTAAAACAGAACTGAGTAGCTGAGTGGTGTGTTAGGGGGACACTACAAGGCATCAGACACTTAGCTTAGTATGCAGAGAGCAGTGCTCTAGAGTTCTACTTGGGTGGCCTCCCACTTCTCCTTTTTAGATACAGCATCAGATTCCAAACTTTTACAACAACTTCAGCGAAAAAAAGTACAAAGTCCTGTGAAATGTATCCAGATGCTGATTTCTAAAAACTCATACCAGTTTGCTGAGGCTCATTATTCACTCTGAAGCAGCATTATTCTTCAGCACATATCCATTCTGTTGCAAGCTATGGCAAAGAGCCAAGAGGAACTCAGGAGCTGCATTTTGCATGTTTTTTTTTTCTTTAAAAATCTAAGCTGCTGCATTTCAGGACAGTTTTATAACATGCTTCAAAAGTTGGATTATATTTTTACTGGTAGTTTAAATTACAGCACCACCCTGGTGAATTAAGCCAGTCTTTTTCACTGGAAAATGGTAGGCGGGTTATCTTGCACCTAAAAGGCTGTGGCAGCTTCAGTCCCACGATGGCCTCCAACTTTAACAAATTCCCGAGGGAATTTATCCAGCTGTTCATATTCCAGCCGCCCATCTTCACCTGAGCACAAAAATAGTAAAGCATACATAAATTGTTGCTTCCTCTGCATGCACAACATTTAGCAAATAAGATTTCTTCTTGTTAGGGAGAATTACTTTATTGCTTACTTTTTTTCCTCCAGGACTTTTAATTTAATAGATCCAAATTTGGAAATACATTCAGGAAAACAGAATGCTGCTGTGAATGTTCAAACTATTCCTCAAAACCTTTTACTCTGTGTCACTGGGGTGCTGAGTAGTCACCACTTTGGTCACTTGCAAGACTATAATAAAACATCATCATCTACTTTTTTCATTCTCTGTTTCTCAAAAAGGCTGCCTTCTAGCTGATTCTTTTGCATCATATAAAAGCTTTCATAAGGCATTTTTGCAGGATATAGATTGAAGGGGAAAGGTATGGAGGATAAGGTGATTTTTTAAAATTTGCTTGTCCAGACAAGTGTGACAAATTCACTGATTGTGTAATAAGAATTGGAACATAAGTGCCATCAAACCAATGGTCCATGTAGCCCAGTATGTCTCTGACAGTGGTGGGAGTGAGTACTTTATAGGGAGAGCATTGAGCTGGGGTATTTAATTCTATATGATGTAGCATAAAAGCATCTAGAGCAGGGGTGAGCAAAATATGGCCTATCGGCCACATCTGACCCACCAAGGGTTTTTGTCTGGCCTGCAGCAGATCCCTCAGTCCCACCCAGTCCAGGTGCAGCGGCGGGGGCAGCCCAGGCCATGGCACATGTGGCTGGTCCCAGGTGTGCAGCAGGGCTGGAGCAGCCTGGCACTCAGACTCGCTTCCCGGCAGCCCCAGCAGTGGTGGCTCCTTCCAGCTGCCACCATTGCTGGTCCCAGCTCCACTGCCTGGGCACCCCAGCTTGTCTGCCCCAAATTCACCACCGGGGGTGGGATCCACACAGACAGAGCATGGTCAGGCAGATGGAATGGGGCTGCAGGCAGGTGGGGAGTGGTGTCTGGGACCTCGATGGGCAAGCAGGGCCGTAATCATGGGGTGGGATTGCAGGGTGGTAACAGAGCAGGTGCCAGGACCTGCAATCCATTACCTGCACATCCCTGTCATGGGTGCTGGTTATATGGGCAGGAGCATGAAGGGAGCAGATCACAGCTCTGTCTCAGGCCCCAGCCCTGCACTGTCATCACCTCATGATCCCAGCCTTGGCCCCAGCCCTGACCCATTCCCACATGCCACTCCCCACCCTCCCACAGCCCTATTCTACCCCATCCTGCTGCCTGGCCAAAGCAGAGCCACTTAGGGAGTTTTGGTGAGCTGTTTGAGGGGCAGAGGCGGGCTGTGTTGACCTGGCCCTCAACAGCTCACCAAAACTCCCAAAGTGGCTTTCAAGCCCAAATAAAGTAATTGCCCACTCCTGATCTAGAGCTTAGAAAAGGGTACTTAAAACAGATAGGGCAGGGGCAGATTTGGTAAATTAAAAGTGTTTCTTGACTCTGAGAGCAGATCTATACTAAGGTTTATGAATTTATTGTTTGTTTTTTAATCACTTTAAAACATGTACGGGGTTACAGATAGGATGGAGTCTTTGCTGCAAAATTGAACCAGGTGTGGTTTGTGATCACGTGCTGCTGTTTGTACAGCTGTATTGCTAAGCAGTCTGTGTGCCACCGAGAGGTTTGCCTATGAAAGAAATAAGAGCAAGCAGTATTTTTTCTGTGTTTTGCTAGCATTTGTTTTTCATGTGTAATTTCTTTGAACATGAATATAGCATTTGGCCTAATGTCTCAAGTGTGCCTTTGGGAATTGAATAGGGTCACATAATGTATTCTTTTCCACTAACGAGTCTTGGCTAACATTTTGCTCCAAGTAATGGAATAGTTTATAGAATGTTTAGTATTTGTGTCCAGGTCGGCATCAAGGGATTTCTGCTTGGGCCAACTCATTCTCAATCATTTTTATATTCTTTTCTCTCCATCCCAGTTTTGTGGGATTTTTTTTTTTTCTTCTCTTTGGTCCTTTTTATTGGGTTATTTTACTGTATTAGTTGTTGGAGAGTCTTGGTTCAGTTCTATTGTGATTTATTGTCTTAAATTTTGTGCATCTTCTTGGGTACCCATAATGGACACTTTGTAAGACAATTTTAAAAAATAGAGAGCAGGCAACTCACCAAGAGAGAGCAGAGTTTCGGATGCTATTTTTCTGATCTCTTCATCCTCAGACTGGCAGAGTGTGGTTAGCATTTTAATACTTTCAGTAGCCTAGAAAACATAAAAAGAAGCTGCATTAACCTTACCAGTTATCCTGTGTTTTCATTCCACATTCTTTTGTGGTTATATATACATTATCTTCTCCACATCCCTCTTCCCATTCTACACACACAGGCACACTGATTTCTGTTTGAATACTTCCCTGAATAGAAAAAAGCTATACCAGCACAATAATTTTTTTGCCTACTTTAGGGTTTTTGCTGGAAAGCTGTATAGGTTAGGAGTGTGTGTGAGGGTGCGGGGTAGAGTTTGATGTTTTAACCAAAATACTTATGCTGTGACAACTCGTGCAACTCAGTCAAACTCAGCTGGTAAGCTTTTTGGAGATAGAACAAGGAGTAACTTTGTTCTACAGCAGTAATATCACAGCTTTGGCAATGTAGCCTCTGTGGCGTGTCCTTACCTAGAGAGGGAAAAGAACTGCACCATCAGGTTTCAGTGCCGGTAGAGGCAGAATTTTACTTGGATAGGTGCATCTATGTTACTGGCACAACTATATTGTTTAGGAGCCATGCCTCATGTACGACTGACAGAAACCTGTGGTATAGACTTGGTCGTAAAGTCTGGGATTATGTTTTTTGGGTTTTTTTTTTTAATTTGATGTCATTTTCCCTCAAATAATTGTTTGTTCTCTGTAGGTTCCTGTACTACCTTACCACTATAGTATCTGAGTGCCTTCCAGGAGTCTATTATACAACATAACTGACACATTAGACTAATCCTCTTATCTCCTCCCTAGAGAAGAACAGCAGGAAAACCCAGCCAAGCAGATGCACCTTGGGTAAAGGTGGGTAGAGAGGTCAGCTGAGGTTATTTTGGGGTATGTATGCTATACTTTTGTTTGTGAATACAACTATTTTTCCTTTCATGTATTCAGGTTGGATTAATAGTTTATTTTGCTTAGTAGGAGACAGAGGGCATTGACAGAAGATACATTTTTTTCCATGACAAGACCCCTGAAAGTGCTCTAAAGCAGTAATATAACAAATGTTGATGGCTGCAGAGCACTTTCAAAATGGCTGATCATGCAAAAACTTAACCATCATCTGATGAAATACCAGATAGCAGCTCTCAAAGGCAGAGTACAGGTGTACTGGTGCCTGCGTACAGGTTCCTTGCGAGGGTTAATTTTGCACGATTCTGCCCTCATCCCATGTGGCTTTGTAAGCTGGACTGGAGCTGTCAGAGAGAGGAGACAGAACACCTGTCTGTGGAGAGCCATTGAGGCAGTGGGGGTGGGGGGTGCTCTGTTTCCCTTCCCCACCCCAGTTCCAGGCACAGCACCCTCTGCTGTTGTCAAGTTGCCTGGACAGGGAACAGGGGTGGGGAAGGGAGTCTCTCCTGCCATGCAGGCTCAGCTTTGCTCCCATCAAGACCACAGCAGGGGTAGTTGGGGGGGCACACATGACGGGGGGGTGGGGCTCTCTCTTCCCCTCTCCTTCTCCAGCTGTTGCTGACAGTTGCCAGCTGGCAGTGGGGTGGGGAGGGGCAGGACTGGGGAAAGCCATGGTCTGGGGACTGGGAAAAGTCATGAGCACCCCCATCCGTAGGCCTGAGCTGGTCCAGCCAGACTCTGAGCACAGCACCCCCCTCCCCCAAAAGGCAAACACCTCTTGGGTGCAATGGTGCTCTAACTCATGGTGCTTTGTGTAGGGCACCATAAGTTACAATGCCTTCCTGACAGGCAGTGCCTTCCCTGCCCTTGTGTACATGACCAGAGGGTATCTTTTAAGACCAGTAACACAGGGTTTCTTGGCATCAGAGCACAAATAAATAGATGCATAAAAACAAATTAGTACCATCATGGAAACTGATTGCTTTAGAAACCAAGATTCTAACTCCCGGAAGCAGCTGTAGCGATCACAACAATCGGCCGCCGCTCCCTGTCGGTGGGACTAGGGCAGCACCAGTTGCCCATGGTAGTGGTTCCCAGCCTTCTTAGAGTTAGGGCATTCCTCCCCCAAATTTTGAATTTGGCAGTGCCCCAGTTGAGAGCCACTGTTGTGCTGCCTCAGCCTACATCAGGGGTTCTTAACCAGGTGTTGCTGTAGTTGGGCTGTTCTGGGTTTCTTGCCTGGGGCTGGTAGATCAGCCTGAGCTGGGGTTAGGATTAGAGAATAGGAAAAGTTTAGAGCTGTTTTTCTGCTTGAGATCATTGGGATTCTTGGAGTTCTATTTAGGACACAGGCAGGTGGGGCAGTCCGTGCTTGTAGGAGAAGGGGTAGATTTTGGGGCCCCTCACCTAGTGTTGGGGCCGGAAAATCTCCCAGTAGTAGAGTCAGGCTCCAGAGGTGCTTTGGTACCTGGGGATATCTTAGTGATAGGGTTTGGGGGCTTTTCAAGTTGTTTCCCCATGATGCCCCAGTTCAGAACCACCGTTCTAACGAGTCTGTCAACACACCACTGGTATTGTGGCAGCAAATGCTGTATAAGTCTCTTGTGGTTGCTGTTTGTCTCTTTGTAGTTTGTGCATCTCTGCTCAGCCAGGTCTACTGTAAAAGAATCTTTTATTTTATTTTTTTTAAACTTCCCTGAGGGAGTAAAGTACAGGACCACAGCTGATTCAGACTAGATATCAGGAGGCACTACTTCACTGTCAGGGCGGCTAGGATCTGGAACCAACTTCCAGGAGAAGTGGTGCTGGCTCCTACCCTGGGGGTCTTTAAGAGGAGGCTAGACGAACACCTTGATGGGGTCGTTTGACCCCAGTACTCTTTCCTGCCGCGGCAGGGGGTCGGACTTGATCTGCTCAGGTCCCTTCCGACCCTACCAACTATGAAACTATGATTTCCCTGGTTTTTACCTTGAGGCATTTCAGTGCCATGCAAGCTGCCTTCTGGAGATGGAGACTCGGCTGGGTTAATGCTTCACAATAATACATCAAGGCCTGGAAAACAGAGAGAAGAGAACAGTAATGAAGATGTCTGCAGTAGTGTGCAACAGAAAAGTGGAAGCCACATATGCAGCTGTGTACTTCTGAATGGAGAAAACCGATATACCTAACAATGTGAATCTAAAACTGAAATAGCAAAATTGTCATTTACTAGGGATGGAATAGCTACGAGTCCAGTAATAGGATAGGTTGGCTCTAATCCAACACTGGTCAGTTGCTGTAGTCCTTTCCTATTTTTTGTGGAAAAAGCTAGCGGTCTGAGTCCAGCCTCCCAGGAAGGCCCACACACATTAAAGCAATTGCCATTAACTGGAAGGCAGTCCCTACAAAAGGGGCCATGGAGAGCAAGCTGCATTCTTCTTCTCCAGGTGTACCCTCTAGGACAGGCATTGGCAACCTTTTTCCTACCCCAAGCTGCTGCTTATGATCCAGCTCCCTACTGAAGGCTCAGCCCTCCCAGTCCTCAGCAGATGCTGTGAAGGGAATACATAGAAAAAGGCAGGCATGAGGACTCTTGGGATGTCTCCTCTTCTGCTCTGCCTGGAGCGTGCTGCTGATTCCATGAGCTGCTGTGGGCTGGATCCAGTCTCTTCACAGGCCAGATCCTGCTCATGGACAGTAGGTTGCTGACCCCTGCTCTAAGATGGTAATGACTTTGCATAACACCTGCCTGAGACTGAGCCAGAATGCAGAGGCATTGAAAGTGACTCCTACAAACCCAGCCCATCTGCTACATGAATTTACTGCTCCTTTGTAGAGAGATGCCCTTTACTGCTGAGCAAACAGTAGTCAATGTTAGCAGCAAATCTCAGCATCAGACTGCTGCACAATGATTTCCAGGGTGCTTTCATACAGGCACCAATGTTGCAAACCAGACATGAATTCAGCAAGTTTGCAATAGGAGAAGGGGACATTCATTTCAAGCAGAGGGTGGGGACAGATAGCACAGGGATACTGAGCAACTGGAAGGGAAAGAGAAATGGAGACAGGATGAACAAAGGAGATTAATTTTGACACCTGGAACTTTTGGATATGTCTATACCTCAGAAGCGCTGTCCCCTGGGTATAATCCAGATCACTTGAACACCCCAGAGTCCTAAGTGTGGTGCCAAGGGCATCACCCCACCTCAGGACATCAACACCATCTCATTTCTAGGACTGAAGCAAGAACTGATGGGTGGAATTTATTTCCCCAAAAGCATAACTAAGCATTCTGCCACCACAGTGTAGTTGTATCCTTTGTCTTACCACCTTCTTCATTCCTGCATTTTTCCTCCTCCTAGTCTACCCCTCTTCTCAGAGTGGGGCAGTCAGCTTTCAATGGGGCAGTGGCTGAGAGCGCCAGAGATATTGAGGAGAGGGAAACAAGTGCAAGGTACAGGTACAAGTCAGTCATCTCCCCCTCCCTTTTTTCCTGCTTTCTTAATTCACTTGTTTACTGCAATCCTATCTGTTGCAGTTACAAAGCCTTAATCTTAAATCTTATGTTTTATTTAAAATCACATCTTTGATCTAAATTCTTTTGATCCCTCTCACTGAAAACTGTGAAGCTGGCTCTTGGTTGCTCATCAGCAGTTCCACTCTTATAGGAATCAGGATGACTGCTAAGATCTTACCACCTTCCAAGCTAAAAGTTTTACACCCTTCTCTTTGCACAAGCTTCTTCCCAGTAGCAGTGCTTGAGTGATGGTTTAGCAAGAGTATATTGAAGATAAACCCCAGAAACAACTCACCTCATTCCCCCTATATAATTCTGATATATGGTATATGGCAGGAGCATACAATGCAAAACCAAACAGCTAAACAACTTCTGTTGGTGCCCAGAATATTAACATGGTATTTGTTCTCGAAACAGAACTGAACAACTACAGAAATATTTGGTACACCTCTTCAGACTATAACAGACTTCTCCTGCAGGTTGGCTGATCTCCTCCAAAGAGCTTTAAACTAGGCTCAACGGTGGTTGATGTGAACCCAGGGTTGAAAAGCCACAAACAAGGCACCGTACCTAATCAGGTAAGTACTAAGGGGAACATGCACCATCAAGGCAAAGGGACACCAAGAGCACCCACTGGGGGGCTAAAAAGTTTTTTAACAAATGCCAGGAGTATGGGGAACAAGCAGGAGGAACTCACTCTCCTGCTTGTTAGCACGCAGTATGACCTGGTCGGCTTAACTGAAACATGGTGGGATTCTACGCATGACTGGGTGGTAGGCATTGAGGGGTACAGGTAATATAGATGATACAGAGTGGGGAGAAAAGGCGGGGGTGTAGCTCTGTATGTTAAGGAGCAGTACACATCTTCCGTCATCAAGGCAGGAGTGGAGGAGGGGAATACTGAGACATTGTGGGTCAGGATCTGGGGGGGGCCAAGGGAGAAGGACTTGGTAGTGGGGGTCTACTACAGACCTCCTCACCAGGATGATGAGCTAGACGAGGTATTCTCCAAGCAGCTTTCAGGTGCTATACAAGCAAGGGAGGCAGTGGTCATGGGGGACCTAAATTACCTGGATATCAGCTGGGAGGAACAGGCGGCCAAAACAAGCCTCTCAAGGAGGTTCTTGCACTGTGTGCAGGACCTCCACCTAACCCAGAAGTGTCCAGTCCCACCAGGGGTAGTACCCTGCTAGATCTGGTCCTAGCAACAGGGGCTGATCTCGTGGGGGACCTGCGGGTACACAGTAACCTGGGTGATGGTGATCACCACTTGGTAGTGTTCACTATCCAATGAAGGGTAACAAAAATATCCAGCGATACTAGAGTTTTAGACTTCAGAAGGGCCAACTTTACTAAACTTAGGAATCTAGTTAGTGAGGTGGCCGAACTCAATAGCACTAGGCTAATGGGGGTCTGAGGGATTGGAAGTTTCTCAAGGGAGTGATCCTTCTAGCACAAAAGGAGTCTATCCCCTTATGCAGAAAAGGGGCTAAGGGGATAAAAAAGTCCCCTTGGCTGAACAGGGAGCTTCAGGAAAGACTGGGGCCAAAGAAAGAGATATATAGGCAATGGAAGCAGGGGATGTGCTGTTTCCCAGCGTGCCTCAGGGAGTAACTAGTAATAATGAGTGCAAACTAGTGGAGAGTAGATTTAGGTTAGACTTTAGAAAGACTTTTTTTTACAATAAGGGTGGCCAGAGTCTGGAATGGGCTTCCAAGAGAGGTGGTGCTGTCAACCAACTTGGAGGTTTTCAAGAAGAGGCTTGACAATCACCTGGCTGGGGTCATCTGACCTCGGCCCTCTTTCCTGCCAGGGGCAGGGGGTTGGACATGATGATCCATTGGGTCCCTTCCAACTCTACAATCTATGAATCTATGAAACTTTGTGGAGTTATTTTGCCTACATGGCCATTAAAGACCTACAGACAGAGAAGTGAACAGGCTTATATAAGTCCCTGATACCATAAGTGGTTTTCACTATTAGGTAAGGGCTGTCACTCACCTTCTCTCTGAAGTGCCTGTTTTCTGCTGTAGTTGACAGGAGCAGTGTCACAGCCTCACTGATTTCATTTTTGTTTTCAATCAGAAGTAAAGCCAAAGCCCTTAGCACTTCCTGCTGAGGTGGAAGGTTGCTAGAGGTTATTTCAGCAATATTTTGCTTCAGTTTTCCATTTTTTAACGACTGTAGCATCTGAACCACTGCAGCTAGAATGCACAGGAAAGAAATGTCAATATTCTTTTTTTGCTCATTTATCTTCCTTATAGTTTATGCTGTGTCTTCCCACTTACAGTAACTGTCCCTGCTTACTGGCCCAAAGGTTAGGGGCAAAACTTCCTGCTTTGGTATATGCCAGCATTGCATATACCATTTGGGTAGTGTCTGGCCTCCCAAGAAGCAGTTTCCAGGAACAGACATGGGTTCATGAGGGATGTGTGACATGGGATGTTGGGGATCTTATTGCCATTCCTGAGGTGGGAGCCTGGTCATCAACTGCAGCTGGAACATTTCAGAAGTTTGGAGTTGCTTTTATTCAAGCAAGTAAAACTAAGCATACTAGGCAGATGAACTACTTGATTTCAATGTGTGTATTTTCCTTTGGCACTTTCCATTTCTAACTTGGTGGGACTCTTGAATAGAGCATGTACTGGATATTGATATTGGATAATACTGCATACTGACAATGTATGGGCCTAGACATGTTATAAGATTGCTGCTTTTTTTGTTCCTGAGGGCAAAAGTCTAAGCGCACTGGCTTCAGCCAGGCTCTTGCGATTAGAGTCTCCTGTGCAACCTTCTCCAGAGACCAGTGGAAAGGAAGGCATTGTTTTACCTTGCTTTGAGGCAGCTCTTCTCCTTTATTGTCTGTTGATTCCCATCTTAGTGCAAGTTTTTCCTATCTAGCTTTATGTCAACAGTTTCCACTGACAGCCACTGCTAATGTACCTGCCTGAGCCATTTTCCTTCATCTATTCAGTCAGTCACATTCAACATCCAACACACTTGCTTCTTTTCATTCCCTGTCTTTCTGGAAAACCAGCCTAAGACCTAAACTGTTCTGTGCTCTGCTCCAAAGGACATTGATGTATTTTTCTCTTAGCAACCAGACATAAGATACAGTATTCTACCTTCTTTTGCAAGCTGTAGCAAATAGCTTCCCAGGTCATTAGCACTGTTGCTGGTAAAATAATGGTAATACTGAAAGACGGTTATAATTTCTGACGGCAGGCTGGAGGGGAGGATTGGTTCTGTTCGGTCCAGGATCTGAGACACCAGGGTTCTAAATACTACGTTCAGCAGAAAAGACAAAACAGTATTATCAAAGATGTGTTAACAAGAACAAAACTTCAGGCAGACAGAGCACTGCAGTTAACTTCTACTTTCCTTTGGTGTATTGAACTCGCTTTTTTCCCTCCCAAAACCAGACACCTTCCAAGATTTCTAACATCCTCTAAGAGCAAAACTTCCTTTTCCCGTCTGGGCCTGACCACTATATTTGAGCTCCTTATGATCATTGATTCTTTCATCACCAATCATATAAGGTAGGAAAGACCTGCAGCCAGGTGACAAACATCAGGCAGAGTCTATGGGTTGTTCTAGACCAGTGGTACTCAACCTTTTTTGTACCAGGACCCATTTGTAAACACTGATGGCCAGTACTGACTGAGTTCCCCTCTGACCCTGACGTTCTGCTCCCCACCCTCCAGGCCCCAGCCCTGCTATTTTTTGGAGGTAGGTGTGTGGATGAGGTGGGGTGGGGTGTGAGGGGCCCCCAGGAGCTCCTTGCAGGCTGGAACTCTGTCAGCCTGCAAGTGGAAAGCCACAGTTTCCCCCTTTAAAGAAGAATCCTTTTTTAAAGTTTGTTCATGAGCCTTCAATATTTTCTGGCAACCATGGGTTGAGAAACACTGTTCTAGGGCACAGTTATGTCTGTGGCAAAGCTGGGAATTGAACCCAGGTCTCTCAAGTCCAGTGTAGTGCCTTTCTCTCTTCTTCAGCTGACATATAGCCTCAGTGATCAAAGAACCAAGTGCTGTGTCCTGCTTACACCTCTGTAGTATAGCAATAGTCAATGAGGTCACCCAGGGGCAGGATATGGCTTTGTCTATTTGATGTTCATGTGCAGAGCTTCTGCTGACCTCAGTGAACATCTCAACGGCAGGACAGGCGACAGAAAGAGCCATGCTACTCGGGAGATTTGCAGTGCTGATCAGAGAGAGACATTTTGGGCAGAGGTTGGTCTAATGTATTCTAGACTCCAAAGTAAGTCATTGGGGTTTTGCACAGAGGCTGGGGGTAATGGTAGAGCAGGTTGAAAGTAGTGTATCTCCACTGTGGGACCAGGTTGCCTGGCTTTTCATCAGTCTTTAAGGTAGAGGTAGGGGTCCTCAGCAGCAGAAGTGATTATGAAAGGATTCTGTGACTTTAGGAAGTTTGAAAACCATGGCTCTAAACCCATTCATTTTTTAGATTCAATATTTTGAACCTTTTTTTTTCTTTCAAATTTCACATTTAAGGCATTCACTGAGATAAGATGTTTGTACTACAGCCCAGCCAACTTCCTGGGACCTGAAGTGTAACAGGGGGAGAGCAAAACACAGCTTCAGAGGATGGACATTTACAAATGCCCATTGCAAAAAGTGATTCTACAGGATTGACCTTGAGTTGTTCGGAGACTTAGTTTTGGCAGACTATACCTGTTTCTGCAAGTCCTGGGCACTCTTCATTCACAGCAGTAGCAAAATTGATATCCAACTGTTTTATCATCTTATCAGCGGAGGTATGATACAACCCTATGGGACCAGTGCATTTAGTCCAGAAGGACAGCAAGGATAGCTTGTTATGAAATTCTGGAATTGCTAGAGAGGAAAAGCAAAACAGATGAATAAAAGCACAGAATGATATTGTAATGCTGCTGTGGAAAAAAGAGAAAGGTAGAGGAATGTTTAAAACATCCCATCTCACTGGTAGCCATGATGACTGAGTAAGTTCCCCCTCAAACAGCATTTGATGAAGTAAGTTCACTGCTTATAAAAACTTCTGCTATACATCTCAGATGTAGTTAGTCTATGATACAAATCTACCCTGCATTCTGCATGACTTCAGACTAACATGGCTCACTACCTCTCTCTAGGTTTCCCCATATCATCAACCTCACAATGGGAGCATCTACATGTACTGATTTAGTGTGCATTAGCCTAAGTTAATGCACGTTAAGGATGCATGTCTACATGTGCACACCTTTAATCCGCATTAAAAATGTCAAATTTAGGTTTGAATAGTTAAAGTGCATTAGCAAATGTGTAGATGCATTAAAGCGCATTAATGCGGTGTGTGTTGACTGACTCAGGATTAACTTTAGTCCCACATCAGTCCACACACAGCATTAATGAGCTTTAACACCTGCAGTATAGACATGTGCCTAAACCCGCTTAATGCGCATTAAGCTAATGCACATTAAATTTAGCTGTGCTTAAATGCACGTGTAAATGTGCCCAGTATGCAGGAGTTGCCAACTGCTTAAGATCATAATGTGCTGCTCTTACTTCTCAGACCAAAAATCCAAATGATATCAAAAGCAAACTCACTAATCTGGTACTTGAAACTGGATAATAGTTATTTAATTGCCATTAAGTCCCAGAGGAAAGCAAAGTTCCAGTCGTAACATAGGACTTGGGTGTTAGGTACTCCTGAATTTGAATCTTTGATCTGGCATAGCCTTTGGCCGTGGGCAAGTCACTTGATTGCTGGCTGATTTTTCCTGATCCATAAAATCATACTCAAATCGCCTGTAGTACAAGGGTCTTGTGAAATGAATAAATGGATGTAAAATATGTTGAAGATATGATAAATCTGCTGTTATTCCATAATAATTGAGAGCAAACTTCAAGCAAATGTTTCAGAGCTTGTGTCATGCCTCTGATACTATAACCCAGAGATCTGCTAAAGAGTTTAACTCTCTCAAGATAGAGGTGGGGAAACGATGCCATACTTTGCTCCTTTGACTGGGTTCTTGATCACTGCAGCCATTTGCTTGTGTGTGTTGGTGTGGGGAGAGAGAGGGAGCAGAGGAAAAGAAATGCATCTTCCTCAGTATCGTACCCCAGCTTATGGTAAGCTCTCTGGACATCTTGATTGATATTATCTATAGATAGATGGATAGCTATTCATACCCATGTAGTTCCTTGTGGTTGCAGTGTCTGTTAGCAAGTTTGTCAGTCTACACTGGAATTTACTGTACTGCCAAATGACTCTTTAGGGTGACTTACTTGCACATGTGCATACACCTGTATGCAAAGCTCCAATCTCAAACCACAAACCTCTATATTGCTTCTTACCTTCAGTGATGGAGTTGATGTTTCCCAGATTTTCGCTACTGATCTCTGCTATGTTCTCCATCACAAGGATCTGCCTGGACAGCTTGTCCAGGAGGCTTCTTGCTATGAATGGAGCTTTACTGGAGAACACAATTTGCTAAAAGCAGCAAAAAAAAAAAAAGCATGGGATGGTGTTACTGAACTACAACACTCTGAAGAATTTTCATCTTGCTGAAATCCTCTGATCTGAATCCATCTAGTTGAGCAAATGTACTGATAAATTCATTGAACCATGCCTCCTTAATATCGGATGTTCTTTTGTTTCTTATCTATGACCTGGCTTATCATCTATGGGCCAATTTTTGTGCCTGATGCCTACATTAAATGCCTAAATCTAGAACCAGAGACCAGAGTAATCATTTAAATAAAGAAGTGCTAATTTAGGCACCTTGCTTTTCATAAAGGCCTTATCTACAGGGTAAGCTTCCTATGCCAGACAGCTGTGCCCTCAAGTGCAGCAACCTACCAAACTCGAAGCAGCAGCGAAAAACCTGCACAGTAGGCAAGCTAACTAGCACTGCTGAGTCACACAGCCACTTAGCCTGTTTCCATGCCTGCAGTGCCTCATGGTGTTGTTTCCAGCTCAGGGAGCAAGCTGCAGGAAGCAGTGCAGTGTGCCTGAGGGCACTGCTGCCTAGTACGGCAAGTTCGCCGTGTATGCATGGCTATAGATGATCAAAATCTATGGATCTGAAAGCCAAAAAGGAACATTAATCTGATCTCCACTACACATTAATACAATCACTCCTGTACTGAGCCCTAAATACCTTCCTTACTCTACCTCTACTTGGTAGGGATTTGAGCATCATCACTCCAGATGCTGGAATCAGGACTTGCTTTCCATTGTTTCTGTGGGATCTTGGAAATGTATGTTAATGGTATGAGACCAAAGAGCAAAATGCAAGAAAGAGGCTCTAAAATGTTTTGAAATGACAGGAAAGCACTGCTCTATAAATGAGTTATGGATTCTCTGAGAGACAAAATCCTGTGATACATTACAGTGACTGGGACTCAGTGACTGAGCATGTCACTGAGAGCATGTCACCAAAAAAAGTTGCTTTTTTCCAGTATTTAAAGCACTTTATTGCCGTGACTTAACAGGGCTTTACAGCATTTAAAAAATGGGTACAGTGCTTTAAATTTAACAATTTTAACCCTTGTTAAATGAAATATTAAATTTGAAGTGCTGTACAGGCAGTCCTCGGACTTACGACATAAGATGCAGTTTTTAGGAACCAATTAAGTTGAAACGTTGTAACTCAGAACCAATTTTCTCATAAGAAACAATGTTATAAATGGGGGATTGGTTCCTGAACCAAGGCCCAATACCCTATTTTCACCTAAAATACCCCAGAATTTTGTATTTGATCAATTATACATGAGTAATATAGCTACATGAATGTATTTATATTGTAAATAACAATCATGTTGATTTGAAAGGACTTCTTTGAGGCGACTTTGCTGGACTTTTTGAAGGGCTCTTGGTTGGATTTTTTGAAGGGTTCTTGGCTGGGGTCTTCTCAGGAGCCTTGGCTGCAGGTTTTGCTGGAGTCTTGTCTGCTTTCTTAAAGAAAGTGTCCAAGGAAGTTTGGACAGGTGTTCTCCAGGGACATGAGCAATGCAGCGAACTTGTTCGCTGGCATGGCATTGCATCGCATCGGATCAAGCGTTGTAAGTTGAAACTGACGTCATGAAGTTGAAACAGGGTGTCAATTTCTGAATGTTGTAACTCAAACCATTATAAGTCAAGGACTGCCTGTATTTTACAGCACTTTAGCAACCTGCAGTGCTTTAAATAACTTCTGTATACTGGTCAAATTCCTGACTAGTGAAAAAGCCCTAAGAGGCTGCAGAGCGCCTCCTAGCCTGGAAAGTGCAGGGGGGTTCAGAGCCCCCCACACCACTGTACTTCTGTCATGTTTAAGAGCGCTGTAACTTTATAGTGCTATAAAAATGCTCTAAATTTCAGTGATGTAAAATATGCACAGAGCACTTGTATACATACCCTGAAGGCATATGAGTCAGTGCTGACAGATGCTGCTTGTTTGATTTCTCGGACTGATTCATTGACTGACTCTGGTGCAATGCAGTATGTTCTGTGGTGTTGGTGCCCAGAGCATAAAACAAATGTAACATTTCACATGGCATCCCTGCCTATCACATAAAATCTGAATTATTTCACACACACAACACCCCTGGACTTTTCAGCATCACGGATACTTGGTTGCCAGTGATTTTCTTGGCTGGCAGTGGTCTGGGATTTAGCTAGTGTGAATGGTAAGTCAGTGGGCTTTTCATTTTACCACAAAAAAATCTGAGTTCATAAGATGACCTGGGTCTTGTGGCTGCCTTGTGTGTGAATTCCAGCTGAGGTCAGTGGAGCTTCAAACATGGAGCACTGTTAGGTTTTGGGTCTCAGTGAAGGTGTGCTGGATAGGTTCAGTATTTGTCCTTAGTGGCTGCTAGTAGCTGACTGCCTTACTTTGGTTTGCCTGGCATTCTGCTGGCAAAAGGGCTAGGAGTGGAATAAGATGTTTTGCAGGCTTGGCATGATTGGAAATACACTTGGAGGGGCTTTCCTGGTTCCTGACAGGCTTGACTCAGTTCATTGCTACCACTCCCTCATTTTATGAGTGCTTAATTTGCAAGCGAGTTCAAAATGGTCTGTAAGTGACAGACACGCATGCTTCTTAGGAATAGTTTAAAGAAAAATAAAACCCAAAGAGCAGTTGTACCTGAACAAGCTGTGTGCAATATTGCAAATGCTTAACTACGGTTACATCAAGACTCTCATTCCCTGTGGTCAATGGAAGAGGGCTTCCAGCTACACTGGTACCAACTCCCGTGTCTTCTGTCAAAGCTTCACTAAGATGCCCTCTGGCTTCTGGGTGTTCTGTCCTGTAACTGTTAATGCAGGAAGGTGAGTGAGGAGTTGCTGGGTTTTTATCCTCCTTATGCAGACAAAGCACATGGTTAGCTCAAGGTGACTAACATCAAGCACAAAAATTGCAGAAAGCAGTGATCTGTAACAAGCAACAATTGATAGGCCAGAAACCTTTTAATGAATACATCATATCTCAAATTGGTAGTAACATTGTGTAGCAAATGCGGAATGATTGTACACATTTAAAAGACAAATTGCTTCCACAGTGGTCCACTTCTTTCTCCAGAACAATACATCTTTTGTGGCGAACTCACCATGAAGTCTCTGAAATATGCCCTCATTAGCACTTGTTATTTTTTTCCATCTGTTGGCAGCATTGTTACTAAACTGTTCTGGATTAAACTGCTTTAAAATTTTGTGAGCTCTCAAAAGTTAAGCCATTAAGAACTAATCTGTCAGTGTGTTTCTGGCACCAGATTTAATTGCCAGCCAAGGAGCAAACTAGAACTGGTGCTGGAGTAAGAGACATGATGTTTCCATATGCTGTTTTGGGCATGGTGTGTATAACTCAAAACAGTTCATCACATCTTTTATGACAGCATAAAGCTATTATCACTGTGTTTAAATCATTATTTTCAGTTTCTTGTGCTTTCAACCATATTCTCTCACAGTTGTGAAGGCAGAGCCCAGTTCTAATCTCAAATATGCAGGCAGCTATTGCAATGTGTACTCAAATTACAGCACCTGCTGTCTTCAAGTTGGATGCTACAGAATACACACTGATGTGCACACTTGCGTATCTAAAATCAGAAACTGGCATTTAGGCTGAATTTCATAGTCCTCATCAAGGGAAAAATGAAACCTTTGTTTAAATTAACCTTTGTTTAACTTAAATATTTGCTGTTTATGCAGAGCCTGATCATGTTCACTGAGAGAAGTCAATATAGTTATGTCATTTACCTCAAAAGAAGCAGGATAGAGTCAATAATACCTAATTTAGCAAGCAACATAATCGTTCTAGGATTCCCCTTCCTACCTCCCCACAACAAGTTATATGTTTTTGGAGGGAAGGGAAGGAACGTGCAGTTAGGTGGTAGTTTTATTGCCAGAACAATTAGTTTCTTATACTTGAAATTCTTTTAGGTGACCCATAAGATGATGAGGACAATAGACTCCCTCCTTAGGAGATTCTGCCTGTACTGATCGCTTCTTTTCAACCATATTATTTGTGTATATGGTTTATTTGGCCTCATTTTGCCTCTCCCAGATGTACGCACAAGGATTGAATGATAAAACACAGTCAGCTGCCACAGGTGATGTGAAAACAACCGGCTACAAGACAAACATGATGAATTGTTTTCTCACATACACAGAAGTGATGAAAGAAGGGCACACCACACACAGGGCCATGGACAAAGTACCAGCCATCACTCTTACATTCCAAAGGAAACCTACACCATGCTGCTTAAATCTGGCCCTGTGTTACTGTTACTGACAAGTTTAATCCACTGCAAAGACTCACTGGGCTAGAGAGAAGAGACAGGGGGAGAAGAAAACCACAAAGGAATTAGTTATTACACCTGAATCGAAGAACACCAGGTCCAAACCTATGTCAAGGAAGAGGCTCTGTAGGCATTGATATCCAGTTAGTCAATTTAGCCTTCTCTTTTTTTGGTGGGGGAGAGACTGTAGATATTTGAACAAAAAAAATTCTCTGGGAATTTGAGAATTTGGTGTGTAGTAACCACGGTCAAAACTGCTAATCTGTAGTCTCCTTAAAGGTTTAGCTTCATCTTCCTTGAGTAACGAGTGCACCAGGATCCAATGTTAGTGAGAGAGAACTAGTGTAGCAGCTTGACTTGAGACACGCAATCTGGCAATTGCTGCGGACTTACCTAGTCTTCTCAGTCTCAGTGTCTGAAAATACTGAGTCAGCACCTCCTTCACCATTACAACCCTCATCACCTCCACCATCCTCATCATCAAAGTCAGAGGTGTTCAGGAAATCAAAGCTTTCTAAAGCACTTTCAACTGTTAGACTTAAAGTGGAGGACCTGCTCCGGTCTACTGCTGGCTTGCACTGCAAAGGCAGAACGCACCAATGAAAACCAAGAATATTACTGACTGCAGAAAAAAATGGATCAACTTAAAACATTCAAGCTCTATTTTTTATTTGTATAAGATCATTTTATTGGGTGCTTTTATATTCATTTCAAACCTTCATATTCATACGACATACAGTGAAAGCCTGAGAACTGAAAAAAATCCAGATACCAAGAGAAGAGTATTGAATCTAATATTAACTGTCTGCTATCAAAGTGACAAATGTATAACTTAAAACTCAGTGACATAGACTTCAGTGACTTTTTAAGAGATCAGTCTGTTAACATATGGGATGCTGAAAATATAAGGCACATTTCACAGGGTAATCTAGGTACAGAAGCTTGGTTACAGAGATTTAGTTGAGCTGTACTGGGCCAAAATTCATTTCTGATGTACTTCCAGTAGAGTTGAATCAGCAATGGATTTGGTCCCTTTCCACAGATCACAGTACAGGATCAGAAGAATGAGATGGAAAAATGACCCCATCAACTTTCATGGTTCTTTAAAAGCACAGGATACTGTATTTTAGTAGAGATCAGCCATACATCGTCAAAGAGGTTTCTAATTACAGAAGAGACAACTTTACAACTCAGCTGGAGGGGAACCACCCTTCCTTACCAATAGAAAGGAACTGACTGAGAAACCTGGAATAACAGAGAGGAAGCTTGATCAAAGCTGCACAGCTACAGTTAGATATCTCCAGGCAGGCAGACTTTCTGCCCTCTGGAGAGACCCAGCCAGTGGGGCTCTGTATAGGCACAGAGGTTTGCTTTTGAGCTTCATTTTCCAGGATCGCAGCCTAAGGCGACATCCTAGGGTCAGCTCCAGCAGTTTGTTTAGCATTTCTTTTACAGTCTTAACTTTACTTAATCATATAATCAGAGATGGCCTTATACCATAGCGTGTGCTTCCAGACCTGAACCTCCCAAAAGTTGGCATTCTGATTCAGAGGTCTGATTTGGCTGAGATGAAAGATGGGCTAGCTATAAAGTGCAGATCCAATTCCCAATGAGAATTGGGATGGCTTGGAGTTTTGCTTCTAATCTACCTACATAACATTAACACTTTAACATTTACATGGTTTTACATCTTCAAATTACTGTACAAGCATTGACTGATCAGACAATCCTCACAACACCCCTGTGAGATAGGTAAGTAGCATTCAGCTTTTCATTTAATTTCTGTTTTTATCTGTGGTTTTGTTAGGGGCCAGAAAAGCAGCTTCCCAGTTTCCTGCACAAATGCAAAGCATAGCAGCCATGCTGCCAACTTTCTTTGCCCACTGGCATAGTCAAGAGAAGCTTTCTTCAGCTAGAGCTACCTTCTGTTTTCAGCCCTTCTGCACATGACTTCCAGTACCACAATTAGGGACACGTTAGTCTTGGTTCACAAGCAAACAGGCTGAATGGTGGAACAAAAGTATCCTTGAAGGAGTAGTCATCTCAAGTATCCAAGTATTCCACCTGCACACGAATCCCTCCCTCTGTTCCTTAGCATGACACATTTGCTAGAGAGAAGATGAGTGCTTTCCCTTGTCCCCCTGCGCTAAGAGCTGCACAAGTAGTGAAGGCAGCTGGGAAGTTCAAAACTAAACGACACTTGTAGTTTCTCATGCATATTTCCACTTCAGAGCTAGTTCATGGAGCAGAGTTGAGGAGGGTCTGGTTGTGGAAAAAGCACTTAACTAGGAAAAGTGTTATGTAGCTGCAAATGCCAATGGAAACACAGATGTTAAAAATGGTAAAGCAAAAGGAGAATTACTTTCCTTTCCTTGGGCACATTCTTAAATTACATGACTGTGTCTACACATCTCAAATCATTGTAAAATGCTACCTTGCATATGAATATGAACCATTTGAAATGAGTTCTTCCCAGGTGACACTGTTCTCATGATACAGAATCATGTTTTGTTTTTTTATTTATGGAGAAAATGGGGAGTCATGGTGAGTGGTTGTGAAAAGAATCCAGGGTTAATGCACTTTGTTGTGTCATACATGCAAAAGCACTTTTCCTCGTTTCTACCTTTCATCACACACGTGGTCTGTCCCGGACTAAATCACAGGGCTCAATATTTAGTTGCCCTGAAGAAGAGGGTTTTCAAAGAGTGTATGTGACTTAAGAGCAAAAGTCCAAGTGACATTTGATGCACTTGGTGCACCTAACTCACCTAGGCATTCCAGAAACTATAGTTATGGCTTCAATTTGTCAGATAGTAGAAATTGGCACAGATTGCTAATTTTTTTGAATGAAAATAGCTTGGTACAGATATGGCACATCAGTTTTTAGGAGCAAAATGGACTGCTATGATCTGCCTTCTTGCATAATGCAGACGATAAAGTTTCTGCAGCAGAGAAAACTATTCACTGATATGGTAATCCCCTGTTTTCCTCTATTCCTCTCAATTAGAGTAAAGCACAAATAGCTCAAGAGTAACAGGAAATAGCTTAAAAATGTGTCATTCCAAGGTGAAGCTGATGCATCATTGGAAAAAATCAGTTGATTCTTAGGAATGTTACCAGCAGTCAGAACAATCCATACTTTGATGTTTAGAATATTCATTCTGACTTCTTGTATCATATTTATATGATATGCATTCAGATTTTTTTGAGGGAGGTACTTTCTGAAAAGGTACTCACTTTTAGGATGTCATCTAGATGCATCACTTCTTGGTCCAGGTCCTGAAATTCCTTATACTGCTCTTTATGTGGGTCAAGTACTAGAAGAAGCCCTTGCAAGGCTTCTTCTATGCTTCCATCTAAGTAAGACTTATATCCTTCTGATTCCCCACTTATTGATCCCTCACACTGCAGCCTTTCAGGTGTCACTGGAACCTCCACTGAGGTAAGACTTTTTACCAGCTGTTTAGTGATGTTGCCTTCATACGTGTCCAGTTCCACAGGTTTTAGCTCTGACACTTCATCTGTATCCTGGAGAAGAGACACAGGGACACTAGTATCTATGAAGAGGGCATCGTTTCCAGGACCTGAAATCTTTTGGCAACCTTCAGAAGCAGCTCTTGAAAATTTCTTGTCTTCATTTACTGGTGTGTGCTCTAGCTGTGATTTGAAGTCTTTTGACTCAGGTGTGGAGTCCATGGATGAGTTTGTACTAGTACTGTCTAGGATTGAGTTTAAGGATTTGTGAGCACTGCGCTCTGTAGTAATTTCAGGACTGGAACTAACAGTGGCTGAGGAAGCATCCAAGTTGGCTGGGGGAACTCCATCTTCATAGGGCATATCACCAAAAGTGAAAGAGAGGGGTCTCTTCTCGGTGGATGTCATCCCATTTTCAAAAATGTCGTCTGGTGAATTGGACTGCAAAGATATTATAAACTTGTTAAAAATATATGTAGGGAATGTTTTACATTCAATACTGGAAAAAGCACCACAAGGAATGATGTAGGGCTCACCAAAGCAAATGAAGGAAAAGAGATTAAAAGAATACTCAAGATTTGAGAGAGTGTAACAGATTTAGCTAGCAAAACTGACATTGGTGGGTTTTCTACCTGCAACATCGGGTCTGGAAGTTTGGTCAGTATCTTCCTCTGCAGGAAAAGTAAACTGGGCCTTCTAACATTAAGATCCAAATATATACCATATTAACTCATAGATAGCCATTCAATTCGTGTTTCTTAGTTTACTACAGTACTTGGTGTAATTTTTAAAAGTTTGCTGGGATTTTATGCCATTTACTTTCTATATGTTTATACCCATTTACTGGTTGCTCATAATGTATCATTCCTTTTTTTTTTTTCACATGGAAAGTAATAACAAAGGAATATTCCAGGATCATGAAGCTGTTTAGCTACTTGGGTTACTTAGTGTTTCTATTATACCATTTTAATAGTGAAATCATTCATGCAGTCCTTTAGACAAAAAAATGTATTTGTTAAACAAATATCAATAACTATTGGAGCATGGGCGATATAAGAGAGTAAAGGTAAGAACAGGACACTGTTTTGCATAGTTCTGTGCTAATATGACACGTAAAAATCAGAAGAGTGTATAGATAAGGGTGAAATTCTACTCTTGGTATGCATAGGGGAACTTAAGTTCTCAGATGTATAAATTTAGCACTGATGTCTATGAAACCTTTGCACATGTAGGGAGGGCAAAATTTGGGAGCCAAAAGCTGCTATGCAGACCTGTCTAGAAACTTTTGCTTGAATGCATAAAAACAAGAGAAACGTGGCCTTTATCACAACAGCAAACAGCAACAGTAAAATGTATGCATGCTTTGTATTTAATATCTTTGGGTGCATCTACACGTGCAATTAATTTGAAGCAGTAAACTCTGAAGCAGTTTCAGCTGAAGTAAAACACTCCCAGGCGCAACATCTACACATGTGCCCAAGACAGCAGCAATTTGAGCTGGGGCAGAGCAGTTTGCACCAGGGCCACTCCTGCCCTTCTCTGCCCTGGGCTCCGGGTGGCAGTGTCAGGCGATAGAGGGGCTGGCTGGGGTACAAGGGTGCTAAAAGTGCAGAGCCGTGTGGCTACGCAGCAGATGGGAGTCTGGCCCCCTACTGACTGGGTTGACCAGGTGCAATTTATGCCTGTGGTCAGCATCTATGCGTACATTTAATTGCAGTTCATTAATCCGCCATAAGATAGTACTGTCTCTGCCATAAAACAGTACTGTCTGGCTCTGACAGTACTATCTTATGGTGATGTTAATTAATTTACTGTGCCATAATACTGTCATACATGTAGCCAGTGATGCTTTACTCCACAGCTAATTGGTGTACCGCACAGTAAAGTGCACATGTCAATGCAGCCTTTGGGTACAAAATACATAGGAGATTAAAAGATTTCTAATGCCTTTTATAGTATGCCTTTTTATAGTTTGAACTATCAGGAGCTTTGGCATGAATTTTATCTAATATTTTAAATGGAGATTGGGAAGTGAAATACAGAATATATTAAAAGTATAAGGAAAAATGTAGAAAAGTGGGAAGTGTCAGCATTATTCAAAAGGATCATAGGAAACATGAAATCTAGGTTCTAGAATAGGCCTTGAGTTTTCTGAAGTGCACTGCAAATGTTCCTCACACACGGACATAACACAGATGTGAAATGACTAGTTTTTGCTGACAATTAGCTGACAGTGTCCATAAGCATTTATAAAATGGTTTAGTACATATGATTAAAACATTGAAAATTATCTTGAATTACTTTCCAATGCTATTAGTATCTTTCAGTCTAACTATATTTAATTTTTTTTACCCCCTTTATATGTGTAATTTTTAAAAATAAATTATTTCAGTGGTGGAATTTGGGTTACTAGAAAAATGTTGAGTACCACCCACTCTAGCTGTGTGTTCCTAAAACCAGTTAGTTTCACTTGCGTGTGCTCTTGTCTCTTTACTTCTGCCTCATTCCTAGATAAAAAGCTGCAAGCCTGGCTCTACTGAAGTCAGTGGCCATTTTGCTGTTGACTTCAATGAGAGCCCGTTTGGCTCAGCTCACTAGATGTAGTCTCACCTGTAGCCAGTCAGCAAAATAAGTGAACTACAATGCAAAAGAGCAAACAAAGCATGCATAGAGTTAAAAGGCACTCTCAGACCTGAGACACTTGTTCATCGCACAGAGACCTCTCGCCAGCCAAACCCACATAGAGCTCAAGCCCTGCTTTAGGCCTCAGCCTGAGAGATGGCAGGTCACTAAAAGAGCGACTACGCCGAAGCTTGTCAAAGAAAGTGTCTTGCAGAGCATCAAAAGCTGTCAACTGCAGCTTGTCTTGTGGACGATGCAACCATTTCTTCACCAGTGAAAGCAAAGTGCAGAGTTAGTTGAAGGCTTCACAGTTCATAACACTTAAATGGCTGGCTTTTACGCATACCGGTTATGAGTGAAATTCACATCAGTGCAGATAGCCTACAGAAGGCCAAACTCTTGCTTAATTCTTCAGACTGAGATTTAACTGGGATTTAAAGTGGCATATTGACTTTGTTGAGGTCTCTTGCATAGTGGTGAATTTCACCCGGAATGAGATTAAACAGGATTTTTTTTTTTATTATGATTTGTAGTTGTGCAGTTTGAGATTTTGTAGTCTTTGCAAAGAATATAACACATAAGCAAGAAGTATGGGCAACAAATAATTTAACATATTTTAAGATTGTGGGAACCTAGTCATATTTCCCCTTCTAGGCTGAATGGCTAAAAGTGTGTGTATTTAAATAAAGTACTTGTAAAGAACATCTTGCTTAAGATGGAGAAAATGCATTATGAATATAAAGCAGTTAAGCATTTACTCTGCTTGGTAAGGCACTATGTTTTATCATTTGACAAATGAGGCTAAGTTTCACTTACAAAGAATGAGCGATCCTTGAAGACTGGTGTTTCTGGAGTGCCTTGGCTATACATAGACATCCTCCGTTGGAGAGCAGATGCCTTGTTCACATTCCCTGTGGAGGGGGTGAGGTCCTCAACATCAAATGGGCTGCAAAAATAATGCCACAGTTATTAGGCCAAGTGAGACTGAACTGCAAATACAGAGAGGGGGAGGGGGAGGTTGTCCCTTAACATTTAAAAAAAAAGTGTAATTAGAACAGTCTATTGAAATGCTGATTTTTAGCATCGAGTTGAGAAAAAGATCTTTTTTCAACCAAAATGGTTTTTTTAAAACCTTGTTTGTTAGGCAGCTAGCTTAGAAGTGTGATTTTCATTTATGATAAAAGTAATCCACCGCCAGGAATAATTTTATGTACTCTCCGAGATGCGACTCCTACAGCATGAAGAACATTCTTGTATTCAAGTTGACAAGAATCATGAATAGCAATAAGATGCTCAACTTTTAAAAGAGCTGTTGCATTATAAAGAGATGAAGGAGTTGTCATCATTGGTTATGTACTTCATCGCAGTATAAGGAAAAAAGTACACTAGCGTAAAAACTAAATTCTTCAGGGCTTGTTTAAAGATAACAGGTAGCTGCTTCATTAAATGCCATGAAGTCTTGCTTTGAATTCTAACTGTGTCTGTCTATGCTTACTGCTATGAGAGAAGAACATCAGGATTGCCCTGAGGCACATGTCAGGCACACGAATGCTGGTTTTCAACAGCCTGACCTAAATTCTGTTCTTGGTTATGCAAGTGTAAATCCGGAGTAGTTCCACTAATGTTTACTCCAGTGTAAAATGGGATTTTCGTATGTACGTTAAGGTCCCAATTTTGCATTCTGATTAACTGAGTTTCAAGTAGTATTTCTATGGCAGCAGTTGGCAACTCTTTCAGGTTGCAAGATAGAATGACTCAACTAGGGTCAGAGGTGAAAGGGTGGGTGTTAGGATCTAGCCATGGCTACTGCTGCTTCTCCCTACTGCAGTGTAGTATACTGCAATAGCCCCTCATCTGCCCTGGATCTGCACGCCAGGTCCAATGGCTCCCTGGGTCAGACCTGACCTGTGATCTGAAAGTTGCCAACCTCTGATCTATAGTACTTGTATGGCTCCCCTTGCTATCATGTGTGAACACCTTTAATGTTAGGGAGGGAAATGCTATTATTCTTATTCTGCAGATGCAGAAGTGAAGCACAAAGAGACTTGCCCCAGGTCATGCAGAGAACCTGGAGCTGGAAAAAGAGCTTAGCCCTGGTCTCTCAAGTCCCACCAGTGGGCCATCATTCTCTCTCACCGCTCTTCACCAAAGAATCTAAAGAATGAGATTCCATGGGGGGTTGAGAAGCTACTGCGCCACAGAACTGTCCAACACTTCTACTTACTACCAGATGATTTCAAGGTTCAGCTTTATCGTGCCAAGATCATTGATGTCAACAGCAACCACCTGAGGACGGGCTGCAAACAGATCCTTTGTTTCACAGGTCACGCTTCCCACCAGGATGTGAGTGGCAAGTCCTTTAACTTCTGTGACCTGCAAAGGAAAACAGCTGTAGTAGGGAATATATATATATATAAATAAAATGTGTGTGTGTGGTTGCATTTAATGATATATATGCACATATATGTTGAATTAAAAGCTAATTATTTGGCTTTCTTACTGGGAACCTGGGTAGGTGTCTTCTGAAACATTGGTATAAGATATTCTAAGGCTATTTTTAAATTTTTTTTCCATGAGCTATAGCATATAATAAAATGCACACTCACTTATGATCGTGCCTGCAAAATGCACGTGATTATTTTGTTTGCATGTGCAAATCATGTTTGCAACCACATATGCAAATTACTAGGATTAGGTGAGTGTGGTGGCAACTGTTGATCCTCCTGGATCATGGTGTATGTATGAGGACCACCCAGACCTTTGATGCATAAGACTGGGCAGGAATTTTCAGAGACATGGAGGCTGCCCAGATCTTCCAACCTCCCTTTAGGCCGCTGAGACAGAATCCAGAGATCAGACTGAGTCCAAATGTTTGGTGCCTCCACAGCTGTAGTTGTATAAGTGTCTGGGAATCGAATCCAGGTCTCCTGTGTGGTAGACAAGGATTCTACCACTGAATCACAGGGGACTCCTTAGATGAGTGTAAACAGACCCAAAATTGTGTAGAAATTGGGAGCACAATTGGCCATGAAGTTGCTTGAAAATCAGGCCCAAAATCTGTTAACTTCAACTCCGTGGATAGAATAGTCCATCAAGCTTAATGGTGAAGGTGTTTAGCATGTCAAGCCTAAATAATCATAGTTCACACTTGCCCAACATAACATTTTTCATGTACTTACATTAAAATTTAGGAATTGTGTTATTAGATCTGGATTTTCCTTTCTTCAACAGATTAGGTTTGCCACACACATCTCATTCATTTGAGTTTTCCTTTAAATCAGTTTTTAAAGCAGCTCACATATTTATGCAGAGTTTTATGGATAGTATTTCACAGAGAGATCATTTTTAGGACTGTCTTATTTAAATTGTCCCAAACCAAGAGCTCTGCATATGCTAAAGAAGTTAGCGAAAAAGGATAAAAGCAATGTTTTGTATGCTACCCAATCTTCAGATTATAACTTAATTTCACCTACTTGAGCAGATCTGACATTCTATCCAGTGAAGATTAGTAGTATAGACAATACCTTGGAGGCCTCAGATGCCTTGCTGTCTAAGTTAAGGTTTTTTGATATTGCACCCTTTCCTATTGCAGTTAAGCACTGACATTTGTGTTACCCTATCAGTGCAGCCATGTGGAAAGTGGTATGCGCTGAACCACTCAGGGTTAGTCTGCTGTGCAAGCTCAAATCAGAACATTCTATATCTCTTCAGCCTACCATGCTTAAAAGTTGTCATTCCTTATTCCAGCAAATCAGTTTGTAAAGGCATGCACAGTTTTCCATTTTTTTGCTTCAGTTTGTTTGAGAAAAGTAGCAGTCTGAAGCCATGTTCATGAAGGTTTGATGTTAGTTCAATGCTAAGGGAGAGTCAGGACATAATTTCCCACAAACTGACTGATATGTAGATGGTATCATAATATAGCTATGATTGTAGTACTTTATTATGATACAGTAAGGTACCATAGTAATGCCAGAGGTAACTGGTCTCTGTCACTGAGTGCATAACAAAAAAGGTGTGCATCTTCATGCTGAATCTGGAGTGCAAAGTGCTATACCAGTGTTCCAGCTTTATAGGCAGCTCTTAGCAGAGCATTATTCAAACTGGAAACTGTGATTTTTTTTTACCTTAATGGAAATCAGCCCAGTAATCAGAGGAAGGAAGACCATTTCTTCTCCATCCCAGCTCTGTTTGCCATTCACTTCTATTTTGCCTTTTAGTTTCCATCGCTGTCGCCCGTACCTCATAAAGATCTATGAGAGAAAAACTCTTATTTTCTAAATGCATGTTCTCCAGTTCCCATGTCTTCTCTATTTGCTTCCATGCTCTCAGCAGACAAATACCAGGCTACAGGAGTGGAGAAAGGGTAGCTTCTAAAATGCACCTGAAGAAGGAACTGTGTATCCTTATTAAGCATGGAGGAACACCCACGGGAAAGGACATTTTCCTGTTCATTTGAAAAGCCAGGAAAGCAGCAGATGAAAAGAAAATCTTTTTCCTTTTCAGCCACTGGGTTGAGAAGGAGTTGATGTCACTGAGTAATAATACTGGTGCCAGACAGACTTGTACAGATTCAGAGAAGAGGTTTGCCAGGTTAATATGCTGGCTAAAAAACTGTCTGCATGCTGTGAATCTCTAGGGAGTACTGCATACCAGATCCTACTCTGGCTCCCACACAACCTCCTTATGTCACAAGGCCCAGCTTCCTCATCAGCTGTCTCCTCAGTACTGGATATCACCTCTCTCTTCAAGAAGCAGGATGCTCCAGGAGCTGCGAGATTCTCACAGGGCAAAGGGAGGAATCTCAACTCTTGCAAGATTTTGTGTAGGCAGCAGCACCAATTGAAATGAAGTATAATGCTATGTTTCAAAGTGGTAAAAGGACCAGGACACCCTAGTGGATGATCCAGCTAAGACAGATGTGGGACATCTGGCCAATGTTCTGTACAGAAAACATGCCATCAACAGAAGACAGAAATGGGCTAGTTGCTTGTCTCCCCCCAGCAGGGGACTTGCCACTGCAAGTAAGAAACGATCCTAGTTAGATTAATACATGGGTGTTTTTTATATGAGGGGTAGGGCTCCTTCACCATAACTTTTAAAAAAAAATCTTTATAAAGGTTTGAGTTGGTTTACCCTCCTGGTTAGCCTGTGTCTCAGTACATGGTGGTATTTGCCACTGTGAGAACACAGTCATTAGATACTGACACAGTGTCACAACACAGAATATCTGGGCCTCAGCCCTGGTTAGTCTGTGTGTGTCTGCCCCTCAAATTCATGGTAGAGTTAAGTTCTGTAACTGGGTTAGATTGATGACAAATGCTCAAACTAATTTTGGTCCATTCAATCACCCAGACTGGGTGTAGGAGATGCCATCTATGCCAAGCAAGTGGAGACTAATGTCAAGAGTGAGGTATTAAGAGACCTGCCTTCCAGACCGGTTTTCTTGATAGCTATCACCCAGTGCTTTGTATGTGATCCTGAAGCTTTTACTCAGGTGAAGCCTTTGATGTGTTCACAATAGAAAGAACAGCAGGACACATGTGAGAAAAAGCGGCTCGTTCCGGAAGCATTAGCACAAATTGACGTGTGTGTTCATGTGCAAAGTAATGGACGTCTGCCTTTTTTATACTGTGCAAACTGCCAACACGCTCACCTCATACTGATCTCCAGGACAGAGACGAGCAAAGCCAGCCAGACCTAGGAGAAAACGACATTTGAGATCAATTTCAGAAGACTTCCTTTGTTTCAGTCTTCCTTCTGTCAGTATAAATGCATCATATCTAAGACCTGAGCAGTACCCAGACACTCCCTCATGTATTCAGGCCATGTGCATCAGAAATCTGTACTCCCTTAATGAGGGGCTGAACCCACCTCACATGTAGCCCACAGGGGATTATTCTGTAGCCCTAGGCTTCTCCTGTCCACCACTCCCCTCATTGCTCTGGCTTCAGCCTCGAGATTTCCCCTCCCTTCTCTGGCTTTCACTTCCTGCCCCAGTAGGGCAGGGTAGGGCAGGGTGGTGCCAGCTCGGTGCAGCCTATAGTGCTGCTGCAGTGGGGAAGGAGGGGGCAGGATACCACCTGCCCACATGTTGTCAGGGTAAGCTTGCAGCCAGGGGGGCAAGGCCCCTGCAGATGTGGTCCCAGACACTAAGTCGGACATCCCTGATGTAATTGACCTCTTGAAATTGCAGAACATTGAAGCCATGTCCAGCAACACTAAGCAGCTTATATTGATATAAGTGCCAGATGACACCACAAGATATTGTGGACCAAATTCTCCTGTTCAATACCTATAATGCAAATATTTAATAAAACATAAAAAGAGAATACTTTGAATTGCACAAAGAAGGTATGTAGGTAACTTGATTCCAATCTATGCTGCATGGTTTATTTTATATAAAGAGAGACCACCATCACTATCTAGACTGTACAGATAGGACTGAGTAAAAGTGATCACTGTAACTAAAGCTATACTATAGGCTTTTGCCAATTGGTGAGGAGTATAAAAGGATTAACTAAAGGTATCCATGGTGGCAAGAGGCCTTGCTCTTTTACCGCTATATCTTGTTCCAGTTGGGGGTTTTAAAATAAGCCATACCAGCAAACATTCAGTTTTGCTGACAGAAGGTGGTCTATGCTAAAAATACTTTCATGGTATAGTATACCACCATCCTAAGACTAACAGAGTGCTACTAATTGTACACATAGTTATACTTAGAGAGAGGCTGTTATGCTATATGCCTTTCATACTTGAAGTGTCTAGTTCTTGTCTGTAGGTGGCAGCAACCCTTCACAAGCCAATCCCATAGGCACTAGCTCTATGACCTGAAGATGTTTTTAGAATTTGATATAAAACTCCAACAAATGCTAATGCTGCCTTCCATGAACATTCAGAAACCATGCATTAGTCCTCAACTAATCATGAGATTAGCTTAGAAATAATATTTTGAAGCCATCAAGGCTCTCTTTATTTTTTTCTCTATTTTTAAGCCTTCAGGATTCACACTTTCAAGCTTTACTCTGCAACCAACAAGGGCTGGAAATTCTCTTCGAAAGAAAAAGGAAAAGAATCTAATGTAATTACAAGACTCCAGAAGTGGAGGTTTTAAGAAAAATGCCTAATAATATCACAAGGCTCAGGAGAGTTCCCAAAACAGATAAAAATACATTGCATATAGATTCAAATGATAAGGAGCAGAATTATTTATTTTATCTTATTTTCATAGATGCACAGAAGTTAGACACAGAACTATTCTGTCTAGGTTTCCAGATCACACTTGTCACAGTATGCACATAGTATACACACAACCTCTGACTACAGCCTAATATATGTATATGGCTATACATATAGATATAGCCACTGGATGATGGATCTGGACCCAAATTTCCCCAATTCCTTTGTTCTTTTATTCATAAGGACCCTTCCCTTGCACTTCCTTGATGGTTTCTTTCACCAGACCACAGCACATCCTCCACTTTCTCCTCGCTACTCAGCAGAATAGTGCAGCTCTCTGCTTGATACTCATATTACCTCCCACTTTCTAATTTATTTATTGTTTATAAATAATTTACATTTACTAGCACTCTGCCTCCGGTTCCTTCTCCCCACTAGTGCTTTTATTAGCTAACTTGATCTCTGCTGGGATGACTCGCTGAAAGGTTCTGATGTAAATAAAAGGTCCTTTTTCTGCCAAAGAGAATGAAGGAGAGGGGAGAGAGGGTGGTTTAAAAATGTAGCTCCGTCTTTGTTTTTTAAACAAACCTGGTGAGAGGTAGTTGGCCTACCAGGCATTTGTTTGGGAAAGGAGACAGCACCATGCCTGTGATATTACAGTAGCCCATAACATTCAAGAAGCTCAACCTGTTTAGCTTAACAAAGAAAAAGCTGAGTGGTGACTTGCTCGTGGTTTACAGATACAGACTGGGGCAAGTGATGTTTTGATAATGGAGGGCTTTTCAGTGGCTGGACATTGAAGTTAAAAAGAAGCAAGGCGGACAGTTTTAACTGTGAGCAAAATTACCCGTCGGAACAGCTTAGCAGAAGCATTCTCCATTATTGGCAATTTGTAATTAAGACTGGATGCTTTTCTAGAAGACGTGCTATAGATTCAACAGAAATAAATTCAGGGAGATCCTCTGACATGGATTTATATATGAGCTCAGACTAGCTGATCACAGTGCTCACTTCTGACCTTGTAATTTATTCTCTGCTGTCATTCAACAGGCTGCAACTTCTTATTTTCAGGCAGGCCTGGAGAAGAATCCTAGAGAAGGTGCTTCCGGGAAGGGGCAGGGGGGACTTCTTATGATATATGATGCTGTTTTGTTAATCCTTGGAACACCAGCGTAGATCCCAATAGGAGGGCTAACCTTTCTGGCCGGGTCATTTTAGAACTGTGAAAAGTGATCGTGGCTGCTTTTTTTTTTTTTTTAACAGCATGTATTATGAAAATACTGCTAGTGCCTTTTACCTCCCACTAATGTTGTCCATGGCCTTCAATTAATGCATGTGAAAGAGAGTGGGGTCTTCCCCAGTGTTAATGCATGATGCACAAAATAAAACCAGCTTGCACTGAAACAATGGAAAAGGGTTAAAGTTCGGAGTTCCACCCTCAGAGTTACTTGGATATGCCACAGTGTCTGTGTCCACACAAGACACTTACTGCACAATAGCTTGTTACTACTGTGCAGTAGCACTGTGGGGCATGAACTGTGACAAGGTGCTACTGTGCAGTAGTAATGAGCTACTGTGCAGTCAGCATCACCACAAAGCCATGCGGGGAAGCTACTGCGCAATAGCTCTGGTTATTGCATGGTCATTTAGTACTTGGATATGCAAGTATTAAATGACTGCACAGTAAGTGCATGGTCAGTGTCTCATGTAGATGCAACCAGTGTCACAAACACAGTGTTGCTTTATACCCTGTATTTTCTAGTGCTGTTGCTGTTTGAAAGGTCCAGTAGCGCCTCTGACTGAATTTAATCATCTATGGCAGCGGTTCCCAAACTTGGACCCATTGCGCACCACCGATTTAAAACAATACATTCTTAAGTGCCACCAGCAAATTTTTCAGTTCAATCTTAAGTACCACCCGCAAATTTTTGTCATATAAAGTAATTAGTGTAAATCTGTACCACTGGCAGGTTGTACCACTGTTGTGTGCATACCACAGATTGGGAACCACTGATCTATGGGATGATTTCTGTTGAAAAGATGAAACTATCCTATGGAAAATCTTAAATATCTTAACTAGAAAATATTCTGATTTTGTTCTAGTCTACCCTGCACTACAGTTCTGCCTGCAAAACTGAGGCTCTGCCACCACCTGATATTCAATAGAAGACACATGTAGGCACTTTCTGGGCGTTTTGTCAGCTGCTGTTCCCTTCAACAGCAATAGCAGATGTCTTTCCAGGAAGCTGTCTGTGTCCTGGTACCACAGCTGCTGAATGGAGCCATGCAAAGCTGCCATTAGAGGGCATGCACTCTAATGGCTTGGCTGTGGTGGCTGCTACCTGGCAGCAGCGCAGCATAAGTATGAACACGGCCTACATACTCTTCCTCATCCTCAGAAGAGGGACTTCTGCTAGTAATCAGGATTTGCATTTATGACTACTATATGCCAGCTTATTTTTCCCTATTTAAGTATATGGTATGAAAAATCAAGCTTCAGTAGGGTTTCCGTTCATTTTACTGGAAGATATGAATATTTAATAAGTGAAGGATCAAGTCTTTGAAGCCATGTCATTTGTGATGCCATCTCTAGCATAAGCAACAAAGAGGTCAAACCCAAAAGTGTGTGCATCTACAATCAGGAAACTCCAGCAGGAACTCTGATTGCCAGAACAAGCTTTTGCAGTGCTTGTCCTAGTCACTGGCACAGTGTCTCCACATAGCAATTTTAGGGCAACCGGGGGGGAGGGGGGGCCTAAATGCTTTTATTGTTATACCAAAGTGTACTGGTAGACTACTATTTCACCTGTAGTTCCCCACTGAAAGCAGGGACTTTTAAATGTGAGGCATTGCAAGGATGAAGTTGGAAGACTAACCAACCCAACCTAGTTGCCACTTTTCATCTTTGCTGGGAGTAAATCATTGCAGACTGCACCAATTCAGCTTGACCTTATCTAAATAGAGCTCTCGTCTCAGGTGCTATAACCAACTGATAGAACTAATGCTTGTAAAAGACTGGTAGCATGTGGAAGTACAGTGTTGTACATGAATAGCAAGCTCAGGATCCTCCAACCAATGGTTTTTGCAACGTCCTTTTACCCAGTGTGGATGGGAACCTATGTAGTTTCCTAATTTGAAATAAGGAGTTAAATTTTTTTTTAAAGATTTTGTTTTCATGTAGAGAAACATAAAGTTAGAAGGAACCTCAAGGGCTGCCCCCTGCATATAAGCAGCAGTTATGTTTTAATGATCACAATTGATGACAACAAAGAGAAACATGATATACAAGTAGAACTGAATCTAACAGATTTTTTTCCTAGTTTTTTTGCTCTAAGACCCTGAGTCTTAAAAACACTTTTGACACCTAATGAGTCAGTAAGATTGTCAAAGGATGTCTATTTCAGTAAGACTGGCTTCAGGTAAAAACTACTTCTATTGTATTCAGAGTCATTAATCAGTGAAAGAAGTCAGACCTCTACCACAAAAAGACGTGTCTTAAGATCGAAAGGGGGAATATCCTCTTGACCTAGATGAGTTGTTAAAATGTAAGACACCACCACCCTTCAAATTTTGCTTAAAAAAAAAAATCAGACTCTGTAAATGGAAAGTGACTTTGAAAACGCTGGTATTGAATTAAGAACATATCTTAAAATTCAGTTCCATGGGCATGACAGTTTCTTAGTTATAAAAGTTGGACAGTTACAAAAATAGAGGCAAAAGATCACAGTAGTCTTAGAAATTGCATTGCTTTGGCTATCAAAATGAGTGTGTGATGTAGTCTAATTAGCCCCTTCTCTCAAAAATCAGAAGAATGATCATTGAAGAGCTCACTGTGCAACTTTGATGTTCATATCTGTGTGATCCATTCCATTGGGCGTAGGTGTAAGTCACCGTTTTGAACGCTCAGAAATTGATGTGATGGGAAAAACAAACCTATCGTACATTAAACCTAAATTAGCTTGTGCTCTCAAAGCTTTCAGGAATGCATACAGAGAGCTCTTGCAGTTCTGTTCATGCAGAGAAGGGGAGGGGGGAAGTAATTACCTTTCATCTTGATGCAAAACTCCCCCAATAGGCTTTCCAGTTCTACTTCAATGGTACACATGTTCTGTGTTGGAAAACAGAAGATTGACATCAGACCAACCCCCACTTCTGACTTTTAAAGGAGTATTTGGAAACTGTTGGCTAGGTAAAAATAAGTATTTTCAAATTATAATCAATATGTCAAGTGTGCCCTGGGGTAGACAGGTGTACAGCTCAGTGGATTTCAGGACAGCAAGGTTTGCTTTACTTCACAGCTGAATCTAGCCAAACATTCTTTTTTTTTGCACTGGGAGAAGGGTATAAACTGGTTACTTTTCTTCTCTCTTGCTCCATCGAGGACATGTACCAAAGTGACTCTTAACTTGTTTTTTATATTTCAAAATATATGGAATACAGCATGAAAGTGGCTGTATGGCCAAGAGATGGGCACTGTGGACACTACCAAATGCTTTTTCTATATCAGAGGAGATTGCAATGGCCTACAAGCTGTTATAGCTGTAATGCTACTAAAACCTTTTCCATATCACCTTCCTGTTAATGAAATACATTTGACCATAATGAATAAGACCAGAAAAGATATAGCAGATGGCTTTACATTAATGGGTTTCCAGTTAGTGGGGACTAAAATGTACTGTTCGGTTACTGAAAGCTATTAAGACTCAGTTGGAATACAGGTGCATTCAGGATAGATTTAGGCTTTTTTTCTGCCCAGTGGCCCCAGTGTACATGTTTAGATAGTGATATTGGTATTGGTATGCTGCAACATAAATGTCATTTAGAGCACTGTGACTACTTCATTCGTTCTGATCTACAGTGTAAAGCATGTATTTACAGTTCTCCAAATGTCCCAGAGAATTGGATGGGCCTGTTTTTCATTTGCTTCTGTTCAGTCACATTTTACAAAACAGAAAGTAAATTATCTGACCTACAGACACCACTTGGAAGTCCTTATTCAGTCAAAATTCCCATAAAAACAATGACAATGCACCTGAGGGAATTCTGTGTCGGCCTGGGCCAAACAGGTCAGCACCTACCTCTGTGTACTCCTTGTAACTTCTGTTGATTTCAGACAGACTCTCTCGAGCTGCTTTGCTGGCAGGAGACATTGCAAATGCTTGCTTCATTTTGCTGGCACCATCACAGAGTCGTCTTTGGATACAATAGGCTTCATACAGCTCATCCACCTGGTAAGGGAAATGAACGTGGTTTAAACAAAACAAAAAGGGCTGGGGGGGAGGGGATCCAAAGAAACCATCAAATCATTTATTTTATTAACAGAAGCTGAAATGAAGATGACCCATGTATTTTATCCCAGAAACACTAATGGGGTAAACAGTTCTATTTTTGTGTATATATATGTTGCATGATAATGAAGTTTCCTCTATAATCTTATTATGGCAACAACAGAGACATTTAGCAGTTCTTACCTTCGTTCTTCACACCTCTAGCCAGTTTCTTGGTTTGTCTGGGATTCATAGTATTCTCTAAAGCTCTTTCAAAGTAAATATAAAGTTTTCAAAAGATCTTGGCTTTGACATCCCTGGATGACTAATGTCATAGTGAAATACTGTCTTCCCCACAAAGTACAGTCTTCCCCACAATGTACCACTAGACTGCAGTGGAGGAGCTCTAGTTAAAAGTTGTGTCCCTGTTTCTAAATGGAAGTGTGACCCAAATGACAGCACCAATAGCATCTTCAATGATGTGAACACTAAGATGTGAACTGGGAGCATTATACCGTATAACATTGCTTCCACTGTCGTTTGTATGAGTGGTTCTCAGTACTGATCAGTCACCTTCTAAAAATCACGTCCCTTCAGTGTCACAGATAGGTACCCAAAAATCACTAATTGCTTTTGGAAATCTTGGTCCAAGTCACTGCCATTGCTGGTTAGGCTTGGACTATAACCTAGCTGAAAAAAGCTCTGTATCCTAATAGTAATTATTTGTGTTTATTCTGCACTCCAATTTATTCGATCTTTTACAGCCGTGCACTGTAAGCACACATTTATTATTGCGCTGCTGTTTTCTGGGACCTTACAGTAACGCAACTTTCCCTTTTGTGTGTTCAAACAGCCTCCTAATTTGGTGGTCATTTCATTTTAAGAGCTGCAGATTTAACTTCAGCAGAAGAAAATGAAAAAGTGCTGTCACATTTCCCATTGATGCAGGACAATGTTCAGTTTTTACCTAGACCAGAAGCTCTCAACTGGGGCATTGTTGCATCTATACCTTTTCAGGGATGCCATGGTGCAGGGACTGCCAGTGCAGCGGCCAGGTGGAACTGCCTTGTGCACCCTGTACACAGCCAGATGGAGGAGCACATGCTCCTGCTTCATCCCTATGCAGTGTCTCCTGGCAAGTGGAACTGTCCCGTGCCCCTCTGTTTCTGGAAAGAGTGTTGAGGGTAGGGGCAGACCCAGAAGGCTGTGGTAAAAGCAGGCGTTCCTGCTACAGTTTATCCAGTCTGGCTTTGCACAAGGCAAACGGGGCAGTCCCACCACCAACACGGCTGTGGCAACAGCAACACCCCAGTTGAGAAGAACACAAGCAAGCGGAGGCAGCATGACTCTGGTTCTCACCCAGGGTGTCTCCAAATTAAAAAAAAAAAAAAAAAAAAAAGTTATAGAGGGGTGCCCTAAATCTGAAAAGGTCAATCTGAAAAGGTTGAGAACCACTGACCTAGGTTAAGATGCTTTTGTTTTATCCTTTACTATGTGGTGACTTAAATGCTGATTAATCCGGAGTGGATTTTTCAGCAAAAGTGATCTCAATTAAAATGTGCATTAGCCTGGCTTCATGTACTGACTCTGTCACTGTAGTATGTGTCTACAGTAGCAATTTGTCTGACTCAGAATCACAGATCTGAAAAGCCCCAAATTCAGGCATGTCCAGCTTTATCTCTCATGTAAATATTGTGGCTTGTTTATAGGGAGACTGGGAATGATCCCACCTCATCCCACCGTGGCAGCTTCAGAAATTTTTTATAAGGCTGCTTAGGATTCATAATGGCTATTGTAATGCATCTGAAGAACCTCCAATTAATAGAGGAGACAGTCTCCAAGTGGACTACTTCAACAAAGAGGGATGGAAGCAAAAGTAACCTTATTAGCACTTGAGAATTACAAAGCAAACCTTTCTGACAATCAAGTCCCCTACACTTAATCTTTTCAGCCAGCAGCCCTCTGGTATCCATTCTGAAGAGCTGCTATAAATGTCACTTGCTATTTGCTTCTCCAGTCAGGGTGAGGCATGGGTGGATCTGCATGTGTGAGTATGGTTAAGACCAATATTTCTGCTAGTGCAAAATCTACCACCTATACTTCCTGTTTTCTTGCTTTATTTCCTGTACAAAATGATAACTCAGTAACAGGGTGTTGCTGTTAACAGAAGACAGCACACTTTGTCCTTGGGGTGAAAGATTGTGTTGTGTCTAGCTATTTTGAAACAGAAGAGTTTGATGTTGTAAACGTGTCTTTTACAATGTTATATTTAGTTGTCACTGTCTGTTATGGAGCAGTAAACTAACACAAGAGAAGGCTGAGAGGGGACCTGGTGGCTGTCTACAAACTTACCGGGGGGACCAGTGGGGAATGGGAGAAACCCTGTTTCCCTGAGCACCTCCTGGAGTAACAAGGAATAATGGCCATAAGTTGTTTGAGAGTAGGTTCAGGCTGGACATTAGAAGGCACTACTTCATTGTCAGGGCGGCTAGGATCTGGAACCACCATCCAAGGGAAGTGGTGCTGGCTCCTACCCTGGGGGTCTTTAAGAGGAGGCTTGATGATTACCTGGCTGGGGTCATATAAGCCCAGTTTTCTCTCCTGCCCAGGGCAGGGGGTCAGACTTGATGATCTACTTAGGTCCCTTCTGACCCTACATCTATGACTATGAATCTATGAACACTGTGCAAGTAAACTGTTCCTCTTACGTTTAATGCCTCTTTTTATTTCTATTATAAACACAAAAATTGCTAGCTCTGAACAGGATGGAGTGGGATGGACTTGAATAGAAAATTGTGCTTCAGTCTGTAATTTGGGGGTGCAGGTTACCAGCAAGGAAATGCTTGGTTTTGGGGGGAGAGCTTCAGTCTATTTCCTGACTATTTTTTTCACAGTGTGAGGATGAGAACAATCAAATGAGAGTGTTTGAAATGCCTTGTTATACTTGAGTGTAAGCAGCACATGTGGTTTTAAGTAAGTCTGAATAGAAATTTATCCATCATATGAATTCATTAATTTGTCAAATTGGAGGGGAAATATAACTGATAGCTGCCAGATTTTGTAGGTAAAAATTAACAACTTAACTGTGCAAGTGTCCTTTTATCTATACCATAGAAATTAATGTTTTAAGATACTGGTTTTCCATCATGGGCCTGACTTCATATTCCTGGACAGCCATTGTCAGTTGCATGTTTGCTGTGCATGTAGAACTGGTAGATCACAGAGATTTTTATAGCTTTTTAAAACCTCTTCTTTTCCTCCGACTCCTGTCACTGCAGAGCTTAAACTGTGTTTAGGAGAAGCTTAGGCAAGGAAGTCTCTCTGGATTAGAAAGTCTAATAGTAACCAAAGGTTGTTTTCTTAATAACATTAAAAGCAGATGCAAATGAAAGATGATAGGACTGTTTATTACCTGACTAATGTGGAACTCCAATCTTCTCATATATCTTTCAATTGCTTTGATTTGCTGAAAAAAATGGGAATTGAAACATTTTTAGATGAGTCATCTGATTGCATTTTGTATCGATTTTGACTGAAATCTTCTCTTTAATTTTTCCCTAAAATGCAAAGCATTTCAGAAAGATGTTTCCCCATAAATGAAAAGTGAGATGCTTCATCTTATTATCATTATATGTTTACTCAAAAGTAGGGATAATTTTACCCCCCTCCAAAATTCAAAAACCCATTCTCATCCTTTCCAGATTTTTTTCTGGTTTACCAGTCAATTGGAAATGGATTTTTTTGTGTGTGAGAGAAATGTATTGTTATATTTAAAAATTTCCAATTTTTTTTCTGTAAAAAATTGGGGTTTACCATAATATTTTTTGAAACACTGACCATTGTTGGCTTTAATTCTTTCATGGAAAATCCCAAATATTTTCATAAGACTATTGGGAGAAAAATAACATTGTTTCAAGGTTTTTGTGGAGCTTGAAGGAACTGTATTTTGCATTTGATCATGCCTGTACAGAACAGAGACACTCTGAGGATTCGGTGTACCATTGTGTCATAGGGCACACACACCTATGCTGAAGTGTTCTATTAATTATTTTGGCTCTTTCTTGATTAGAGAGATTGTGTCAGATAGCCTTTCCAGACTCTAGATCTGGCTTGATGGCCAGGGTTGAGGCAGAGTGAGGTTGTTTGTTCTGACCTCCTACACAGGTCTTGGGTGTAATGTGGGGGTTCTGTGTAATCTGATAAAGAAGCTTATTGATGTTACTAGGACTTGTTGACTGACTCCTCAGGGTTTGATCCCCTCCCACTGAAGCCATGACAAGTTGCCCTGGCCTGCTGACCTGTAAGTATCTGGAAGAAGAAAGGCTGATTGCAAGCAGCCAGCATGGATTTAGGAAAAACAAATAGTGTCAATCAAACCCGATTTTCTTTAATAAAGTAACTACTTGGGTGGATGGAGGAAATGCTGTGGATAGAGTATATCTGGACTTCAGCAATGCTTTTGACAGAGTCCTACACAATGTTCTCATAAACAAATTTGGAGAAATATGGGCTGGATAAAGCTACAAGGTGGATAGATAACTGGCTTGATAGCTGCAAGCAAAGGGTAATTATTAACAGGTCAATATCAGAATGGCAGGAGATTTCAAATGAAGTCCCCAGGGGTCTATCCTGGCCCCAGTGCTGGTCAATGCGTTTATTAATTATATGAATGCTAGCATAGAAAGTTTCTTGAGCAAGTTTGTAGATGACATGAAACTAGGAAGGATTGTGACTACGTTGGAGGATGTGAGCATAGTTCAGAAGGATCTTGACAGGTTGGAAAGCTGCGCTAGTAATAATGGGATGAAGTTCAATGTGGACAACTGCAAAGTGGAGTAATGAGGAGTAATCATAAGTAGGGCTGTGTGAAGCTTTGGTCACCAATTGGATTCAGAGGAGATTCAGCCTGATTTGGCAGCTTAATCTCCAAATCTGAATTGAATCAAGAGACCCATTAATCTCTCCAAATCAAATCGGAACCCTCCAAATCAATTTGGAGAGATTGAATGATTCAGCTATAGACACAGCTTTATACTTTTTTTTTCTATGTACCTCGAGGTACCAGGCACGGCTTGTGAATGCTGATATGGTGGGGTGGATGAAGCATCCCACAGGAGTGTCGGGGGAGTGGAGGGAGGGTCCCTTACACACTTAGCAGTGGCCCTGTAAGTGGACCAGAAGTACTTGTGGTCTACTTCCGGGTCCGCTGCAGAGCACACGGGACCCCCTGGCTCAGCGACTGGTGCCCTGTGTCTGGGGGGGCACCCGGGGTCCTCTTGTGGCTGATTGCTGAGCTGGGGGGGCTGGGGACCCTCCCATGCTCCCATGAGATGCTCCATCCACCCCACCATCTCAGAGTACACGAGCTGCACCTGGTACCTTGAGGTATGTAGAAAAAAAACATATAAAGCCATGTCTATGGCAAAATCACTGATTCTCTGAATCAGAATCAAATCTTCAGATTCAGCCCAATTGAATCAGGACAGTGACCTAAATCAGCAAGTTGAATCACTGTCTCCCAGATCGGGCCGTATCTGAATCGAATACTGCCCGCTTCACACCCCTAATCAAAAGCATAAATACAAAATGAGAGACATCTAGCTGGGCTGGGGCACACACTTGCATGCACATGGGCATTCAGCCCCCAACCCCAGCCTTGGATTAACTCCAAGAGGCTCCGAGATCTACCAGTGGATTGAGATCCACTGGTTGGTGACCACTGTCCTAGAGGCACCAGATACTGGCTGGAGATTTTGACTGGGGTGTGCCAGTGCTAAAACCAAAGAGGAGGTTACTTGCTAGAGGGTCTTGCCCTCCTGCGCAGGGTCAGATTGATCAGCAGGAATACTGGTTTTCTCTGATTAAAAAAAAATCCCCAATTTTCAGATTTAAAAAAGTAACCCAAAATCCACATTTTTCTAGCTAGCTAGATATAGATATAGATATAGTGCTGTTTCATTTTAATCATGGGAAAATGTGGATTTGGGGTTACTTTTTTTTATCTGAAAATTGGTGATTTTTTTATCAGAGAGAACTAGGAGCCCTGCTGATCATCATATTTAGGGGCAGGAAGGAATTTTACCCCATGGTTAAATTGGTATGGACCGTGGGGGTTTTTGCCTTCCTCTGTAATGGGGAGCCTGGTCCTCTACCTGGCACCTCTCGAACACATACAGTGACAACATTTTATAGAAGCAGGACACTGGCTGCTGTAGTTCTCCTGCTTTACCTGTGGCAGGTTAGGGTGTTAGGTCTATGTTTTGTCAGGGCTGAGGGCAGTCTGAGTTAGAGCTTAGATCATGGTTGTATGGCATGGTTTGGACAGGGATGATCTTGCCTTAGCAGGGGGTTGGACAGGATGACTTCTGGAGGTCCCTTCCCTTCCAGCCCGGCTTCTCTATGACTCTGTGACCTCCTCTCCCCCTCAGAACTTTGATCGAATTAAGGATTCAAGCCAGCTGTGTCCACATTAGAGTACGTAGCATTTTTAAATGTAATGTTTTCATTGTGGCACCAATGCCCAGGATGGTAACGTACCTTATCTAGATCATACAGCACTCCCTGCAATAAAGAAAATTGAGATAATTAACTTCAGCATCACATTATTGAATACTGTTCTGTCAATGTTTTAGACCAGTTATATTTCACTAGCTGGAATTCAGAACATGAGCGCAGATGGGAGCTCACTATTAGGAGTCCACAGAGCTGTATGAAAGGCCAGCTTTCTCTATCCCCCTCCCCTGTCTCTTTGATACCTGGAAAAGGTTATCCTTCATCTGCATGATTAGTAAATAACACTTAATTTTTCTGAATTGTGGGATAACACATACCAGGCGGGAGTTTCTTTTCATGTCTTTTAACTGAGTAGTCAACTTATCCAGCTCTGTCTGGTGAACTTCCAGATACTCACTGCAAATACAAACCAGAAAGAGAATCATGAGCTCTAGCGCATTCCAGCAGAGAGTAATTGCTGACCTCTGAAAGAGGAAGATTTGTGCAACAAATGAATGTTCTTGATATCAGCTGGTTTAACACACTTATAAGCAGGAAAACACATTCATATGGTCTTGAATATAAGAATGTATCTCCCTAGTACTTCAAATGTGGAACCCCAAGTCACCATACCATAAAACCAGACAATAGGAGCTACTGTTGGATAACAGGTTAATTTTTTCAAATGCACTGAACTGCTGGCTTTTGAGTGAACTAATCTGCCATTTAGTTTGTGCGCTGCCTCTAATCACTGCTTTTGTACTGCAGAGGTATTGCTATCTTCTGTGAGGCTCTCTTGTGTTACATCATGGTACCCATGAGGCAAATGTAGAGCAAAAAATGTAAGAAGAAATCCTAGCCGTGTTAGAGTGGCAGTTTTGCCACTGACTTTACTGGAGTCAGGATTTTACTACAAGTGTTCTTGTTTTCCATATGAGAGCGGGTTTAATGCTCAAGAGCAGAAGCAAGTCGTTTGATTTACTTGCATATGAGTGAGGATTTCTGCTCCCAAGATGCACTTTTTAAACCCAAAGTAGTAAAGAGAGTGTCAGCATCCACAGTAATAAAAGCTCTTACTCCAGTCCATTCTTTAAGGCCCTGTAGACCTCTTCCATCCTTTTTGGCTGGGGCTCTTTGGGCATGCTGCTGTTCTTATGTCCCAAGTTATGCATTTTCTTCGCCTTTGCTTGGGGCTTCTTGAGCGCAGAGGAATTTTCGATGAAGGAATTACATCTGCAAAATGAACATTAAAAAAACCCAAAACAATAAAACAGCCAGCTGTAAGTTGGGATGTTTTCAAAGGACTGTAATATCCTGAGGGAATTGTTCTGACAGTCTTCTGGCTGAAAGCAATCTGCTTATATGTCTGCCTGTTGGAGGACTGTGCTTGTTTACAGATTAATAGGTCTGAGCAGTTCTGTACACAAGCTACCAGTGTTTGATGTGCCAGTCACTGAGACATTAATAAACACTCCCTTAAGCCTGAGGCTAGCCTCTGTCAGACACCCCTGTACATCTTATACCATGCTTTTCTCATCTGACACTGCCCAGGAAAACAGCAACAGGTCAGGTGATGGAAACAAGGGTATTTTTAGTCATATAAAACTATGCGCTCCAGAATACTAAATTACATTGTTTTACATTATGCATTTATATAGTGTCTGGTACAGTGGTGCTCTGATCCCAGTCCCAGCATCCAGAAACCAATGTATTGCAAATAATAATTTTGCTATGTTTTTATAAATCATTTTTTCTCCCTCAAATAAAGGTTTGACTGGAGAAAACTGCCCCAGAATTGTTGTTTCCTGGTTGATTGACTTCCTAGCACTTAGATTTTTACATATGCTCCGGGGTGGGGATGGTGCTTTAATTAGAGCAGGTCACGGGAGCTGCTCTAATTAAAGCACCCACAGTGTCTTGCGTATTCAGTGTTCCATGCTTCAACATGGCAGTGGGGGTGCTTGTTTGATGAGCTTTAGTTAAAGCATCCCTGACGCCACGTTAAAGCATGGGAACGCTGAATACATGTGATGCCAAGGCTGTCAGAGCATGCTAGTGTGACGGGGTTTTGAAGGGGCAAAAGATAATTGGAGGACTTGGGATTCCCTTTCCACACCAATCAGGCCCCAGAGACTCCCCCCCTCTCACCCCCCCATGTCCCAGTTGGCTCCTTAGGTCACCTGGGGTGGGATAAAAGGGGCAGCGTGGGCTGACTTAGGGAAGAGACCAGTGAGAGACAAGAAGGAAGGAGCTTCACAGAGCTGGCAAGAGCTGAGTCAGCGGGGCAGGAGCAGCGCCCTGGAAGAGCCTGAAAGACCCTCAGCAGTGCCACGTGCGACCAGCAGGAGAGGCTCTCCACCGGGCTCTAGGATCCTCTACGAGAGGCTGCAGTCAGCAGGAGAGGCTTGCCCCGCTGTAGCAAGGATCTAAGCAGAGAGTCCCTACACTTCCCACAATGCTTGTGCACCTGCTTTGATCCCTTCAATTGGAAAGGGGGTACCTGTTGGAGCACCACCTGGGTTACACTAATTAGCACACTCCAGCAGACTCAACTGCATCTGCTTCAACATATTTTAATTGCTGCATGTTAGAGCAGGCATTGGGCACATGTATAGGTGCCTTTGGATTTTACATAACTTAACTCAAATGTACTTATTCGATCCAAAAGAAGTTAGGAACTGGTTGTCACAATGAAAGTCTCATTCAAAGCCCAAACCACACTCTAGCAGTTGCAGGCAAAAGTCCAGGGTAAAGAGAGATTTTGGGGCCAAATCTGCTTTATTAGTGGTATCAATTTGCAATAGCTCCATGGCTTTGACTTGATAGCAGTTTAACTGAAAGAAAGGTGTCTTTTTGCCTTTTATATGATACTGAATTAGAGATGTGGAAACTCTCTCTTCTCTGGACAGTCTGCATATTGAAAAGATTACATGAATATAACGAATTAAAACCTATTCTTTAAGATGTCAGCAAAACTTTTCTGAGGTTGAGGCTAGGAAGAGAATATTAATAGGGCTCATGATAAATCAAGGCATATAGCAGCTCACAAATCTTGGCTGCACAGAGAATAAGAAAAGATTTCAGACCTATGCCACACCAGATTCACCTCTGAACAGCAGAAAGCAAATCCTCCTTTTGTCCCAAGCTCCAAAGATTTCCCTCAGTCAATACTTGCCTAGAGCGTCTTTCTTGCAGACCACTGAAGCCAGCAAAGGACTGACTTCTAATGATCCCATTGGGGCCTCCAGGGGATAATGACTGCGATCCTACTGACATGATTTCTGGGAGCCTGGAAGATATTCCTGTAAGATAATAGCAAAAGAAAGTCAGTGACAATGGTGACTTACAGGCAGCAACTGAAAGGCATTCATCAGAAGTAATAAAAAGCAAAAGGAATCCCACAAGGTGATGTGAGTCATGGGATGATTAGATGTTTACAAGCCTAGCTCTCTATTTCAAGTCTGTTTAGATCAACTGCTCAGTTTTCTGAGCAAGAACAAGAATGCCTGCAAAGCCATCCCTCTCCTGTTCTCATGGAAAATAGAAAAGATTGCTTAGCAGTTGATTTCTTCATACTACTAAACAATACTCTCAGGCCAGAAATCTTCCCGTTTGTACTTCTGGACATTTTTGCCTTGAATTCCAGGATTACATTATTAAAAAGCTCCAAAGCAACTCATTCAAAAATTAAATTGTAAGGGAAGGAAATGAGCTAATGAGAGAAGCATAGCCTAAGTGTCATAGCACTAGATTAGAAAGCCATAGTCTTCTGCTCCTAACTCTGATATAGATTTCTCCAGTGACTTTAAAGATATCTCCCTCTCCCAGCTTTGCTCGTTTCTCCATCTGTAAAATGGGAATATAAGCTTACTGTCTCTCGGGGATGCCATGAGGCTTGATTAATGTATATACAAAGAGCTAAGTAGTAAGTAGTGCTAACAGGAAAATGATGAAGGTTCATTCAAATTCAAGGTCATAAACATGTTCTCTCATCTTTTTTCACCTTCTAGATATCTGCTACTTACTGCTGGGGAATGAGTTGGGGGAGACAGAAAAGAGGTTGTAGATGCATGCGCAGCAGTTTTTTGATGTGAAGGGAAAGGGATACTCTGTGCATTTATAAGGAAGGGCAAGTGAAGTCCAAGCAGCATATGATCCACATTTCATGTACTTAAGGGGACTCCTCAGCAGTGATGTAAGAGACTTTCTATGGCAGTTCTTCAAACCATCCCAGCTGTTTTCAGTGGAAGAAAGCTGAATATACCACTCAGAAGCCTAAGTTAAATGAGCTACAGATGATTCAGTTCATTTTCCTAGTGAATAGTTACCCCCATAAAAAAATATCATTGTAACTGGCAAACTCAGCAGATCTACAAGCACTGAATGGACAAGGAGAACGATTAAACCAGTTTCTGACCCTTAGAGATGCCCAACAACATTGAAGCACAAGAGCACGGTTCACCCGACATCATTATCAGGGAGGTGATCTAGGGCCATTAATATGCACTAAATGCATTTATTAAAAATAAACAATGCAGCTATGGAGTAGTTGTATCCTTAATGTACTTCAAGTTCACTGGGTGAAGTAAGCTAATTATATTTTTAAATTGTTACCTGCAGGTCTGTTCTAATTTGCAGTGTAGTTGTACAATAGCTAAAAAGTCTTTAAAGAGGTTGTTAAATGTCGTAGCTTCTGGTGATGCTTCAGTTTCAGTGACAATTCTATTCAGTGAGAAGAGATGCTTTTAAAAATGTTTTTACAGTTCTGCCAAATATATTTCTATCCCCAAAATTGTTACCGCTATTGGTAGCCTGCAAACTTGTGTGCGATCCAACCACAGTAGCACTAACCTGTGTGCCTCAAGGCTAAGTTCCCACACTTACAGACAACCCACAGGAGAAGCCAGCCTGGCTTTCTGTCATGTTGCCCTTGTGATTACCTCAGGGAGTGTCTTGGTTTAATTTCTGTCATAACTTCTAGGTAATTATGATCTGTTATAAAAAGGTTTAAGCAGCTCTGAATGAATCTTGTATGCCTTTTGTCTGAAAGGGAGAGCCAGAAGCCTTCTGCCTTACAATGGAAAAAATACTCTTTGTAATGCACAGTATGTCCCCTTGATAGGCAGATATATATGAGGCATTATGCTCATTACAGTTCATCAGCCAAATTTCCAAATGTGTGCAAGGAATATGCATGAACAAAAATTAATAGTGTTTAAGTGCAACATCCTAGGAATGCTAAACTTGCAATACTTTGTGCCAGGCCTTCTCTCAAGCTGTAGTGCTTCTATGGATGCCTTCCGTTCAGCTGTTACATAGCTATAAAATCTGCATAAAATCTTTTATCGGTAACATTTCCTAAGGCCTGTGGCATGCTGCTATTAAGCTCAGATGTAAGTAATGGTAAGAATTGATTTTTGAAAAATATTATGCTGGCTTCAGTGTATTCCATGCATAGCTGTTGAGACTAGCATTACATTAGAGCATCTGAAGCCAAAATCTTTTTAGGTTAGGACCCAATTTTTCAAGGCACTGAGAACCTCCTCTGCATTACTGTTTGTCAGCTTTGACTTCATGAGACACAGTATCTGGCAGCAGCTCCTCAGCACCATACAGGATAGAGCATTCATGTGTACCACTGCTTACAGTCTGGGTCAAACCATTCAAATTCAGCTGAAAAACAAATACTTAAACAAAATAGGAACCATCAGATTCCACGAAGTTTTCTCTATTTTCTCAAATGACCTTAAAATGTGTGTGTCATACTCCAATTTGCATTGTTTCAAAAACAGGCCCAGAATGCTAAGAAGAAGAAAATCACGAATAATTGTTCAACGTTTGCCTAGTTGACATGATGATTAATGCATTCCCGGATAGTTTGTAGAGATGTTGTGAAGGTAAAACTAAACAGCAGTGACAGTTATATAAGGTTCATCCATAGTAACATCAAATGTTCTGCAGGCAAATACATGGAATGCAAACAAACTTTAATCATGATGGCTTTGGCTGCATATGGTCAGTTGCTTCAAATTCAAAACTCCTTTCAATGGACTCCAGAATAATACTAAACCATATATTCTCACATATTCCAGGGTGTTTATATAACACACACCTTATTTTTGAAAGGGAAAATGAAGAAAAGAAGATCTTTCCTTGCAGTAAGTAATTGAGTACCAGCAGCTAGGGAGCTGCTCCGCATTGATCCCAGCAGATTTTACTTTGGGTTTCACCCAGTAAGCAGCAGAAACTGCTCTTACTGTATTTCTTGCATCTAATGCACGCTCCAATTTCCAGCAGCTATTTTTGAGGGAAAAGGTTGTATGCAGGAAAATATAACATTCTAACATGTCCTTGTTAAACATATGAATCAGTAAGATTCTTATAAAATCACACCTTATATTACATATGTATTTGTCTTAATCAAAACACTTTGTGTTTGCGTGCAAACTTGTATGCATTTAAAACATTCACTCACACACAAAAGTTTTCTGCTTTTATCAGTAAATGGGAAATTTAAAGAAAAATTGCTTTCAAAGAGTGTTTTTAAAAAAATGTTTTTGTTATAAATATTTCAATAAACTCTACTCCTAATATTTTATGCTGCTTTATTAGCTACTCATAAAATCAACCCAAAGTGCAGAGCAAATGAAATGGATGGGGTTTTTTTATACTAAGACCTCTTTTGGTCTACTTACTGGGCTGGCAGTTAGAGAAAATGTTTTATTTCTGGATAGATAAAATTAGAAATGGAAGCAACTAAGAGCCAATGAACATAGAACACCACAATTCCATTAATTTAGTCAATTTTCAGGACAAATTTGCATTTTAAGATGAAACCTCTGTATCATCAGTCTATACTAATATACACTGAGATAATATCTGACACCTCCTTTTTTATCATTTATGATGCTTCCATTTTTTTAAGGGTATGAGGGGGGAATTCTTTTCTTCCTAGCATCTGAGCTTCAAATGCAAGCCTTTGACTGACACTGTTAAACAGATAGGTTTTTTTTTCTCTGATTAACTCAGACTACCTTACTGTTGCAAAATCAAATTAGATTTCAGTGTTATACTTGCAGGGCTGTGTTTTCTTAATCTGATCAATCCTTCACATATAAATGATGCCCAAAGCTCAAATACTGCCAAGACTGCCTATATACTCATACATAGTCCCTTAGCAGCTAATAGCAGCCACTTAGCTTAGGTGTATTTAGACAGTTGTTGTAGATAGGTTGCATATCAGTTGATTGCTTTGGATTTTTAGGATTAACAAGTATATATTGGATAATTGGCATTCATTACATAATTGTTTAAAAAACACTCCCAAACTAATCTTTTCTAGACTGACTTATATACAGTAAATGTGTTAAATCAGTTGTTGGTATTTGCTTAGCAGACAATAACTTTCTTTACTCAGGCTATGTCTAGACTTAATAAGACTGCCATTTGCTGTTTACGTGTCAATCATGTAATAGCAAATTTTAAGGCATGTAAACGAAGATGCATAAAGCTGCAGCTTCTGATGGTCTTTGGATCTCTGGTGAGGGGAAGTTTTGTGACTGCCCGGTATTTAAATTCCTGTAAGTTTAACATTTAGGTTAGGTGATGGAAGGCCAGGAGCTTTCTGTTCCCATTTTAAGCCTATGGGAGTTTTGTCTCTTCAAAGGAACTAAAAGCATGTCCCAAAAACTACAGTTCTGAAAGGACAATGAAACCTCTGGAAACAGGGGGACTAATTGGGTAGAGAAAACATACAAGGACAATTAACCAGTAAATTCTCTCGTCATATTTGGTCAATTTAAACCACATTTGTGATTATGGATAGTACTGGAACCTGCACACCTTCCTTAAAACAATTGCTATAAAGCCCAGCCCTCAGGCCTTGGACAAATCTATGGACTTATGTGGAATCCTGTGGGGACAAACATTTATCAGAAGCAGAAATGTAATTAGGCAGTTCTATACCCTAGGTGGCAGCAGCACATGGGACAGCAGCTGAGCCAGCTGCCAGCAGCAGATATTTTTGTGCCCCCCGGCCCAAATCACTGCCAGGGTTGGTGCTGTCCCTCTCCTTAATTATGCTGCTGATTGGAAGAAACCCTAAGGGGATTCAATTTATTTTCTAACGTGATGTTTGAGTTCCTAATGCCACATTTTAATAGTTACCTGATATGCTACTAATATAGTTTAGATACAAGATGCATTTCCTTGCCTTTATATACAGCATATTTTGACAGTAGAATTAATTCTAAATGCTGTTGAAGTTTATGGATTCTGTAATGGCTATAGATCATTTCATGCCCTTAAATTACTGGCATTTGAGCGTAAAACAATGATCTTAATGTTAATATTAACATTCACCCTGGATGGGCATAATTAACATAATTAGTATTGCCTACACTGATTGTGCAGCAGTGATACAATTTGTAGATCAGCACTGTGTGAACACAAAGGGAAATTGGAGTAGTATTCCTTTTTTCCCTTTCAGTGACAGCTTAGGGTAGGAAACTGCAGATAATTGACAATGTTTCTTTCCCTAGGGGAAATCAAATCTCCATCTCTCCTTTCATTCTGGGAACAGAGATGAAGCAATGGGGTCTAAGCTAAGTAGAAGAGAAGGGCTTGGAGGGTATATTATCTCTCCTTTTCAGCTCCTTTTGCGATCATTATGAATAGGGTTTCATCTTCTAAAAAGCCAAAATATTTGACAACTAGCCTTTACTTAGGCCTAGATAAATAGTGGGGAATAGCTATAAACGTGTTCACTCCATCTGACCCATGATACAATCCGACTATATTTGTACCCTTTTCTTTTTGCTTTCCGCATGACCTATTTCAATGACTGTTGTTGTTTTGTGCAGCCACGTTTTAAGGGAGGAGCCCTACCCTTGGCTGTATGTTGGCACCCTTTAAGTAGCACCAGGGGTATGTTATAAACCCTGTTTGCCTGCCAATTACTACTGTACTGCTAGACTGTGAACAGACGGGGGGGTGTACAGTACAGCCGTTTGCCTCACCAGGTCTGTGTTCACATGGCTTAATTTAAGCTGCAAGAACATAGATGGGGAGCAACATGTGTAGCCATTAGTTGGGTGCTAGAAGCTGTGCAAGGAACCCGGAATAAGTAACTCAGGGTGGGAGGTGAGGTGAGGTGGGTGGGATTAAGGGGACCCCAGCTGGTCTGGTGTGGGTTGGCAAGATTGGGTGGAGGCTCATGGGTCTTTGATGGGGGGACGAGGGGTTGGTGAATCCATAAGGGGGAATTGTCCATCTGGGGAAGGGAAGACTGGGGAACTAAAAATAGCCCAATTAGGGTCAGGAGACGGGGGTTGGTGTTTCCCCAGCCCCGGGGCTGTTCTCCAAACATGTGTAGGCATTCAGTAGATTGGGTTCACCTTCTCAGGTGAACCAACTTAGATTGGGTCAACCATTTTTTTCCATATTTAACACTTCTGAGAACCTGAACAGATGAGCATTTAGATCAACCTGACCGTAGGTTGATCTAAATGTAACAGCTATACATTACATGTACCCATGAGGCAGGCAAAATCAATACCTAGGGATAATCCCTGGAGCCCAGCTATTTTTAAAAGTAGAAATAGAACATAAGACTGATATTTTTCTTCAAAATATAATAGTATATTTTATTATTTTCACCAAATGTAGAAGCAAAAAAGATCTTAAAGACCATATTTCTTTAAAACAATCTTGAAGCTTCTGAGATTTTGTTAGAGGCAAGGAATTTTGGGTGATGTCTTTTATTAGACCAACTGTGTAGCTGGGATAAAATTAGACAAGCTTTTGAATGCAAGGCATTCAGATTTTGTTTACATTGTGACTTGCTTACTAATAATTTTATGATTTGCTTGTGATATATCCAGCAGCCCCTGTTAGCATTAGGGTACAGTTGTCCTAGGAACTGTATAATATGTGTATAGGAAGAGAAAGTCTCTGTACCAAGAAATACTTTGACTGTAGAAAGATGTCTGTTGCCCTACATCCAATTAAAGTTTTATGATGATGCATAGCATGGCATAGAAGACACTCTCTCCAGGACAGACTAGGGGAGTTCACTAGAATGATTAACCGTGTTTAAAATAATCCCAGAACAAGAATAAATTGGTTCTATTTGCATGCTAAAAACTGCTCTTAGTGGACAACTTGATAAAAAGGTTTCAGAGGAATGAATTGGTGTCTCCCTCTTGACTATAATGAATCAAAAGGCTCTGCTCTGCTTCATTTATGCTGATGCTTATGGTCTGGCTAATTTGCAACATTCAAAATGTAAAATTCCATGCCATAAAACTCTTCTTAGAAAGCTGCATCTGGTAAAAACAAATAAAATGATTATCACCTAGGAGCCACATCTTCCTCTCCACTATCCAAATCCAATTCTTTTTCTATTGCACCAATATATCAAATAACATTATTTAGACCTACATCTAAATTGTATGCACTCAGCTAACTGTGGTATTTGTGGTCTAAGACCTTAACTGCTCTAGTAGAGTAACTTTCCATCTTCTCCCCTCTAACTTCCCTGAAGCACACTAGAAACTTACTGCCAGCTTGGTCAGTATCTCCAAAATGGTATATGTGAACTGCCAGGTATTTATGGTTTCAAAGTTCATCAGTCTCCTGGAAGGCATGGATGCCTGCTTTCTGGGTGACTGTTTCAGAAAGTTATTCTATAATATGACTAATGCAAGAATTACCTAATTAGTGTAATTAGAAAACAAGGATGTCCACAATTTATACATGTTAAGTATTTGAAACAGTAGAGACCTTCTTGTGTCAGGGCAAAAATCAGCCACATGTTATGAGGCTTAAGAGAGGATTCTTTCCCCAGAGGCTAAGGTTTGCCATAACAGCCTCTTGATTTTCCTCCTAAACATCTTGTACTGGAACAGATGGACCACTTGTATGGCAATTTTTATAACTGACATGTGGCTCCCTTCTTCTGGATAACATTTATAGAATCATAGAAAATTAGGGTTGGAAGGGACCTCAGGAGATCATCTAGTCCAACCCTCTGCCCAGAGCAGGACCATCCCCAACTAGATCATCCCAGCCAAGGCTTTGTCAAGCTGGGCCTTAAAAACCTCCAAGGATGGAGATTCCATCATCTCTCTATGTAACCTGTTCCCATGCCTCACCACCTTCCTAGTGAGAAAGTTTGTCCTAATATCCAACATTTGCTGGAGTTACATGGGAAAGTGAGCACCATCTGATGAACTATTCTTGGGTGCCAGGACCAGATCATTTGCATCTGGTCCATCAGAATCTAAAGCAAGGAGACCTCCCTAAATAACAGTATAGGAATCATTAATGAGCATGCATCTCAAAACTACATGGAGTGGTGCCTGGCTGACAGGAGCTGTGAGATTAGTATATGTATTTATTAGTTCATAGGCTGACAGTCCTGTGAGGCTACTTGGTTTCAGCAGTGTGTTAATGGGTAACCAATATTTTGTAGAAATTAAACTAAAAGTGAGAGAGCTTATTCCTCCAGACTCTGCTGGAGCTGTATCCAGACTGGTGGTGTACAAGGCCGATTATATCAGCTTCATTACTCCTCCCAGTAAGAGTAAGTTGCTAGCAACATTCTCCATCTCCCACAGCAACAAGGGTCTTAGGTTAAACCACAGGCTTAGGCTCTGCCTTTCGTATTGACATTCTGAATGTCTTTAGTTACCACCCATAAAGCTCTGGGCCTTATTTCGAATTCTAGTGAAAATACTTAAGATTCAGTGGATGTGTCTACATATGAATTTACACCAGCTTAAATTTACTGTTCAGTAATTTACTGTGCAGTTAGTGGGAATAGGCTAGTGTCTACACATGCAGGCATTAAAGCACATTAACACTGTGTGTGGACTGACTTGAGACTAAAGTTAATTCCAAGTCAGTCCAAACACACAATGTTACTGTGCAGTAAAGTGTCTACATGTGCGTTACTGTGCAGTTACTAATCAGGCGTAAATTTGATACTTGCATGATACATGTATCAAATTTATGCACCATTTGGCGCAAGTCACCATATTTACTGAGCAGTATGGGCAGGGCATACATGTGTAAACACGTGAAAATACTGTACAGAAATTTTGGTTACTGCACAGTAAATGTGCATGTGTCGACACATCCAGTGTGAATTACTTAAAGGTTTGCATTCTATTTTTGTTTTCTATATTCTGTGTCAAAGTGTTACAATGGGTTGTCTTTGTGTTTATATTTCAAAACAGTTCATTAGGGTCGACTTGATTTTTCAGAGTACCTTTGGGAAAATACCAGATATCCCTTGATAAATCACTCTATGGCCCCATCCACACAAGCATGGATGTTTGGTACCCTGGGGACAACTTGCAGTGGGACACCTTGTGCTGCTGCTAGTTGTCTCTGGGAAATGCCTGGCCATGTGCTCTCTGGCACATGGCAGGTTATCCTGGGTGGGGTAGGGGTGGCTAGGGCCAGCATTGGGCTGGCTCCAGCAGCCTTATCTGGGGTCCTGGAGGCCTCCTGGGGTTGAAGCAGCAGCGATCCTGCCATTCTAAGCCTAGCTGGCAGCTGGAGTGTGGCTCTGGCCAGCCAAGCTCTGGTTTTGAGCAGCATATGCTGTCCCCGCGTGCACTGCACAGCGTTTTTTGCACAGCGTTTTTTATTATATTATATTATTATATATATTATCCAGGGGTCAACTCCCCCCCACTCCATGCTGCTCCCTTACAGCACATAACAGCTGAATGTGTGGTATGTGGCACCACAGATGTGTCTGCAGCACCACATCCTGCAGTGCACAACTGCTCTCATCTGGACACCGCCTATATGTTTATAACTCTACTCAAGTTCACAGCAAAAGCTGCGTTGTAAATCTGAGGTAACAAGAAATGATGAAACATTGTCACATTTCACATAGTGGGATGTGGTGGTACTGAATAGCTTAAAACCAAAATCTAGATTTTTGTTTCAAGAAATTTTTTTTTCCACAAAACTCAATATTAGCAGCAAAAAACCACCATTTTATTCTTTAATGTCTTTAAAAGAAAAATTAATTGTCCAGCCTCTGGGTCAGGGTTATCATTGTGCTCTGGCTGTTTGATCTGTTCCCATTACCCGAACTGAGTGAAATGCATGAAGCAGAAAGTAAAATTATTTCCACTTTAATAATCCAATCGAGTGGCGACACAGTAAGATAATCAGATCTATTTTTAGACTCCAGTTCTTACATGCGCTTTATACTAGTATAACTCTATTGACTTTACTAGAATTACTCCTAATTTATATCATTATAAGAGTAAGCTAGCTCACTGTTATGACTTTTTAACCTAACAGTATATCTTCATATAAAGCACCTGCATAGATAGCTACACCTGCTGTCTTACTAACACACAATTGCAACTAATAAAGCAAGCAATATTTGTCCCTGTTTTGTATAAGACCATCATTAACTTATTTCCTGGGGTTTCCTTGTCTTCATTGTTCCTTTTATCAGTGCTCAACACATACCATATTTCCTTGTCACAGAAGCATAAACTACTCTTCCATCTGCTTTCTTTGCCTTCGAAGAAATTGCTATGGTATTCTCTTGTGTGTTCCTTAACTTTGCTTTAACATCCTCAAAACATACAGAGGAAGAAATGCAAATGAGTTATTTTGCCATAAAAATACCACTTTCTACAGATACTCAGTGGCTCCCAGAGACAACAGATGGGTTTTTAGTAACTGACCTCATTTTTTAGATTCAACATTTGTTTTAAACCAACAGCTGAACCTAATATGCATATAAAATCCAGTCAAGAGTATCTCTACTTCTGTTCTTTTATACAGAATAACTCCAGTGAATTTACACTGAGGTAAATGAGAAAAAAACTGGTCTTTTGGACCGGCATTCGTGTAACTAAGTAGAGAGTGATTAAATTTAATTTTTACCTTCATCCATTCTTCTAAAAATGTTAGATACATTTGTATTGATAAATACAAATATATTTGGTTCATGCTGCTTATTAAAACCCCCTCATACACAATCAAGTTTTCCCATATGTAACAATTTCTATGGGTAACAGTTTCTTAATTAACATTCCAGTGAGCATCAATTGATCTGTCAATCACGCTACCAATATAAAGCACTTCAAAACCAAAAAAATGTACATCACCCAGTGCTGCTGAACAATGCTAGTAAAAAAAAGCAAGACTAAAAACCATACCAAAAGCATATAATTTGGACTTGGGTTCTATCTTTCATGAGACGGCATGTGATTGCTTGAATCCTGATTTCAGTGGTTTTGAACTAGAGTGAACAGAAAGGGATCTTGTTCCAACATGTAAGGTACAGCCATTTCGTAGGGACTAAGCTAAAGGAGGAGACCTGAAAAGATTTTCTTTGCAATTACCAAAAATAAGCACTACAGAACTGGTTAGGAATGTCACGTGGAATCTCGCAAGGTTAAAAATCCTGTATTCCTAAAGAGAACATATTCTGCATCTGTTCGTTGATGGTAATATATTATTGTTGGGCCCAGGGACTAGAGAGCTGGTATTGGTAATGTGCACTGTTGATCAAAAATGACATTCAGCAGAGACTGGAGAGTTAAATGTGCAAATAGTTGGAGCAAGTCAGCCCTGGGCGGCACAAGTGCACTGGAAACCTTTTGGCAAAATCTGCAGTGATATTAAGGAGAATGCATCAAACATGAATAGTAAAGTAGTGCAGTTTTCCCTAATTTTGAAATTAGTGGATACAGAAAGCTGCCAGAATGGTAGAAGGGAAAATATTATCAGGAAGAGCAACTAAGGAGAGAAGATAAACTCTTAACAGTTCTCCCTTGCTTTAATTCCTCATATTCTTAGTCTTTTTGCAAGCAGCACCCCCACCCTCCCCAATTTACTGGTATCTGGAGAAGGGCTTGATGTGGTTGCATTTCTCCGTGTGCATTTTTCTCTGAAAAATAGCTAAGCACTGCTTTGGCAACTGGAAGCTATTTGTCTTGTTCCCTCTGTACAAAGTATCCACTTCAGGAATGTTTTAATATAAGCACAATAAGTTACACTAAGGAACCAAGCTTTACTTCACTATGGGCACACAAACTATCATTGCTGTCAAGGCCGTTTCGTCACTAAAATGACAGTAGCGCTTTCTAGTTATTCTTAAATGCGTATTTGATTAGAAAGTAATTAAAATGTATTAGACATTTATACAGTAATTCTTTTTCACTGGTTGAATAATGTCATAGCTACTAATTAATACATTGTTAAATGCACCCTACCAGGGCCTGAGGACAAACCTGAATGTTCGCCTTCTGCTTATGTGTTCTTCTATCAAATACAAGTGTTATTACAACATCACTTCAACACCACCATTACAACAGAGTTTTCTTTAATTTGGTCACTCCAACACTTAGCGAATATGTTGGGTTCAAAACCACCTAAATAAAAACACTGGAGCAGTGTGCTATCTACTGCCGCAGCACATTGTTTGTTGAGTACATGCATAAGGAACCCCATCTCTAATAAACAGTCATGTCATTAAACAGCATATTATAATAAAGTTCATGCACAGTGGGAGGAGTTTAGGCAGTGCTCCTAAATGTAATGTTTAAACTTTCTCATGTTGTGGTTTCTGATTCATGTAACATTCAGGTTCTGAATTTAAACAGAAAAGTTTTCATATTTGCAAAACTTATATGGATTTGTAAAACTTAAGCATCTTATTTTAAACCCCACCAGAGATGCCCACCAGGGCATCTTATTTTAAACCACACCAGCTTATTTCTAAATTTAAAATTCTCAAAGGGGGGGACAATAGTACGTATCAGAGATAATCACTGATACACAGTGAACATATCCTTAAGTCCCCACAAATCCACTTAGAAGCCAGCCAGCTATGTTAGAATGGAATAATAAAAGGAGCCAGGGAAGGGGTTGCAAGAGACCGGGGGCATGCTGAGGTCTGAGAGTACCTACATTACATAAGAGAGTGGGTACAGGAGCAAAAATTAAGGGCAGAGAATCACGTACTCTGGTAGAGAACTGCACCCCAGGGACACCACTGCCCAGGGATGGAAGGGAAGGAAAGGGTATCACCACTCCCTCCCCCTCATACATGGCTTGTTGCAGACCTGGCAGCATATACCCTACAGAATGCGAATGGCGTGAAACCAGAGACATTTTATGGAAATGGAAATGTTCTCTGGAAACTACTTTAAAAACACAAAGGACTTTATCAGGAATGAGCTCCTTCACATTTTCTAAATTATACCACTGTTTTCAGGAGCAAAAATACCAATTTCTCTCAAATTGTGTTGGATGGTTAAAAAATCTGGAGGAAGCTTATTTCCTGTTAACTTCTATAGGTCTCCTCCAGCCAACAGCTTCCTTCTTCCTAAATACAGCTCCTTGGGAAAAGTGTGGGGTGGGGGAGATTGGCAGGGAAGCGGGGGCTCTAAGAAGAAAAGACAGTATTTTTTCCCCATAAAATTTCACTGTCATCGCTATCAGGAGTTGCACTTATTTTAAATTGGTTACAGTATGACTGTGGACAGATTTAACAGCACATCATTTTAAAAGCTGCAGGATTTATCACTTAGGAGTGTATATTAACTTAATCAGTCTAACTACTGTATTACAATTGCAGGAACATGGTTTTAAGTTACATTGGTTTAGATCTCCACTTTATGTTGGTAGATTGGTATGGGGCAGACTGCTGAAACAATTGCATCAGTTTGGCATGATCGGTAAATCAACATAATTGTTTTGCCTGTCCAAACTGTATGTGGGTCATATCCTCTGTTCATTCAGTTCATGTATATCACAACAACGTAGTGTTGGTATTAGAGGAATTGGAGTTTACAAGTAACTTGGTAGAACCTGCACCAGGCATACTTTGGGCACATACAAGCATTGCAATTACATTGACCTAAATAAGGTTAGATCAGTCTAAATGCCCAGTCATGCTGGCATTCACAGGGCTCAAATCATCAAAAAATGGTGCACCTGGTATAAGTTAGTTCACTTCCTTTAGAGTGATAAATGGTTAACCTGATCTGTCAAGGGTTAACCCAATCTAGTGTATCCCTGTACATGTTCACAGCATAGCCCCAAGGCTGTGAAAGTCCAGCCATTCACCCCAGCCCTCAAGGCTGTGATGTTCCTCCCCAACTCCTCTGAGTCCTGACTAGGCTATTTATACCCTATTTATAGCATCCCACTGACCTGCCACTTAGGCATCTGACAGGATCTGGCCCTAATTGACTTGATTAAGATGTCAGCTCACATACAAGGTTAACTATAGGGGCAAGGAACTGAACTTGAGTCTCACAAGTTCCAGATGAACACCTACAGCCTTCCTCCCCAATACCACTGCACCTGTGTTACTGAAGGAAAGATGGCCCTACGCATATATATGCCTTTCTACTGTCCTCAGCATACATATGTGATTTTCTGAACATGACAAAATCCTTGCAATGGTACATTTAAATATAGTAATATAAATTAGCAAATTTCAGGTTTAAAATGCAAGGGGTACATTCAATATATCTACAAGATTAGTTACCACTTACATATTTTAGGTACAGAGACATAAGCATAAATCAACCATGGATTAACCAGCTCTGACAGCATTCATTAATATTGAACGTCAAGGTAATTAACTTGCATAACATTATTTGCATAAATTGAAGCTGTAGGGAATTTATTAACAACCCCATTTTCTCACATTTTGTCATTTTAAAAAATTGTTAATCTTGCACACCCAGGAGTGTCTTATAAAAATCACACCAAGTCTTGTCCTCCAGTACTGTCGTCTTTTTCTCTCCTTTGGGGCTCATTGTGTTCTCCAGTGTGTATGGCAGTGAGATATTGGCATTTTTGTCATTGTGTGAGCAGGAAAATTAAGCTATTCAAGTTTGCTGCAGTGCATTGTTTGCTCAGAAATAGATTTGTTCTGCCCTTCTGGCAATGAAAGTAACTGGATTCTTGTGTAAAGAGTGTTTACATAGAAGACATCCATTTGTAAATTCATTAGTGTCTGTGAAGTGCTTGATATTACTGTACCAGTATATCAATACCTTGATAAAGTTTTCATTAGCCATATCTTAACTGATAGGTAATGCAAAAGGGCTCAAGGAACCTATCTTTCGGCACATTCAGGCCATGCTAAATCTACATAACAGAACTGTAGTCAACAAAAATATTAAACTACAAGAAGGAGGCACTGCATTTGAAAGCTTGTTCAAGTCTTTCACAGCCATGGAGTTGCTCCATTAAAAGACAATATCCACAGAAATCCTTGCCAAACTATAAATACGGATCACCAAAGGTGCGATTCCCAAACCAACTGTGACTCTTCCTTTCATGTGAAAATGCTGCTCAGTGGCTGTAATGTGTGTGTAGTTGCATTGAATTACTAGGCAGTGTTCTCCAGTGGAATTGGGGGAGGGAAGAAGACTCACCAAAAACATTGACTTTTTACCAAAAGAATTGAAAACCTTAACATTTTTTGGGATTTCAATCAAAATATTTGTGTTTAGAAATCCCATCAGAGTGTCTCATTTTCACTGTGTCCTCTGGAGGCTGGGCTCCCTGTTTGGACTGTACTCCCTATTATGCATGATGGTCTCTTCTTTTGAGGAAACACAAGGCATCATTGAAGACGAGGTGGGGAGCTAGAAGAAACTGGGATAATCTACAGCTTTCCTGAGGCACTGCAGTGATCAATCAGAATGAAAAGAATTAGGTTCTCAGACAAAACTGGAAAATATTCTGGGTTTGAGGCATTCATATTTTTTTTTCCCCAATGAAAATGGATATTATCTGTAGAGCGCAGATACCCTTTGAAAAAGTTCACTCAAGTGAAAACTTTTGATCAAAAATGTTTTTTGGCCAGCCACATTCTCTACAGCTGTGTGCTTTGTGTTGTCATTTGCACCCAAGTACAGTTGGTGTAAATCATTACAATTTGCATCCGGTAGCATTTTGCACCAGTTTTGCACAGATGTAGTTAATGGAGTTAGAAGTCAAGGTAGTAGAGAACTGGGGTCCTGCTTTTAGAATACTGAAGATTTATATATAGGGCATCTCTTATTTAAAGAAAAAGTCAGAAAAGGATGGGAAAAAGGAACCCCTAACTGGGTAACTGCACAGTGAAAAGAAACCATAAACTGCAGGAGGGCTGGACTTCCTGTTTTACCTTCAGCTGTCAGACTTGTGATCTGAATATGCTGGAAGCCCTTGCAACTTGGCACCTGCACTTAATAAAATAAGAATGCATCAAAACAACTGTTTGTGGGCCAACGGATGCCTACATCTCCCTCTGATTTCAGTGAGAGTAGCAGTTGGACTGGAGGGCAGAACATGAAAGCTGACTAATTCTTAATTTGTAGTATCAACTGAACTCCTACTAGTCTTAATTCTTTGCATGTCATCTATTTGGCATCTGCATCCTGCACAACTGGTACAGTGGATATTTGCAGTTTTTGCTTATGTTTATCCAAAAGTCTAATACCTAAAATGAATGTGGCTATGTTTATTTCAATGGGTGACTATACAGATTAATGAAAACTCACATATATTTAATAAAACTGTCCTCAGTGAGCACTAAAATGACTCAAGGAAATATCACGTGGAACTGTGAACACACAGTGGACTATTTCAACCAATTAGTGCTTATTTCCCGGTCAATTTTTAGCTAATGTACTGAACCACATACTCCTTGCTATAAACTACTCCTTCCCTTGCCCCTTCCAGGAGGTCCTAAATAACACAGAACTGCATGGCTCTACTGAATACAATGAGGAGAGTACAGGCATTCAGAGGGGCTCCACATCCCACAATCACTGTTGAGGAGTGGACTCTCTTCACAGCACAGCAACTTAATCAATTTGCTTTGTGAAACCCTTGCATGTATGCGTGGGAAAATGCTTCCTGCGTGGTATTGCTAATATAATTCAATGGTTCTTTCACTAGTCATCTCAATAGTGGCTCCTCCAAAACTGACAGGAATTCTTATTTAATCAACCCGTGGCCCTATATATGTGCCACATGTGCAGGCTTAAAACTGGCTTCTTCTTAACTGAGCCTGAAACAAGCAGGTGAAATTACTTATAGCAAGGAAAATGCCGTTTCTGTCATGCTGGGATGGCTGAAAAAGCCGGGCCAAATGCCATTTCTCTAGATTTTCAACTGTCAGACAGGCACATAGAGCTACCCTCTTACCCATCGATTTCTGTATGGCCTAAGCACAAGCACGGACATTTCAGCACAGGTGTAATTTTTACTCAAGAAGTTCTGAGACAGAGTGACCAACATCTTACATTTTCTGAGACAGTCCTGGATTTGGGGGCTATGTTTCAGCATTCCAAAATAGTTTCCAAAGCACGAGTGCTGTTTTCAGGCAACATTGCACCTTGGCTAATAAATTTTGCCTCTCAGGGGCTAATTAGGCAGCACCACATGGAGGAATCTACACTAACTGGAGCTGGAAGTCCTGCAGCTATTTCCAGTTCCAGAAGTCTGCAGAGAATCAAGGACTGCATCCCAGATATTATTCCCCAAAATTTGGTCCCTGTATTCTGGCCCCCCTGGGGAGATTATTATATCAAAAGCATTGATTATAAACCAAAAATGTCCTTACTCCTATGTTATCAGCTTCTGGAAACAGGTGATTTTTTAATGTGAAATACATTGCACAAAGTAGAAAGCCACTTTACTAAGAGAAGAATGAAGCTGCTTGTACTCCGAGGTGATATTCTAGAGAGAACAGAGAAGGCAGTACTTAACCTTGCTCCAAAAGTGGAAATAATAATCTCCTCTGGCTGTTTGCAAATGCTTATTTGCCTGTCTGTCTCCAAAAGATTTTAATGTAAATGAGTTCAACCTTCTGATCAGCCTGAGTGGAGATGTTTAAATAACATGTCTCACTTCACCAGCACAATCTTTTCTCAAAGCTAGTCTGTGGACCAGTCCCAGAACCTTGCAATGTGCATCCCAGTGACAAGATTTTTTTTTTTCTGTTGGAATCCCAAAAGCTGTTTTGGCTGAGGGATGATTTGAACTTTTCTTTGTAATAGCGTCTTCAGGACAAAATTTAATTTGAAGGGTCTTCAGGTGCTTTGGCTAAATCTGTTTCACTGTGAAACATAGTATTGCACAAATGATTATGGGGAATGGATATGGAGTCACATAAGAGTTACCAGCAGGCTGGGCTGACCTCGGAAGCTGCAGCTACTGTAGTTAATCTGTCTGTTTGAGTGCTGGGAGAGAGATCGTACTGTGAGCAGTGGGATACCAGTAATTAGGTGGCTGGCTTTGTCAGTCAAGGTCAGCTTACTATAGGCATCAGGGAATGTAGCACTTCTGATGCTGTAAAAGGCTGGGAGATAAAATTTATTATTGTGAATGCTTCATGTATTGCACTGGTTCCAGGGAACTGTCAGGTTCAATTTGTTCTTCCTATTGAAAAGAAGAAAGATGCTCACATGCTTTTGTGCTAATCTATCGTTTCTTTTATTTTGGGGGGGGAAGGGGGGGAGGATACTTTTATACCACAAAAACACAAAAGGCAACTTAAAACATCAATTAGCTCTTTTTCTTGCTTCATGCTGAAAGGATTTACTTCTTCAAGAGCCACCGGATGCAAAGTTTCCTGGGGGTTGGGGTGGGAAGGAAAGAGAAACTCAAGTCTATAGTGGTAATTGCTGGTACCAAACTGCAAGTACTGAACACAGTTAATAAGCCACGTGGGTTGCCTGCTTTTCTCCATACTGTCCTGTGGGCTGTGAGAGCTGAGGGATCTCAGTAGTTTCTCTGCTACTCCCTAATTAATCTGATATGAGAGAGGAGAGAACTCCCAGTGTTTTGAGAACTGTGCCTTACTTCAGTATCAGATTTTTAAAGGCTAGAGACAGACATTCAAAAAGCCTGAGCCGGACTGGATTCAATCTTCGCAGGTTAGTCTAACCTGGCTAGGCTGAACTGGTTTGAAACCCAACAGACATTCTCTCTGTACTGAGGAAATTCAGGCACATGCCTGCAGTGGCTCAGGCTAGACGCCTGGGGGCACTAGAGCGGCCCTCCCTGCCCTTCCACAAGCTACAAGGGGGCATGGCCAGGCCCCAACAGGATGTTCTGATTAGGGAGGTCTGCCTGCACCATCCCAGGATTTCCCCACTAGCTGCTTAAGAGGCAGAAGTGTTGCCATCCCCATGCTAGCACTCTAAAGCGAGGCAGGAGTGTGCGAGGCAGGAGTGTGTCTGTTGATACAGAGCTTTTCAGCCTCCCTCTCTCTGCTTGTTTATACTGTCAGCAGCAAACTGACAGGCAAGCAAGCCAGCAGGAAGCAGTGTTTATCCCTACATCAGCAAATCAAGAGCCTCTCTCCGTTACTTCAAACTCTTCTTAAACAGCTTACCAGCTGACCTGTTGAAAAAGCCCTAAGCTGTCACTGTTCTGTCCGTCTGTCCCAGTGAAATTGGAGACACATACACAGACACCTCTCGGCATTAGCTAGCATACCACATGTCTATAGTCCATGGGCCGGATGTGGCCCACTAGGACATTCCATCTGGCCTGCCAGGCCCCTAAAAAACTTAGAAAATTAATACTTATCTGCCCGTGGCTGCCCATCATGTGGCCCTCGATGGCTTACCAAAATTCAGTAAGTGGCCTTCTGCCCAAAATAACTGCCTGCCCCCTGGGCTAGGGTCTGTCCTATGGGAGAGGGGAGGGAGGGAGCAGGGATCCCTGCTTCGGCTGTGAGCAGAGAGGTAGGGCAGGGGGAAGCCTGCAGTCTCTGCTGGAGCTCCAGCCAGGGAGCAGAAGAGAGGGATCAGCTCTACTGTAGAGCAGAGCGCCCAGGCCAGACAGCATGCCGGGATTCTGGGGGGAGTCTGGTTTATCTTATATGAGCAAGGGCTCTGGGACAGGCATTGCATAAACTGGTTTGAGCCAAATCAGTTAAGTCTGATACTATATTCAACCAGGTTTATCTCAAACTGGTTTCAGCCATTTTCAAACTGGTTTACGTGCACTGAACATCTGTTGTTACAGGTTTAAACCAGTTGCTGATCACTTAAATGAGTTTAATGTGTAATGTCTGTCCCTAGCCGGGTCCTGTGAGATCCTTTCAAAGGGGTTACAGAGTGTCACACAATGTTAGCACTGCTAGGTGTGCAAACTTGATTTACAAGATAAATCCAGAGATTTCAAATAGGAATTCATAGTGTTAAACCCATTCTGCCCTGCTATGGTATTTCAGAGTTCTTTGCAACATAAGAATTGCTTTATTCTTTTTCTGTTGTTAAAAAACGAATGAAAACTCAGAGTTGGCATTTTTGAAGGGTGGCCTCAAATCTAACAAAGTTGAGACCCACTGAGAACCTCTTCTTCTACCGCTTGCCCTCCTCCCCCCAGATTTACAGATGCCAGTAATTTGCACCTCTAAAATTTGGGATGTCCTGATTCTGAATTCAGCTTGGCAGTTTTGTTTTGCAAGCCTTTTCTGAGCTGTTATGAAGACGATGGGAGAAACAAAAAGTAGTCAGTCTCTGCTTTTAGGGAGTCAAACTCCATTTCTACATTGTAAACTCAAAGTGAGTCCATTGCAGTCAGTGGAGTTACTTGGGATCTGAGCAGGATCTGGTTTTTTATCAAAAGACCTTCCTTTTTAGAACTCATTGTGGGCCTGATTCTTGTGCGTCACTTTCATTTGTGTGAATCTGGATTAACTGTGTATGTCAAGGAGCTAGGTATGTACAAAACTGGCAAAAGCCAGAGGCAAATCTGGCCTCCTGACTTGTTATACCATTTAGAATCTCTAACCAAGATCATTTATTTTAAAAAATCACCAGCTGCAGAAGGGGAAGGAGACTTATTTGGAAGCTGAGGGGACATGATGGAGAATTCTGAGCTCCTGCTAAAAGAGCAAATACCCAGAATTCTTCACAATGCACTGACAAAATCATCCAATGATTGTATAGCTTGAGGCAGAAATGCCAAGAGCCTGTATGACACTTGTACACATCCCAGCCAACCTCTGCGAACCAGCTGTATGCGCATGCTCAAAAGGCATTGCTACATTCAGTTCCTTCATTGTCCATTTTCAGTTAGTAGTCTTTGCCGGTTGAATGACCCCAAACACAAGCTGCCTATCTCATACAGCTGGCAGCTTAGATTGGCAGATAAAAACCACCCCAGTAAATGAGCTGTTCAGGAGCAGACAGTATTGCTTGCCACAACTGCATGTAAGAGCGTAAGAATAAAATCAGATTAGAAGTACTGGACAACTAAACGCCGTCTTACTTCTTACCCTCACTACTTCCCAGCTGGAAGACAAGTTGGCCTTAAACAGCTTTCTCAGAAGTATGTATCATGTGAAAGTTAACGTTCTTCCTGATCAGATTTAAATGCATCAGAGCAAAAGACTGCTATTTATGTTCCAGTGCTAACAGTTCCACTCAGCATGATATAAATGTGCAGATCTTTCAGCACATGATCAAGGCTATGCTTTGTTCAGCTGTTAGTTTGAGTGTTTGTTCCATGGTGCAAAAGAATGAAGTGGTCACAGGCTTAATAACAGAAAAAAGCAGTAACAGCAAACTGTTTTACTTGTATATGCTGGGCTTCTCACCCTCAGCTCACTTTGTAAGTGCCACCCACACTTAGCAAATCACTTAGCAACTATTAATTCAGTCACAGAACCCCCTCTGCTGTATATGAATCCTCATTTTATACAGCTGTAACCCAAGATGCAGAAAAGTTAAATAACTTGGGAGAAAATGTTGGGTGGAACCCTGAGTTGAACCCAAGATTGTTCACTCCTGCCCCCATTTTGTAAATACCCCAAAACCCTGTCAAGAAAATGTTGTGTGGATGCAAAAAAATAAAAATAAAAACAAAATTCAGGTTTGTTTTCACATATTGTATTCAAAATGAAGGACTGAAAGTCCAGGTTGCCAAAGAGCTGGTGTAGTAATGAGCATTCGGAACAGTGTCTCAGTTACCTACTGCAAATGCTATGACTTTGCAGAACAAAGTATGATATGATGGGTACATTTTAGAGCTACAGTGCATCATTTATTTACCTTTTCCTCATCAGCACTTATCAAAGGTTGATTTGCCATATTTGTCTTTTCATCTGCAAACAGGGATCCTCATTGTTTTCCATGGGAGTCCTGCTTGAATATAGATGGGACAATATAGGTCACAGTAGACCCAAGAGGCATATTCTGCCTGTTGTGAAGAGCAGGTGTTGTGATATCTCAGCTTGGGTTGACAGCAAGCACAGTTTTTCTAGAGGACAGCAACTTCCTCACCTCTGAATGCTGTCCTCACTGGACACACCCCTGCCTTCTGTTTATTCAGAGAGAGAGATAGAGCTGCTTCTGAATCCTAATTAGCTGCTGGAGAATACTGATGATGATAATACCCTTACTTGGGAGTGTTCCCGGCAGTGGTCTCCTGTGGTGTGACAGCAGCTCTAACACAGTAATTAAGATCAGCATGGCAAAATGCATGAACAGATTAAATAGTGCAGAAGTGCTGCTTAGAGATGCACATCACTGAATGTTAAATATACAGGTATTTGAGGAAAAATATTGATACATTGCTATAATGGCCAAGGGAGAGAAAAAAAAAGGGTTTCCAGAAGGCTACCACAAAGCTTGTTTAAAACCTTAAAGGAGAAATAGCTGAATACTCAGTAGGCTAATAGAAAGATCAGTCAAGACTAGAATGACCTTTTGTATCTAGCGCATTGAAAGGTAATAAACAACGGTATCCTAAAGTATAGTATGTTTGCACCAACTCTGTTTGGACACAATCCAAAGAGAGAATCGTTCAAGAGGGTCTAAACCTTCCTCCAACAGGTAATGTCATAAAAGCTTCCTGAGACTAGAAGGACAAAACTGAAGGGAATTTGGAGATGTTTCCTGGGTGGAAACGAGACTAAGTGCTTCCATGCACTGGTAAAAGTGATTACACAGGTTCTCCTGAGACAGCTATTGTTCAGATCCTTGAAGAATGCGTGCACGTGAGAGGTTCCTTCAACTATACAGATTAGAACTACACAAAAGAGTGTTTCAGGTACTTGCTTTCTTTTAAAATCCCACACTAATACCATGTAATTTCTATCACCTGTTGGGTTAGCAGAGCAAGCACTTCTGTGAAAGCAGCTTGTAAACAAAAATCCTTCCTTTATCAGCTTGATTGCTCCCAAGCACTATAATATTTAAGTGTTTTTTAATTTTTCACTTAAAATGTTTTTTTCTTCACTTTTAATTCCCTGCCATATTATTTCCTTGCCAAGACAAATGGATTGATAGTAGTAGTAGTCTAGGCAGAAATCTTCTCAGAACTCAGTGAGTTATTGCTATTTACCTTTAAGCTATTAGAGACATGAGGTGAGTTTACTCAGGCAGTGTATGTGTTCTCTTGTGTAATTTTTCCTTTCTCTTGAGTGCGTCCCTTTACTTGGCATATTCATATACAAGAATTCGCCAGTTTTTACGGAGACTCCTCACAACAACAGCCAAGAGATTCTGGGATGCTTAGTTCAGCTCATAACTCTGAGCTGCTTGCCTAAGTTTCCTGGGCCATTGTAGTGTCAGACTAGCTTTGCAGTATATTAATAGCAAGGGTAATAACCATTTATCTGACTCCAATGTCAGATTTGTAGTTAGGAAGGTGTTTATGTCCGAGCGTACCTGCTAGGATTTACTGGCACACAGCCAGTATCTGCATGTAGCTGCAGCACCCAAAAGTGCAGCATTCCAGGTGACAGTGAAAACATTCCAGGTTTCTGACTGTCATTAAAATGAGGGTAAAAAAGAAAAGAAAAGGGTACTTACCTAAAGATACAGGTTCACATTCATAGCAGGGATGACAAACTCACTGGCTTGAAGACCCAAGTTCCTCTTGCACAGTGCAGTCTCATTACAGTACCCTAGGGTCTGATTAGCTGGTCTGCTGTTGTCTTCACAGACAGCCCTGGCTTAGTATTTCAAATGCAAGGGGAGGGGGGAGGACTGGTGGGGAAGGTAGTCACCAGCCTATCTTTGGTCGCTGCCTAGACTGACTCATTCTTCTGCTAGCAAAAGCAGCAACTACTCTATTCCCCTTGTAAAGTTTGAGGAGGAAAGGAAATATGTGTGTGAGCGAGAGGGGGCGGAGAGGAGCCGTGTCTGACTAGCATCATGTGTGGTAGGAACACAGGGCTTATAAAAGCAGCTGCCTGACAGCTACTTTTCAATGTAAGAGGCTGGGTGCTTTCTTTCCTTCTTGCCTTCAGCTGATCGCTCTGGCATTCTGGTCTGCCCTGTAAATATTTCTGTAATACAGCTCCTCATCTCTCCCTGGAGATTGGGCTTTTCATTTTTCAGGGTGATTATTTAAATGAAAGTGTCCCCCCCCTTTTTTTTTAGCATACACTAACACAGCACAACTATTTTTAAACTTCACAGTTTTATAAATTGTTTAGTGGCGAAATCACTCTATTAAGCCATACAGGGATTTATTGGGTTGTTTTGCTTCAAGGCTTTGTTAACTTTGAAAAAGGGGCTTGTTGTTGCTTGGGATGATTCATTTTTAATATTCAAATGTAAAAGGGCACTAGTAGAATGGGGCTTTTTTACTTCTAAAAATCTTGTTACTGCTATCAACCCTAGCAGTCAATTATGCCTGCATTAGATACACATGCTGAGTTGTTGAGGGTTCATCAAAACTGATCAGCTATTGGCATGAGTTTTGTAGAATAATCCACATGAAAAGGACTGTGATGCATCAGCCCACAGCCCAGCCCCTCAATTGCTTGATGCAAAGGCATCCTAGATATCAGGTCGTGTGCTCGGCTAAGTGCACGGTGCTGTCAGTGAGAGGCTTTCTGATCCCCTTGTCACTCAATTATCGGAAGATTTAGTTGCCCTTCTCTCAGCATGTAAAATTATAAAGCCATTCATTGTATGTAATTTAATGAATTCTTGTGGCAATAAGTTCCACAGTCTGTTGCCTACATAGACATTTCCTTCTTTTATTTTGGCTTTGTTATGTATGTGCCCAGTAATGTTCTGTGTGCTTTATACTGCGCCAAAGATCTTATATTCCAGGGTCCCTGATGCTACAAATGCATGCTACTGGTCATAGTGTTTATAACCATGATTATTTAATGCCAATGAACTACCTGTAGTACTGTTTAATATATTCAGAAGTGTCTAAGGTCAGGCCCTCACTTCAGATGCATTAAACATTGAATAAAGAAAAGAATACAAAGGTGGACCAAAACGTTACTATCAAGCAAGATGAAAAGAAGGGAGGGATCAGTTTTAATGTCAAGTACCGGAATACTTCTTTCCCATTAAATGGACTTTTTTCCATGGTAAATGATCCTAATTGTTAGATTTTTTTATGTAGAAGTTCTCTCTGGCAGGATCAGTCCTGCAGGATCTCTGAGCAGAGTTATTATTTGCTTCTGGGCCTTTTAACTTTTCTAATGTAGCTTTCCCGCAGGGAGGTGGCCAAAGTTGGACACACTACCTCAGCTGTCATACACTATGATGTCCATATAGTAATGCCTGTATTTGTTAGCATTCCTTTAACAGATTTTTTTAGCTGCTATGCATTGGGGAAACTCCTTCAGTGAGTGATCTGCAGTGACAACTAAATCAAAAAGTATGGCAGTGTGGGTAGAGCCCACAAGCAATTAAATGCCCTGGGTAAACAAATATGATTTTGAATCAAATCTGGAGCTTGCCAATATTGACACTCTCCCTTTGTATCTTTTGTTGTGATCGCTGGGTGAATACCTTTTGAAATACTTTTCAGTGGCCACCTGACCTTTCATAAAGAATGGTGCTTTAGAAGTGAGTTTGAAATCATCACAGAGAGGTTCATAATTAGGTCCTGCTATAACACCTTGTACAAATGAAAACATGCTCTAGAAAACATGCAGCTTGCTGATTCAGGTTACCCCTTGATCTTAATTGACTTTCCATCCTCCTAATGAAGTTGCTTTATTTGCACTACATGCTGAAGGTATGCAGTACCCTACTGTTGTAAACAGGAGTGGAAATGGAAGCGAACTTCTTCAGATGTGTTTAAAGTGTAAGTGGATGCCCTTCGTTGCAATAGAGACATTCAAAAAAGCCTGAGGCGGAATCAGTCTAAGTTACACGGGTTTCTGTAAGCGGCGTGGCTTAGATTGGCAGCGGACAGAACACATTTTTGCCCTTTGGTGGGCCTTAGGCCAAGTTCCACCATTTTAAGCCAGTCTGTGTTCCAAACTTCTGTTCTATTATGGATAAAGACCGGTTTCCAATCACTTCTACCAGTAAAAGTATAATGTCTGTAGCTGGCCCAAGATAACTGAACTCTGTGCAATTCAGAAAAGTTACCACTTGCAAAACAGCCACTGTACAGTTCAGGCTGTGAAATAGCAGAGGAACCGGAGAGGGTATACATGCATCAATGCCAAAAGCTATAAATGTCTCATCATACATGCTTAATATGCTTCTGAGACTAATTCAGTCTTCTAAGGTTATAGTGGCAGTGGTTCTCCACATTGGGGATGATTTGTTAAAGGTTTTCTATCTTGCATTCTACCTGCCATATTTCACCTTAACCCTGACACTTCTGCAGTAGCTGTTCAGCAATTGCTATATGTATCCAGTTTGTTTCAAACTTACCCTGAGTCTTGTGTGTGTGCAAGCTCTTTTTTTTCCCAACTTCATGTTTCAGACACGAGTAGCTTATCTGTTTCCAAGCCTTCTCTTGCAAAGGAATATTTTTCTAGCTTATTTATGTGCATGACCTGGGAGACATATAGTCTATCCCTATGGGACTTCTCAATATCATTTTGCAGTAGCAAATGCAGAAATCTAACTCCTCCCTTGCTCCCAGCACTTTAGCCTCCTGAAACTGTGAGGAGTCTCAGTAGTTTTGTGTTGTGTTTTTTTTAAACAAAGCTCTAGATAAATTCTTTGTCCTCTCCTTTTGCACGTGCATTGAGCTGATGTTCCTGCTTTTGAAAGAATCAGTCATTTCACATGTATCTTGTTTTGCTAATTCAGTGGAAAATGCCAGAGAATACTGCCTCTCTCCATAACTAGAGAAAAAAGCTGCCATTGTATTGCTATTATGATAGTGCTCCTGTACCTATAAATTATTCAGTCGGTTGCAGCATAATCTGCTGTTATGATAAAAATAGGTCATCTATAATGTCATAAGTACAAATCTCAAAGTGACAACAGCAGAACTGAGCCTTGCTTGACCTCTGTAAAGTACTCTGCATTAAAAATAACTCTGAATTGCAATTACATTTCTTTCCCTTAATACCTAGCAAGCAGATAATATTTATCAATTTCAAAGTGCCTCTATAAACATTAGTTCTTGAAATGGGCCAGACTGTTGTTAATCCCATAATATGGGACAGAAAATGAAATGATTTGTTAGGCTCCTTCCAGCCTTCTTTTTCATGTTCCTTTTGAATAATCTGAGGCCAAAGAGAGAGTCAAGGTTAGAGGAGAGATTAGATTGGAGTCCTGGGCTCATTCCAGAAATCTGTGCAGCTCAGTCTCTCAGGGCTGAGATGTCTGCGGGCTAGCACTACTCGAAGCCAGGAGTATCAAACTCTTCTGGCTCCACAGGCTGTATGAGAGGTGTCGGGGCAGTCCACAGGCTGAATTAGGCCTACAGAACGGCCCCATGTTCCAGATCCAGAGCACAGGGTTGGTGTCTAGGTTTTCTGCTTTTTTTTATTACAAGTTATATTCTTATATATATAAAATACTTTGCTTTTGAAGAAGCTTCCTTAACACCTTGATCACAAGCTCCTGAAGGGAAGTCTGTGGCAGACATCAAACCTAGTTGGGCCTGGTATGGAAAGTAAGTTGGTAAGCATGGGAGTGTAACATGTCAATCCAGCCTAAAAGTGAAATGATTTCCCCTTTAAGAACAGCATGAGCACCTATGCCATTGTCTGAAAGGGGTGTCCTAAGAAGAGATAGAACAAGACAATGGAAGCCTGAATGCGGACAGTACTTTTTCTGTGAGAGGTGAGTATCTTGCCAAGAATCAGGACTATAACTTACATCTGGGCCATCCAACTAGCAGCTTGTGGGCCATATGTGGCCCTGATGGGGTTACGTTGCAGCCATCAGGTTCCTGCCCAACCGCTGCTCCCCCCTATTACTCTGGCTGCAACATCAGCTGGAGTGTCTAGGCTCTCCCTCCTTCCTCTGGCTTTCACTTCCTGCCTCTTTCCCAGGGGTGGGGCAGCGCAGCATGGGAAGCTGAGGGTGACCCTGGGGGTCATATAGTACAGCAGTTAGAAGGGGGCACCAGTGAGGGGGTGTGGTGCAGTTTGTGGGTGGGGTGCAGGCGCATGGTGCAGCATGTGGAGCATCCCTGGGAGGAGTACCCACATGGTGCAGTAAGGGGTGTCCATGCAGCGTGCAGCACAGGGAGACCTGTGTGTGGCTTGCCCTGTTGTGGCTCCTACCCATGCGGCCCTTGGGGTATTGGACCCCTAGCTGCTTAGAAGTTGCACAGCCCTGACTTACAGTACTGGGAGGTTCACCTGGCTATCCTCAGAGTAAACTTAACATTCCAGTAACCTCTCCACCCTCTGCTCTCTATGCTGCGCTGCTCCTTTGGTTTCCTTCCACTCCCATCTCCACACTGTCTGTTAGGGTAGGAACAGACATTCAAAAAGCCTGAGCCTGAATTGGTTCAATCTTTGCAGGTTAGTCTAACCTGGCTAGGCTAAATCACTTTGTAACTGCACAGACATCCCAGAAATGCAGGCACTTGCCTGCAGTGGCTCAGGCTAGAAGCTGGGGGACACTAGAGCAGCCCTCCCTTCCCTTCTACAGGGCTGAGCTGATGGGGACCTGGCCAGGCCCCAGCAGGATTAGGGAGGGGTTCCCCTTCCTCCTTGATAACAGAGCATTTATCAGCTCTGTGATCAGTATTTATCATCCCATCACAAAACATACAGTCTCTCTCATTAGTTCAAGCTCTTCTTAAACAAAGAAGGAACTGAGAGACATTACCGGCTGAGCTGTTGTCTAGCTCCGAAAAGCCCTAAGCCAACACTGCTGTCTGCCATAGCACAGGCTGTAGCCAGCATGTGGTCTGCTAGCTAATGCTAAGGTGTCTGTGCAAGGCAGAGGGGACAGGGGATCCCTGCTTAGCAGGGAGTGGTGTGGGGAGAAGTAGAGCATGAGGAAACCAGGCAGATGCTGCTGTGCCTGCAGCCTCTGCTGGAGCTCTGGCCAGGGAGCAGAGGGGAGAGGCCAGCCCTGCTTTGGAGCAGAGAGCCCTGCCCAGCCCAGCCCAGAGAGCTTACTGGGATGCTGGGGGAGCCTGATTTAACTTAAACCAGCAAGGGGTCTGAGACAGACATTGCATAAACCAGTGTGACCCAAATCATTTAAGTCTGATACTACATTCAACTAGGTTTATCGCAAACTGGTTTCAGACATTTTCAAACTGGTTTATGTGCACTGAACATCTGTTCTGTTACAGGTTTAAACCAGTTTCTAATCACTTAAACTGGTTTAGGTGTGATGTCTGTCCCTTAACTCAGCCTTGTGGTCATTTCCCCTCCCAGGTGCTGAATACCAAGTATTGTCTCTCTCCTCTGTAATGTTTTTCTAAACATACTTGTTTCACATCACATCCTATATCAACCACATGCAACTGTTTCCTCCCCTCTGCTTCCCATCGCTGTGTGGTTACTCCACCCTTAAGTTCCTCATTTGAAATATCTTACCATCTTTTGTGATCTATTGCACTTATTGTACCCTTGGAGTGGCAGTCCACCAGGCACTTAGTGAGGTTGTAACACACATTAACAGAGACTTAACCAAGGTTGCATGGTGAATGAGGGCAGCGGGCCAGCCAGGTACTGAGTGACCGCTCCACAACTCCTTTGCAGTGGCTAGAGTAGTACGTGCCTTGGGGTGGAGAGCTGCACCACTCACTGCTGCAGATCTGGAGAAGAGGGAGCAGCAGGAAAGTACTGCTTCCTCAAGCCAAGGAGAAAAGGGGGAGCTTTCCTCAGATCTTACTAGATGGGAAGAAGCGGTGTTTTCCCTTGCTTTAACCCTGGCTTTTTTACCTTGTACTTCCTCTACAGTGGTCTTATATTGTCTGAGCAGCCTACCTGTGAGGGTCTGAAGGATACAGCACACACCTACTAGCACTTCAAACTAATGAAGGAGAGCCTCAAGAGAGAGACACCACATATGTCTTCCTGCCTTTATGCGTACAAGTCTGGAGAAGGAGAGGAGAGGTGTGGAAAAGTAGCTGATCTCCCCCCCAAAAAAAACAAAAAAACCCACACTTCAAAATAAGACATTCTGTGCTACCAACCCCTCTTATGTGCAGGTTTTTCTGTGGCAAATGAAAAGAGCTCACAAGAGGGCTTGACTGAATTGTACCTTCCAATTTCTCCTAATGCTTAGCAACCAGTACAGGCTGAGCAGCTCTTAAGTGCATGCCAAGTGTGTGTATGGTGTGTCTATTACTGTGCTTTTAGCCTCCCCCCCACCCCAACCTTGTTTTTGAAAAGCTTTCCATGTTCTCTAATTAAGATGCATAAAGAGCTGCTGGAAACTTTATTATGTCTCATTGGACAGCTAAAAGTCAGCTATGTGATGAGATGATCAAAGCTAATGTATTAATCTGATCCCTAATGCTCCAGGTACTGCATTTCTAGTTTGTTTTCCACTACAAAGGCTTTGAGAGGGGCTGTTCCTTTGTTTGCTAGTAATTGGTTTAAGGCAACGATTTGTGCTGGGCAGCTGAGTGATTCTAGCTTAGGACTATACTGAGCGCTCTAGCTATTTCACAAAGGCACCCAGTGGAGGAGCTATCACAGAGTAAAGTGTATCACCCACTAAAGTGCGTAATGCACACTAGTAGCAGATCCGTAAGTTTCTAATAGCCTAATTCTAGGGAAGGAAAAGGATTCAGTTTTGGAACAAGGAAAAGCATATTCCAGCTCCTATCTTTGGTTTCACATCTGCCCACCTCCTTTAGGAACCCGGTAGATAGTCTTCTAGCTATTCCAGAAGTCTATTACTGCCGTCTAATAGTATTCCTCCTGCATACACAGATTATAGACCCCCCCAGACCTCATGTTCCCTCTCCACACCAATCCCTCAGCTCCCTCACCATGTTCTAGGAGCAGTCACAGCAACCTGTAGCTCCAGTGCCAAGTGCTGGGCTGTCTATTAGACTTGGTAGGTGCATCTATAACTGTGGTGCCTAAACTTCCAGCCCCGTGAGCCAGATGAGTGGTGCAGGGTTGGTCTGTGGGCTGGATCCCACATGGAGTTTGCCCATGTGATCCTCCATGCTGGCCTGCTCCCAGTTTCCAAATGTAGCCGTGTGCTGCTTTGAACCAGTGTGCTGTGCCTGGCCACATGCCAGCCCAATCCTATGCCAGTGTGACCCACGCAGGGCCATGTTATCTGGCTTGTAAGGCGTCCCACAAGTCTGAAATTTGGCAGCAATTAGCACTTCCACCACTCCCCTCCAGCAAATTTCTGGACCCATGGGGAGCCTCACAGGCTGGATGACACAGCTCTAGGGTCTGATCTGGTGCACTAACTTATAACATGAAGACTGTCTGCTAGGGAGCATCATAGTGAAGCATGCCACACCTGCTCCCTGTGTTTTGCCCCAAAACTGATATAATGTAGTTTCTGTAGTGGGGTGTGTGCTATATCCTCTCCCAAGAGAGCAAGCCCTATGCTATCCTAAGCCTACATTACATCCATTTTGGGGTGTAGCATACATGGAACAGGTATGGTATGCTTTGCTACAGCACTCCTTAGCATTTGATAGTATGGATGAGCCATTTTGCTTGTTCTTCAGCATAGTGGGTGCATCTACATGTGTCATTAAAACACCAAACTGCTGTGGTCCAGGGCACACGTGTAGATGCTGCACCTGGGACTGCAGCAGTTTGAGTTGGGGCAGAGCAGCCCCAGGCTGGCAGGGGGGCCAGTGGGTCAGCCCCAGGCTCCAGGAGATTGTATCAGGTGGTGGAGGTGCTGGTAGGGGCACAAGAGTGCCCTTTGTCCACTGCCCTGTGGAAAAACCACAGTTATTCTGAAAGCAAGCCAGTGAGTTCAATATTACATTGGTGTAACTAAGAAAAACTTAACCCTCTCCATGTTAAAAGAGGGTTTTAAATTTCCATATTTCTTCCTGTTTTATGGGACCAGAGCAAGACTTATTTTGTGATATTTTTCATAACCATTTTTGCTGGCCCCAAGACACAGCCACTGCTTTTTGTTCAATAAACATTTCAGTGCATGTTCTCCGGCTTAAACATAGCAAATATGAGACACATACAAAACTGCTGTGCAAATGAAATGCCATTCTGTGGAGTGCAATGACAATTCCACTTCTGTAAATGCAGGGGCCGAAACTACATCTGTTAAATGTTTAAATAAAAATTCCAAAGCTGATATGGTCCATAGAAGAAACAGTCTGGAACCAAAACCCCAATCTCAGCATGCCTACGCAGCCTGTGGCATGAGATTAGGCAGTTTATGGGTTCCAGCTTTAATATGGAAGCTGAAATTTAATCCCTTGTAAAACTTTGATTTTGATGTTGAAAGGCAAGGGACAGTTTCCTCATAAGACAGTAAATTGCCCCATCACTACACAACTCACTAGCAGAAACTAAAAAGTTTTCCATGCCATATAGTGAGTCTGTCAGTAGATCTCAATTGCAAAGGATATATAATGCAACCCCAGAAATCATGTTAGGGCCTTGGCTTGGGTTCATAGCGAAGGTTAAATGACAGAGACTGGTTTTCTAATATATGACCTATGGGTACTATTTTCAGTGCAGCATTTAAAGTGATTAGTGACAGCAACCCAGCACTAATCAGTGGCTCATGTCTCTGATTAAGCTAAACCCCTGGTTTGCAACAAGCCTCAGGAATAGAAAGGGCAGGGAGCTTCACACACACATATATAGGGGGATGAGCATGTTACTAACAGATTGCAAGTCTGCTTGCCATTCTGTGTCTTAAAAAAATGGACCAGAGTTAAACAGCATTGTAAAACACAATCCTTTTTGTTCTAGTCAACTTTGAAACATTTTATCTGCACCCTTTTCACCACTTTTCCCTAAAGAAAGAATGCATAACATATACAAATAGTATCTCTTGCCTGCTGCTCCTTTTCCCTACGTGTCTACGGCTAAGTACAAACAGTCAAAAAGCCCAAGGCTGAATCGATTCAATCTTTGCAGGTTAGTCTAAGATGCATAGATTGAACCAATCAGCAAGTGAATGGACATTCACTTTTGATTTTGGAAATGGAGCCACAGGCCTGCAGTGGCTCAGGCCAGAAACTGAGGGGCTTGACCAAGTCTAGCCCGCCCACCCTATGTGGGAAGGAGAGTTGCAGGGTAAGTGCAAAGCATCCTGTGATGCTGGAGGACCATGAGTTAACTTGAAGTTGAAGGGGCTCTTAGACAGAAGTTCAGTAAACCAATTTAACCTAAATCAGATAAGTCTGATACTGCATGCTTCCAAGTTTATCTTAAACTGGTTTCAGCCATTTTGAAAGTGAACTTATGCACTGAACCTCTGTTGTGTTACATATTTGAATCAGTTTCTGATCACTGGTTTATATGTAATGTTTGTCCCTAGCCTAAGTGTTTAAGAGGAACTTAGAGAAATGGCCTGGTTTTCTACAATTTAAAAAAAATATCCTTACTACAAGATGCTCATTGGAGTACATTCTACTAGCTCCAGGTCAGAAAAGTAATGATAAAAATGACAACAGGGCTTTCTACACTTAAGTTATCTGCACTGCTGCATTATGATTTGATTCTACAGTCCTGACTTGAATGAAACTCCACAGTCATTTAGTTTATAAATTGAAAGGTTCTTTTACCTCCACTCCCATGCAACCTAGGTAATGAAAACCAAGCTGTGCTCTTTCTCCTTTTGACAGTAACCACAGTGCTCAAGAGTTTGCAGTTGGAATTCTGCTATCAGTTCTGCTGGTGATGCGTGAGGCAGAAGAAAATCTTACTTCCCTTTAGCTATATGAGCACTGTGATACTAACAGGGGGTAAACTCATCCTCTAGTCAGGAAGTTCTGTGTGTGTGAGAGCCTGGGAGCACACTGGTTAAGAAGATTACATTGCTACACAGCCACTATAAAGCACACATCTGAATAAATAGTGTGCTTTTTCAAGTTCATCTACATCCCATAACTGCAGTTCCTCACCACCAAAGCATGCTGAAGCAAGGAAGATGAAGAATAAAAAATTCATGGAGTGTAGATGCAAAACCAGCCCATTAGCTAAGGGTCTTGAATCATGCACTGTGAGAAGCTTGATGGAAAAAGTCCTGAAGAACTGTATAGTGATGACTCCACCAGGGCTCTATAGAAATCACTCTGAAAACCTATTGAATGTAATGTATTATGATTGCTCTCCATAGACTTTTAAACCATTGTATAGAACTCTCCAGGAAGGATGTAATTCTCAATTAAGTTCTGTGGGTTTGTTCAAAAAACCTGTAGGCAGCCTTTCAATTTCAACAGGGCTTTTACAGAACAGAAATGCTGGGGTAACTCCAGGTTGTCCCCTGAGTTGATTGATACTTTCTGCAGTTCTTGGGATTTCAGAAGTTCCTGTTAATTCAGTGGTGACCCGGTGCTGGGATTCAGGGATGGATCCCTGATGCGCCCCCTTTTTTGCCGCTGTCCCTGACTGATACAGGTGTGGAGGAAGCCCCAGAGCTGCTCCTGCTCCACTCCAGCTCTGGGCTGTGGCTGTGCAGTGTGCCAGGTTCAGCAGGGGATAGCAGCAGGGGCACATACATTCCTCCTTCCAGCATATCCATCCAGATACTCCCCCTCTGTGCAATTTTGGTCAGGCCGCAGCTGGAGTACTGTATCCAGTACTGGGCGCCGCACTTCAAAAGGGATGTGGCCAGCCTGGAGAGGGTTCAGAGGAGGGCCACCCACTTGGTGAGAGGGCAGCAGGACAGGCCCTATGAGGAGAGACTGAGGGACCTGAACCTGTTCAGCCTCAGCAAGAGGAGGCTGAGGGGGACCTGATGGCTGCCTACAAACACATCAGGGGAGATCAACAGCAAATAGGTTGAGCCCTTTTCTCCCCAGCACCACCTGGGGTGACAAGGAACAATGGTAATAAGATGGAGAATAGGTTTAGGTTAGAGATCAGAAGGCAATTTTTTACAGTTGGGGTGGCCAAAATCTGGAACCGACTTCCCAGGGAAGTTATCCTCGCCCCTACCTTGGGCAAATTCAAGAGGAGGTTGGATGATCACGTGTCTGGGGTCTTGTGAACCTGCTTTCATTCCTGCCTGTGGCAGGGGGTCAGGCTAGATGATCTGTTCAGGTCCCACCTGACGCTAGCTACTATGAAACTATCTGCTCCCTACTTACCCCGCTCTCACAAGTGTCCCCTGCTGGCAGGAAGCATGGACTGGAAAGAGGAACCTGCATACCACTGTCCCTGGTGAAGCCCAGCTCCCTACATAACTGCTCCCAAAAGATCTTGGCTGGAGCAGCAGGTCAGCCAGGGACAGCAGCAGTGGTGTTGGCAGGGGGCAGATCCTCCTCCTTCATGTATACCTGCTCCTTGACCAGTTCTGTGGTATCCCCTGCCATACTGGGGGCTCCAGCTGTGTGTCATCCCCATCCCTTAATCATTTGAGGGGTGGCATACCACACCCCTCTTTAGTAAATCCTGGATCTGCCTATGCTGAGATTGTTCAACTTCAAATTATGCATCAGAAAAAAGGGGGCTGTGACATTTCAGGAAGTAGAGAGTCATTTTCACAAGGAGTTTATTAAAATTCAGGGTAGCATGGAAACAGTTGCACAAAAGCTTGTAATTTTACTGTTCCTTTAGTGTTACTTCCTCTTAGGTTTGGTAAGAGGAGAGGAAGAAGCAGACCCACCTAAAAGGACAGCTTTGCATGATGAAATTAAGAGGTGTTGCAAGTACTTGTTTGTCCTTTGAAGGTAATTCATATAAACTGAGTCTTTTTTTTTGTAATGTGGGGATCTCTACACAGTGCTAACAGTTAGCAAAGAAGGGCATCCAGGGGCCCAGCAAGTGCAGTGAGCTGTATATGGGCAATATTGTGAGAGCAAGTTATGTTTTATGCTTATAGTTACAGTTATAGTTATGCTTGGATGTTTTGAAAACCCTGTTCTTTATTTTCACTCTGTTCCTTGCAGGACCCACTTGTTTTATGTTTCCCCACTGGCTTTAGTAGGAACCACTTTTAAAAGTTAAGGCATAATAGCCTGACTTCAAGCACCCATTTGTTTAAACTCTGAACTTCTGAATCCTTTAATTTCCAGGTTAATTGCAACTGAGTGAGATGATGTCCTCTCCAGACACTTTTTTAGCTGATTCATGTCTGCATGCTACAAACAAGCCTGTTCCTCCCAAGTTTTCCTTTAGCATTTCAGTCTCACTCTTCATCCACCTGAAAAATGTGTATTGGCTGGAGGTAAGAAGGTGGTTGGCTATTCAGGGTATACATACTTCCTTTTGTGTGGCTCACAGAATATTCTCCAGAGCATACACATATTTTATCCTATGGTAAACTTCACAATTGAAATGGGATTATTTTATTTACAGCCGCAAAAGAAGTGAATTCAAACCTCTTGACTAAGGGCAGGTCTGTTCTGTGGTTGTGGTATGTTCCAGTTAGGCCACTATCTGAACACACCCACGCATCCACACCTTGCATTTCCTTGGGCACATTTCAGATCTGGCAATAAGCTAATACAGTGTTTCTGTGGTAGTCCCTAGCAACCATTTTCAAGCATGCTGGAGGCCAAGGGCTAGAGTAGCTGCAATGGGATACTCCAAAGCATCTTCATCTGTGTATTTCTGGGTTTGGAAGTAGAGGTGCATGGTTGGGGTGCATGGGGACTGTGTCATAGGTGGCCTAGTCTAGTGGTAAGAGCCTAGAAGAGGCAAGAGCCAGAGGTGGAGTGCAAAGTACCCAAACTCAGACACAATTCCAGGTTTAGAGACCAAGTTACCAATCAAGTGAGGGTTCTCGAGTCAGAGACCAAATGAGGAAATCCTAGGGTGAAATCCAAGTCACAGGCCGAATCAGCATTCTGGACTGAGTTTCCAAAGCCAAGGGGAATTTCCATGCAACTGGATTCTAGAAACAGAGCTAAGCAAGGTCAGAAGTCAGAAAACCAAGAGTGCGGGGTCCAGGAAGGTTTTCCCACAGCAGACCTTCAGATGGCCTGCTGTCTGCTGCCACAGGTGGACCTCAGTGGGGAGGCTGTTGTGCCCTGCAGCCAATAAAGAAACCCGAACAAGAGGCAAGCTGGCACATAGGCTAGGGTACAGCTCTCAGTGCCTCTGGCAGGTTTGGTCAGCTTGGCAATTACTATGGACTGGGCTGTGCTATACCCTCACTTACTAAAATGCTGGAGAACCAGACTGACCTCCAAGGTTTACGTTTGGATTTAGGCATCCTAACAAACAGGGCCTGCCCAGTTCATTTAACTGGAAAACATGGTTAAATAACTAGCAGCCAGGAGGTCATTTTCACATTGTCAAGTGCCTGACATTTGTAACCCTTCTTCCCCATATTCAGCCTCTTGAACCATTTTCCAGTTCTGCACAAATGTGTGAACTAATTGTAGCCTTAACCTAGAACTTCCTGGCCTGGTCGCAGTGGGTGTGTCACACCCTTGAAACATCCACCACAAAGCCATATTTACCATGTGGGCATGGGGAAGAGCATTTCTAGCAGGCTTTGATACTGCCCTGATTTGTTAAAGGCATGAAGTTGTGCATTCCACTGAATCATTCTCAATTTGGTTTATTACTTTAATAACATGAATAGAAACAATAAAAAACTTACATGTTACAGAGCACTATACTGAGAAAAGGAAGCACAACAGTTGGATAAAACTTAAAGGAAGGAAGAGGTTTGGTTCAAATACTGCCATGGTACTTGTTTAGCAGCTGAAAGTATTGTCTGATCATACCTACTGAGTTGCTTCTCTAGCCCATAACTACTTTGCTCTCTTCCCTGAAGACTGGCTAAGTGCTGCTAATTTATGCAACCTGTTTTTTTATTAACATTCACCCAGTAATAACGTCAAAAGATAAAAACAAAACAGGCTGGCATCGAGGCACAGTGAAGAATAAGAGATCAAAGATATTTAATTACAAAGAAGAACCAACAAAGCAAAAACAGTGTGTGATTTCAGTCATTTTTTTAAATACAGACATCAAGCCGTCAATCATTTCTACTTAAAATACGGAGCTTGTTACACTGGTAAAAATAATACTTCAGCTGTCATGGGACAACTGGGACTCTTGAAAAGCTAAAATCATCATGGGTCATTTAGTGTGTGGGTGTTTGGGGTGTAGATGGGTGAACAGGTGTGTCTGACTCTCATTGTAGATGATTGAACTAAAAACCAGAACAGGTTATAGACTCCTTCAATGTTCTGTAGAATTTTACATTTGCATGATAACCACAATCATTAAGAACTAGTATAATAAATTGCCTTATAAATATTTGATGTAGGAAAAGGGAAAAGAAACAAAAACAAAAGTCAACAGCAAATTTGTTGCATAATTTTATAAGCCATCCTCTTTTTGTATGATAGTGAGGGATATAAATGTTTTTGGCCAAATTATCTTGAATCTTTGTCCAAAGGCTAAAAGCAGTGATTAAGTTATGTATATTCTATAAGAAAACACTGTTGTCTTGGTGATGAACTTAGAGTAGAGCTCAGCATGGCATAAAGATTCTCCATCTCTGGGAATGAGAGATTAGTTGGTGGATGGTTGATGAGCCATAAAAGCTTTCAGGGAAAATTGTCCCTAATTTCCCAATAGCTAGAGAGCAGCATATGCCATGGTTAATGCATTTTACTGTTGTGGAATATTCAGCATGATGCCCTTAGTCTTTTAGGAAGGAAGGAAATGTTCAAGGTTGGTTTTTATGAAAATTTAGAAAGCTGGGAGGGGGGAGGGGAGGATATATATACCCATTGGAAAATAATTTTGAAATGCATACATTATTTTTTCAAGTGTATACCCATCAATTTGATAATACACATGTGAAGTTTATGTGCTCTTTGCAAAGCACATTACATACAAAATACACCTTGTCATCTTGGTTAACAGACTGAACAGAAAGAGACTGGGAGGAAGAATGGTCCAGTAGTTGGGCACAAGCCAGAGAATTAGAATGCCTGGTAAGATACTGACTTCCTTTGGGCAAGCCACTTAGATGTAGATCAATAAGATACCTAAATACTTATTAGGATCTGGGCTTCAGAACCAAAGACTGTTCTATTATTCATTAGTTACACTGGAAATGCTACTTCCCTACTTCCTAGGCATGTTGTAAGGCTAATACACCAAAAATGGCACTCAGATACTACATAGAAATGGTGAGATGGGTGAATGAATGGGGCAGAAGTTTTATATGGGAAATAGGAGAGTGGAAGCCATGTGCAAAGAGAGGGGGCAGTGTAGGTGAGAGTCAGGTTCATTCTCTAATGGACTGCAAGGTCTGCCAAAGCCCCAGTAAGTTTCACCAGAGTCCCTGTACAGCTAGCTGGTGGTACATTTTTGAGGATTATTGTCTCTTTGGCATATTCATGGACTGTTTCTTTGAGCCAGGGAAATTGCCTTGCAAAAACTTTGTTAATCCACAATTAAAACACATTTAGCTGAAAAGTCCACGGCAGAATGCTATTTTCCCTAGAGACAAGCAGTCTCTAAATTCCAAGATATGTTCTACTTGATAAAGATGTTATCAAACATTTGCCTTCATGGCTGTGGTCATCCAAACAATGTAGGACTTTAAAGGTGTCACTTTAAAGGTGTCACTCAGGTAAATTTTATGCAAGCTCATTAAGAGCAAGTTATTGTTTCTGTGTCACTAACGAGCTCAACCTACGTGATGGATGAGTGAAACTTCTTGTCTCATTGTGATACTATGGGAACTGTTAAGGTAGTCTGTGTACCGTAACTGTACACTTCTGTATTTGAGGATGATTTTTCTTGTCAGTGGACCTTTTTTAGCTTGTCGCATTTTTTTTCACCAAAGGATTTTTTAGCTATGTAAGATTGTTGCAATTTAACTTCAACAGAATGAAGTTTTTGTCTGTAAATAATGGCATGGTGCTGGTAGTTTTTTAAAGGGAAGATCCTTCCTAAGTTTTTCCAAACATAAAAAGTGTACAGTAGTTTACACCACCAGTGCAAATAAAGGTGACTTCTGTTTACATTCTAATTTCAATTAAGCCTCAGACCTAATCATGAAACTTAAACCTAGAACGTTTATGTGTTTTCAAAGAGGCAGTTTCACCAGGAAGCAAACTCATCTTGTACATTTTTTAAACATACCTTGCAACTCAATGTAATTGCCATTCTGTGGGGAGCTCTTCACTAGATGGTAATGTGAAGAGAATGGATACATGACCTACTAAGCTAATCAGCTCTGAGCAGGCAAAGGACCTCTGAGACTTCCAGTACAATGTTATGGACAGTCTATAAGAAGACGTTTGCTTACTAAATATCATGAAAAATAGGCGGGGTTCATGCTTTGGAAAATTTCAGAAGATTTTGTCTTAGCTGTAGGGAAAATACTGAAAAGTAGGCCAGTTACTGTAAATGCAATCAAGGAGCCTATTCAGGAGGTAAAAAGGGGGAGATAACTTATTACAAGCCTAGCAGACCACAGGCTAGTTTGGTGTAGCTATATAAAAAGGCTGATAATAACTATAATAAATTAAGTTCTAATTGGTATGATTCATCTGAGAACTCATTAATAGTAACAATTAATAATTGTTTACTATATGAGTATTCACATGCCTGCAGCCTTGGGCTGTCAGCCTGCCAAGCCTGTGCAGGATGCTAGGAAACCTTGATACGGAGGATTCCACCTCTCCCCAGACTTCTGTAGAATTTCTGACTCTTGTAGAAAACATGGACATTCATTATATTTTGGGGTTTACACTTCATATTATTCACTGGTGTAACATAACGTTTTTAAAGTAGAGCAGGGAAAGAAATGAACAGTAGCTATGTACTAATCCAATCAGTGCAATGACAGAAATGGTAGAGTTCTCAGGGATAATGCAGAAAAGACAGAAATGGTCACTAAATATTTCTCGTCTATATTTGGGGAAAAAATCCAGGGGCTGGATTCCTATCGTATAAGACAATGGAATACTTTCCATTTCTATCTTTCACAAACAGGATGTTTTGGAGCAGCTGCTGAAGTCAGAGATTTTTAAATCGGCAGATCCATGTAATTTAAATCCAGCAGTTTTAACAGAGCTTGCCAAGAAGCCTTCTAGATCATCACTGAGACTTGGAGCACTGGGGAAGTTCTGGAGGGCTAGATGGGAATGTCTGTCCTGCCTCCAGGAATGTCTGTTCCTGTGGGTGTTAGCAAGATGCATGCCCTGCCCATTAGCTCTGCTGCACACACACCAATGCCAGACCTGAGTGCTCCCTTGTGCTTCACTCAAGTTTATTGCATACTCTTACTCACAAGCCTAAAAGATGACCTTAATATCTCTACTGAAAAGGGAATTGCATTATTACTGTACTTCTTCACAGGTCTTCTTCAGCTCTGTGGTAGAGCTGCTGTAGTGGAACCATGCTATTGCTTCCCCTGATTGATTGGTGCTGCGCTGTCTCTTCTCTGTGAACTGGGAAGGTGCCCAAGAACCTGGCTCATACCTCCTACCTGACACTACCCACTCAATGTTTGTGACCAGGGGCAGATCCAGAGGGAGTGCACTGGTGCCGTTGCTCTCCCCTTTGATTCCTGCTCCACCTGAAATCTACCCGATACCTTCTAAACTCTTCATTTCACCAATGTTAATGACCCTGTCTCCTTTTTAATGGTCTTGATGATCCACTAATCAAGCTAGCATTTTCTTCTGTAATTCTATAGTCTGTTAGCTGCTCCTGGTAATGTAGTTCCCATTTCACAGCCTTGCAGACTCTTTTTAACTCATTGAAATAGCGTTATATTTTTTTTTGCATCAGTCTTAGACTGAATAATGCAGCCCTTGGCCCCAGGCATATTAATAAAGCTTCTAGTTCCTTTTTACCTGGAGAAAAATGTGTTGTGTTATATGTGATGATGCACCTCACCCCTTTTCAAAATCCTAGATCTGGCCAGGGGAATGATCTTAATGTCACACTGAATGGATTTAGCAAATGCTTAGGGAAAAAAAGCAGACCATTCCAAGTTTACTAACAAATCTATTTGGGGAAAAAGGATCGGGGTAAAGGGAACAACATAGAATGAGCTTCTAATCCATAAAGTATGGAAACTTGGTCCTAACGTGGTGGGTTCAAATCATATTACAGCCATGAACAGAGTGGTGAAAGGAAATCTCTGAAAGGGATGATTGTTCTGCCTCTGAAAGAGGCAACCCTTCTACAGATAAGTCATCAATGCCAGAAATGACTTATCTGTGGGGCCCAAAAGGATTCAGAAGAGCTATAGTTTTAACTTCAGAATGCATGACACTACATGAAATTGCAGACATATGCTTTTCACTATTACACCTCTGCCCCTATTTCATATTCGTATCAAAAGCCTTCTCAGTGACTGTGGAGCCTAGAACACGGTGTCCTGAATGGATCATAGGTGCTTTTGAAAACTTTACCCAGATGAATATGCACATTGAGTCACAGTAATGAGCTATCCCAGTGTCTCTCAACCTTTTAAACTTGAGGCATTCTTTAGTGGACTCAGGGCCCTCCCCGCATAACTTTTGTGAATTGAGTGGCACCCCATTTCAAAAACGTATTTATATATTACAGTGCTTACTTCCTTGCAGAGGGGACAGGTGGAGGGGGTAGGGGGCCAGCCAGGCAGAGGCCAGCCTGAGTCTGTGCTTATCTGTTTAACTCACACCTTAAGGCACCTGTCAAAGGATCTCATAGCACCCTGGTTGAGAATCGCTGATCTATCCTGTAACCAGTAGTATGTGCCAGTTGCCTCAAAGGAAGTTGTAAGAAATTGTAGGTGTTGGTTATGGGGTAGCTTGTCCCCTTGGGAAAGCTTCTTTCCCAACCTTAATAGTTAGAAATTATCTGATAGTTTATCATTCCTTCCAGGATGCACAAGCTGAATTTTATGTCATATGATCACAGTTTTCAGATACAAGCTATAAACCTTGTCAGCAAAGCACCCTTACTGTCAGTTGATTTGCCCAGTGCCGTTCCCTTCTTTGCTATGATTGTTATAGACTGCTTTCATAGAAATGAAAATGCACGGATTAATGTCCCAACCTCTCTTTTCTGCAAATATCTGCCACCTCTGGATAAAAAATATATCACAGGTTAAGAAGCAGGAGTGTATTTGTGAGAAATGCATGACCTATTAATAGGCTGTACACATCATTGACACAAGGATTTTAAAATGTGCTCTCCCTTTCTGTTTAGTCTTTGCTCAGGCTAAAATATCTGGGTTTTGCCCACTTCTAAAGTTTCCCATCAAAGGCAAGCTTTGCTTTACTGCAGTTGCTGAAACAGTGCTGCAAGTGCATTTAAAAGTTAGCGGTCTTGGGGCTCTGCCTGCAAAAACTTTTGTGTTTTTGCAGGTAGAGCCAATAGGAACTCCTTCCAGAGAGCAAGTGTCTGCAGAAGCAGGTAATTATTTTCCAAGGCAATGTAGTATAGCAGGAAAAGGCACAACAAGACACTACCGTGCCTCCACCGTGTTTAATCATTCACATTAATGAGTGCCAAGTGGTCCCTTCTGATTTAGTAGCCTTTACACTCCCCTGGCATGGCTGCAAATGACTGCCCAAGGTGTAAGGCAATGGAGCATCGGGCTCACAGTGTCCATCACTGAACATGGTCCTCCACAGTTGCTTTACAAAGTGCAGCCAGATGAGAGGATACTCTTTTACGCATTGTTCCCCCTTGTCTTTCTCTTCTAAATTAACCTTCTCATGGTGGAACCCGTCCGCCTATTCAATGTGAATCGCAGTCACTATATTTACACCCAGAATGCCTCGTTCCCATTGTTTCACAGAAAGTAAGGAAGTCCGCTCATCCTTGTCACTCTGTGAGTCCCAATGCATCAATGGAGAACTTCAGTCAGCAGAGAATTTCAACTTTTCCCAGATAATTAGAGCACAAGCTAAAAATCTGTCTGGCTTTATACAGGAAAAAGATTATGTTTAATAAAAAGGGTTCTTTACCGTCACAGAAGACATCTGTTTCTCCAGGTATGGCTGGATCTTCTTGTAGGTCCTGCTGCATTGTGGCCACAACTCAGCTAGAGGTAGCCGTTACAGAGCTGAACGCTTGAAGTAGCTTCTATGCTATAAGAGGACTATTTCCTTTCACCAGTTTCCTTAAACATTTTAGTAGTGGCAGCTTCCGCATCTGCACTTACGAAACAGCCTCATTCATATGAATAAGCTTTCTTGTTTTTATTCATGTGCTTTGAGATTGGGTTTGAGGTGGGGTGTTTCTTAATGCTGAGAGAGGAAGAAGCTAGAGGGGAGACATAGACGGGACTGGCTCAGAATGCAGGATGCATTTTCAGCCTGGCTGGAGTGAATACTCTTCCAAAGCAACAATGCCAGCAGAGATGTTATTTCAAAGAAGAGTGTGGGGTTCTTTTGCATATGAATGTGAGTCTTTGCTGGTGGCAGTGGTAGAGTCAGGGAGCAATTCCCATTCGTCTTGCTATAGAAAAGTTCAGCTTCCTGACGAGGACAATTCAATTCAAGTACTTCTTCAGTGTCCTGGTTTCAGTGGGAAGCTTCTTAGATTAGCATGTTAACGCAACAGTATTTTTTTTCTTTCTTTTGAAAAGGAAAATTTGTGGATTTACGTGTAGGTAACACTGAGCTCAGTTGTGATCGCAGTAACAAGAACCCAGTAACAAGAAGGCATTGGTGGCTCTCAGGGTATATGGCTTTTTCTTTTTTTACTCCCCTAAGTCATCATTTTGGTTTCATCACCAACCTAAAGCACTACATTTTGTCTAGCTCTAAACTGCTGATCAAAATCAGAATGCCTATCAAACCTAAAGTAAAAAAAGAAAAAGACATCTCATTTACATTTGAACATCAGGAATATTATTTTAATACCAAATCAGCCCTGCTGATGATTTTTCCAGTTGCTTACTCCAGTGGCCAATGTTTGGGAATGATTAAAACAAGGAGATTCACTCCTGTTAAATGTTTTGTTGTCTGTGGGATACTCATGCCTAGGGACTATCTGCTTGCTAGACTTTTGAATCTACCACTGAAAGGCTTACATTTCTGCTCAAGTTTCTACTGGCTTCATCTATTCATTAGAATAAAAGTGTGTGTGTGTGGGGGGGTACTGGAACCTGAGAAGATTATTCTCCCATTTTTATTTGTTTTTTTTTGTTGGGGTTTTGTTCTGTATTTTGGTTTTTGGGGGGTTGTGTTGGGGTTTTTTTTTGCTGTTAGTGCATGTTGTTCTTCCAAGGAGAATGAATCCCATTTGACGTTTGCCTATTGATTGATGTCAAACTGGACTGAGATTTCCTCAGGGAAGGGACTGCTTCTAATGTGTTGGTACAGTACCTAGCACAATGGGCTAATCTCCTATCCCAGCTAGGGCCTCTACATACTACTGTGATTAAATAATTGGAAAGAGAATAAGAAGTGACAAAAGGAGAAGAGGCAGTTTTCTGGGAAGACAACAAGAAGGATAGAGGAAGATGGGATTAGGAACAATAGGAATCATGTATTATGAAAAGGGAAAGTGATAGGTGAACAGAAAAAGGTGGAGAGGGGAGGGATAAAGTGGGAAAGAATCAGTCCAGAGGGAAATCAGGCTCTTCAAGTGCCATCCAAAGAACAGATAAAAGTTCAGGAAGAAGTAGGAGCTATTGGAGTCTTCTATTGGAGACTCACGTAACACTGGGCAAGTATGAATAGGAGTGTCACTCACAAGTCAAGCAAACTGTGGCAGAACTAGGGTGGGGTGATTGGGGCAGTTGCCCTGGGCACCAGCTTGGGGAGTAGGCAGCAGAAAAAAATGGCTGTTGCTGAAGCTATACAATCACACTGGCAGCAGTCATGACAACAAAAAGTTGTTGCTACCCCAGTGTGTGGCAGCTGCCCAGGGCACCAACCATGTCACTATGCCTCTGAAGGGAAGTGACTTCCACGCTAGTTTGCACCAGTGAGGCCTCATTTAGAGTACTGCATTCAGTTTTGGGCACTGTGCTTCAAGAAAGAGGTGGACAAATTAAAGTCAAATGGAAAGTAATGAGAAGGATTAAAGTTCTGGGAAAGACATCATCAGAAAAGCCAGAAAGAACTGGGATCACTTAGTTTGGGGAGTAGAAGACTGAAGCTAGGTACAGATATTCAAAAAGCCCGAGGCAGAATCAATCTAAGTTATGCGGTTTTCTGTAAGTGGTGTAGTTTAGATCGGTTGTGAACAAAACACACATTCAGCCTTTGGTGAAGGTGGGGAGAGAGGAGCAAATCTTAGACCAGCTTCTGCCATTTTAAAGCCAGTTTTGTGTGCCAGACATCCATTCTGTTATGGGGATAGATTGGTTTCTGATCCCTTACACTGGTAAAAGTGTAGTGTCTGTACTTGGGATACCCCTGAAGGGTAAGTGATAACAGTTCTCAAATACATGAAGGTGTACAGAGGATGGTTATTGACTGTCCTCAGTGACTGCAGGGGACAGGACAAGAACAATGGTCTTAAATTGCAGCAAGAGACATTTAGGTTGACTATTAGAAAGAACTTTGTCACGGTGATGGTGGTTAAGCACTGCAATAAATTATTTTAGAGAGGTGGTAGAATCTCCATCGTTGAGTGTTTTTAAGAGCAGGTTAGGCAAACACTTGTCTAGAATAGATGCAGATGATTCTGCTTTGAGTGGGAAGTGGACTAGATGGCTTCCTAAGGTCCCTTCCAGCCTTGCCTTTTCTATAATTCTGTGGATGGGAAAACCCCAAAAATAAGTGAAAAGGGGGAGGGAATGGGGACAGAGGAATAGAAGAAAGGTAGAGTGTAATATTTCCATTAAAATATTTCCTTCCCAGAGCCACACCAGGACTTAAGATTTAAATCCTCCCTCTATAGTGACCTCTGCCTTATCTCCTTTGACTGTTATGAAGGGAATCCTGACCCTGACAGAATCAGTGGCAAAAATCTCATTGATTTCATTTGGGCCAGGATTTTACCCAATGAGGATCAATGCTGGGCAAAAGCAGCTTACATTTTAAACCCACTATGAGGTGTTTTGTGCACCTCATAATGCTGTCATTCATGGAGACATGAAACATTTGAAACTCACAGCTGGCATGGAAGGAATGGGGAAAAAGGACAAAACACACACTATAAAAAAGATGCTAACTTCCGTGTTCTGTCTTGTCATTATGGCTCATTTGTAAATTGAGCACAGAAAACTTTAGCCATTTAGCAGAGTTTCTGAAACACTAAGGAACAAGGAAGGCTGTACTGGTTATTGTGGCACTTCCCTTTTGTACTTCATTTCCCGTAGGACTTGAAGTTATTTCCTTGTGCACTGTGTTCAGTCAGCCCATCTGATGCTTGTTACCTTGACAGCCCTTTTTAATCTTTTATTTCCAGGAATTAAAAGGCATCAAAAGCTGTTTTCTCTCCAGAAAACAACTGTCACCCGAATGAACACACAAACTAGACTGGTGGTGAATGGTAATGACTCACCCATCACTGCGAATGCACAAAGAACAGCCTCTTTGATTCATTCCCTTTCACGATACTGCCTCTCCCTGAATGACAGGCTCACCTACCACCACACTAGCTTGTGAAGCTGCTGGAGGAAATCTGTCTTGAAAGGAAAAGGAGACCACGTTATTTAAAACTGAACAGTTTAACCTGCAAAAATGATCTATATTCTGGTGGTCAGAGTTGGTTTTCCTTTCTCTCTGCCCTCTCTCTGATTTGTGCTTGGAGGTTGGTATTTATCTGTGTTCAAACTCCTGATCTCAAGCCTCCAAGAACCCGACCCCCCTACTTGGACACCACCTCCTTTTTTTCTCTTTCCCTCCTGCCCATTACGCAAGAAGCACTTAATCTCTCTCTCAGTGAAATAAATACTGCTGCTTTTCTTTCCAACTGTTGGTTAAGTCAGCCACTCCAAACATAATCTAATGAGAGTTTCTGCAAGGCTCTCGTTCTTTTTATACAACCACATCTGATGATTGTTATCTCAAAATGTTACCACCCATCCTCCAACAGCATGTAAACAGAAACTGGAGGGTGACAAGGTAGCAAAAACAAGAGCGGAGAGTGTGGACGGGGCAAGAAACAAGTACTCCAAGCCAGCTTTCAAAATAGCTTATATGAAGCAACATTACTTTATAAGAAATGTTTTCCTTTGTTGTTTCCTCTGCAGCCTATGGAAGAAGATGCCTGTCTTGTTGACCTCTGTGAGATTTTATAATAATGCCACAGGAGGAACTAGGTAGTCATATCACACTGTAATTAAGATCTCCCTTGGGGCCACTATATTGAGATACTTCCCCTCTATGTGGCATTGGTAAGGCCACAGCTGGAGTACTGTATCCAGTTTTGGGCACCACACTTCAACAAGGATGCGGATAATCTTGAAAGAGTCCAGCAGAGGGCTACTCATATGGTTAGGGGCTGCAGATAAGGCCCTACAAGGAGAGACTGAGGGACCTGGATCTCTTCAGCTACCACAAGAGAAGGCTGAGAGGTGATCTTGTGGCCATCTACAAATTCATCGGGGGCTAGGAGGGGGAGCAAGGAACAGGAGATATTCTGTTCACCAGGGCGCCCCTTGGAATAACCAGGAACAATGGCCACAAAATGACAGAGAACAGATTTAGACTGGACATCAGGAAGAACTTCTTCATAGTAAGGGTTGCCAGAATCTGGAATGGGCTTCCAAGGGTGGTGGCGCTCTCCCTTACCTTGGGGGTCTTCAAGAGAAGACTGGACAAGCGCCTAGCTTGGAGTCATCTGACCTCAGTGCTCTTTCCTGCCCAGGGCAGGGGGTCGGACTCGGTGATCTACTGAGGTCCCTTCCTGAGGTTGTTGATAACTCAGGGGACCCCATCTTATCACAAAATCATATTTAGTGTCACACTAGGTAACTTATTTTCTAACAGGATGCATTTTTACAACATAGACAAGGTCAGGGTCAGGTGCTTTCAGCATAATCATTCAGGCTCTCAGGAGGCACTTTTCCATCTGTGTGTGCATGGCTGTTCCTCCTGGGGAGATTCTAGCCTCTTTTATGGTAGACCTATGTCATGACAGTGACATTGTGAAGAAGGAATTTTTTGTCCTATTTTGGCTTTGTGAAACCCAGGATTCAGAATCAATGCTGGAAACACAGATGAAAAAGCATTGGCATTTCTGATTCTTAGATACTTTGTTGTTACCTCAAAATCAGGACAAGAAGTTGAAATAATGAAATTAATTAGCCCTCAGCAGAGCTAATTGGACTGTCCACAGCACCACGCTGTAGCTACACTCTTTCTGCATGTATGGAACTGGATGGTGTGTTTCAGCCCAGGGTCACCTGAAACAGTAAATTAAAGACGCATACGCCCTAGAGTAATGAGCTCAGCTTCCATACTGACTGGTACTCAGACTTTTAGGAATGAGTGACACCTCTCCAGTGCATGCAGTGTGCATCCAGCCTTCTGCTGTCGTGAGACAGGTGCCAATCAAGTTGTAGGTACTCTAAGACTATATAAAGTCTTTAAGACAGAAACCATCTTCTTGTATGTGTTTGTACAGTGCAGAATAGTGTACAGTTTGTAAAGTGTGCTGTGCACAATGAGGTCCTCTTCCTTAGTTAGCTGCTAGCAGGGTGTGAGATGTTCCTCTTTTAAGGAACAGCCACATGCATCTGGCAATGTGTCCTCTGCTTCCCGTGTCCTCTGTATTGTGAGGCAGCACAGCTGACACTACTCCTGTAGCTCCTGTACTACTGTTCTGTAGTCCCTGGGTGTCTTCATGAGCTAAGAGCAAAGTATCATTGCTGAGTCCAATCTGGAACCCAAAGTGGAAAGGATCCAATTTACAAAAATTAAATGAACTGGTTTTCCTGTTCATCTGGTTAAAATGCACTGCTAAATAACACCACTTAGATGTTTCCAGAAAGAAGCAAGACTATAGCTTGTGTGGGTTCGGGGTACTGTAACATTTTCTGCCATGGCCCTTGCTAGATCAGAGAGAGGTGGAAATTCGAGAGCCTATAAAGCAGTAGACCATAGCTCTCCATTTGGGTGGTCTCATAAGATGAAGATTTCCTTCAGACTTTTAAATGTACTTTTTGCCACTGCTCGCGCCCCTGCACATGCACTTTGGCATGCAGCAAAATGCCCCACTTTGGAGAAACTGCGATTTCCCTGCTCCTCCCGGCCCCTGGCATGCTGGAGGAACTGAGGTGGAACTAGAGGGGAGATGCTCTGGCAAGCAGCCAGAGTCTCCTGGCAGGACCAACCCGCTGTGCCTGCTGTTGCATGCTCATGTGGCATGCAATGGATGCAGCACTTTTTTCACAGCTTTTTTTTTTCTTTTTGCTACCAGGATTTCCTAGTAGCAAATTTTGCCTCTGTGCTGCAAATTTGCAGCACGGGGCATGTTTTAACATGCTGGGTATGGAGTTTGTGGCACTGCAAAGAGGTTTGTGGTGCCACAAACCACCTGTACCTGCAAATCTGGATCCAGCCAAAAAGGCCAAGGTGAGAGACTGAAGAAAAGACAGGAGAGATAGGACAGGAATGAAGCAAAGAGCCAGTCAGCAGGGGAGAGAGAACAGCCACTCAAAATGTTGAGCATCCTTGCTCTGAATATTCTTCCAATTTCAGATCTCTTGCTCATAACATCCTCTTTTGAAACCTGAGAAACAAACCACATTTGAAGGTAACAGGAGATTAGGGTTATGTACATGTGAAGGCATTCTGAAGTTCAGCACTTGATTAAAGTTAAGCCTGGCAGACTCTTGTTTTTGCCAGCTTCTTGAGTTATTTTGCATTCCCAAAATGTCTTTTCCCATCATTTTAAATTAATTTCTGACAAGGGCTATTCAGTTAAAAAGGCACTGCTTTCTAGTGAAAGAGAAATCTCAGCTGTGTGTTAAGGAGAGAACAACTCCCCCAAAGGCTGTCACACAATAGGCTCTCATTAGCTTCTCTCTGGGGTCTAATTTTTAAGGAGTTAGACTTTTTTTCCTCTCCTGTTCACTAATTATCTCGCCCCCACCCTCTCACAGTCCCACAGCAGAACATGAATCTAACTAAATCTGAGTTCAGATTTCAAATTCATGATGTCTGTGTGGGCTTGTGCTTAGGCAATGTCTTTTCGCCCACTCTAAAGACAGCATGGTTTACTGCACACACTGCCTGTGTAGTCTTAGTCACATTTGTTCTTTTGTTGTGTGGTACATATTTGTAAGTTAGTTTTAAAGGAGTAAATTATGTCAAATCACATCTAAAATATGTCTGGTCATCTTTTAGGGCAATTCACAATAACCGCTGCAGGGAGATGCACCATGTCTGAGATGGCATGACCCCCTGTTCTGTTTTGGCATCATTTTGTCACTGCCAGTCTACTTCAGGGTTTTTCCCAAGAGCTGGAGGCAGTGTGTATCCATTCTCATACTGCAAGCACTGTAAGGCTTGTCCACACTGATGGACAGTGTGTCTTGGCACCCGGGGGCCAAACACACTCTGCCCCACGCCCTGCCCAACCAACTCTGCAAGCAGGCTCTAAATCAGACATACATCTGTGTAGCTGCCCTAGGCTCCTCCATCTCTACGAACTCTCATGCCCTTGGTCTCTGGTAAGCTTGGCAGGAGATACTGTGAAAGAGCCAGCCTCACACAGTATTTTCAGTTAGGAGCATGCCTGCAATTCAGCTGGGCAGCATGGAGGGCCTGGGGCCCAAGGGTGCCAGAACACACCACTGCCATGGTGTAGACGAGCCCACAGAACATGTGAACAACACATGCTAGTTATAGGCCAGCTGTTTTCCTCCATATATCAGGGTCTCCCCACAGCCCTGTGCAACATGACAATTTTGTCCATTCAGTATGTGAGTGAAGGCACCGTGGTACTCATGGTACTTGGCAACAGTCCCTGCAAGATATGCTTCAAAAATCTTCTACTCCTCTGCCTCGTGTATCCTGCACATTTGAGCTCTCTTTGGACATCTTTGGTGCATCTTCACGAACAGGAATATGCGTTTCCCCAGGGAAACACCTTGTGCCGCTAATCCTTGTCCCCGAGGAATGCCTGTGCCACATGTGCTCTGTCAACTGTGCTGGCCTCAGAAGCCTTATCTGGGGCTCTAGGGGCCTCCAGGAGCTGCAGCCACAGCACTTCTGCCGCAGGGAGCCTGACTGGTAGCCAGAGCATGGCTCCAGCTGGTCAGGCTCTGGTTTTGGGCAGCATGAGCTGCCACCGTGTGTACCACCTTGCTTTTTTTAGGCATGGGGTTTTTTGACCCTGAGATTTCCTGGGGTCAAGCAACACCCCCCCTCCACACACACACACACACTGTAAAGTAGCAGTGCAGGGAACGCCTGCATGTGTGGCATCTGGATGCACCCCTTGAGGGTAATCCAATATCACTGTTTAAGTGTATATCTGAGTGATTATTGCCTTGTTAGTCAAGTGACATGTAGCTAACATATAGCAATCTCTTGTGGCATTTAAATGTTATTTACCAGGGCACCCCTAGGGTAACTAGGAATAACAGGTACAAACTAGTGGAGAGTAGATTCAGGTTAGACATTAGGAAGGCATTTTTTACAGGAAGGGTGACCAGAATCTGGAACGGGCTGCCAAGAGAGGTGGTGCTGTCATCTAACTTGGAGGTCTTCAAAAGGAGGCTAGATAGGCACCCGGCTGGGGTTGTCTGACCTCTGCGCTCTTTCCTGCCTGGGGTAGGTGGTTGGACACGATGATCCTTTGTGGTCCCTTCTGACTCTACAATATATGAATCTATGAATTCCAAGGCAAAAAGCTTCTTAATATCTTTTTCCCTTAATGTCTGTGTCTGTATGCATATTCAAGAGAGGAGTTTCATTTTGCACTTCATGGTAACATCTCAGTTTCCCAAAACGTGACTGCATTTTGATGGAGCAGTAATCCTGAGTCCACCTTTACATTGGATTTTCAAGTAACTTTCAGTCTCTCTAGCACTCAAGTTAACCAGGTATTTGAAGTGCTCAGTACATACCAGGGTCACTGGGTTGGGGTAGAAATATCTTTGCAGTTTCACAGATTCAAATTTCACAGTTGTCTTAGGGTTTTTTTGTTTTGGGGGAGTTTTTTTCCACTCCTACTCTTTCTAGCAAGTTTTGCACCACTTCTGGAAAAAATCCAGGCAGGTCAAATTTTTCATCCACCAGTGGATACATCCTGTCAGCTTTCATCGTTGGCTCTTCTTAGGATTTCACCCAAATAACAGTTGAAGAGGGTCTACATAGCACATCACCCTGTCTGAACCCCCATTAGCACCAAAACCACCACAAGTCCATGGAGATGTAGTATCTTTCTTATGTTATTTTCACTAACTCCACCCAAGGCTGAAGCTCCTAGGTTCACTATTTGATGAACAGGAGCCAACAGCATCTCTCTCAAAACCTTGGGCTATTTTTCAGACTCCCAGATCACACTGACAGGCATATGGGATGCTCAGATGAATGCCTCCCAACCACTTTAAATTAATGCTGCTTATGTTTTACCTACTGTAGGGACCTTATTGTTCTGCAGTCTATACTGCATTAAATTGTTCATCATTGTAGGAGGTGCATTAGTTGAGCTTTTCACATAGATCTCCCCTGTCTACTTTCCTTCCAATGCAGAATTATATTATGCAGCTAATAACAAACCTACCCCAGAGACATATTTTCTGCCGCCTGTGAATTCTGTTGAAAGAAGTCTAATTATTTAGTAGGCCTTACTTATGGCATTCACTGTAAAACTGAGGTAGAGTGGGAAGTTGTGGGCTTTGGATCTCAGATTGCCAGTGGATGCTAGAGACCATAGTGTACATTTCCCAAAGTAACACGCTAGCAGAGTTCTTCATTCTGGGCCATTACAAGACCCAAATCTTTCAAATATTATCATTCCTGCCCACTGAACTCTCCACTACCAGGTTTTACATTATCAGAAGCCAGGAGAATGCAAAGCTGGGTCTGGACTGTTTTGTAGAAGGATGTAGCTGCACCAGTTTTGATTTTACCGGACAGGTAACAACAACAGCGATGTCATGAAGGTTAGCGACTTCAGCGTAGGCTGTACAAGCCTGCCAGGGACCTTGGGTGTGTACTTGGGTTGTGAGCTTTCTCTGAACCATGTGTTCCCACATCCTCACTACTACTAGTAACCAGGCTAGCTAGAGCAGAGCTACATATGCTGCAGTCACGTTTCTAATAGCTGTATAAACATCCCCTTAACTTGACTATTTAAGAGGGCTCTAAATGTACTTCCCACCTGGAGATGGGCCCAAGCTACAGAGCTAGAATTAGGATGCAGATTTTCCCAACTTGGGCTAATTCAAATCTGGTTCAGAGTTTTCTCTCTATCCCAAGTCTTCTACAATGCAGCATGAAATAAGCAGAGACTACCTCATCCTGAACAATGAATCAAACCCCTTCCTCCCAGTCCCTATTGCTTTTCCTTATCCTGCTACTCCTCCAAATATTTTAATTCTTGTACTTTTCCCCCTTTTCTACAGCTCTTCCAAAAAAGAAATAGGAGGTGGATTAATTTTTAAAGTATGAAGGGATATGATATGGAATATTATATTTGTGCTTTGACTTCAGGCAACACTCTGCAAGTCCTTATGAAATGCATTCTCTTTGTACTCGCCCCCTTTTGGTACTTTTGAAGCCTCTGTAAATGAAGTTCTCTGAATAATTGCAACACCTGGGCTTGCTTCTGTTTTCTGAAACCACTAGAATAGGAGTGCATGGGAACGGAACTTGTGGTAAAGGAAACCTCACCACAAGGCATCCCCACCCTTTTTGCCTTTCCCCTTAAAATAATGGTACAAAAAGTGCTCCAGAGTAGATGTACGTTGGGTTCCCAGTATCTGTCCTGCAGGGGTTGCTTCACTGTCACTCCCATAAGCTGGGAGAGAAAAGTCAAATTTTTAAACACTGCAACTCTTTTGCAATGTGGTGAAGCAATGCAAAACTCAAAACCGGTGTGGTGATCACAGCATGCAGTTGTAAACAGCTTGACAGAAGGCAGCTTCCACAAGAAAAACTGTAACCTAAATAGCAGGGTGGGTTTGTGTAAAGGGTGAGGATTTGATACTTAATTGCTTCCCCTTTTGCTATAAGAATTAACATCAACCTACTCTATAGTCCTTAAAATCTGACTGGGTTTCAGCAAACAACTTTGTTGCAGATGTTATTCCATAATCCCCAGCAATTTGGACTGTAATAGGTTACTGGCCTGCCCACCTTATTTTTGTTATTTTATTTTAAAATAAGAAAAATAGGCAGAAGAAGGTCTAGTGATTTGGTTGCTATTATAGGTGAAGTGCAAAGGTTTGATGTAAAGAAAGAAAGAATAACAGCAAGAAAGCCTTCCAGGGTACAGCAGGGAAGCCAAATGGACCCATTCTTATCCTCCATTTGAAAAGCATCTTTCATCCTGAAAAAGCCTTCAAGGATTTTACAGACTTTAGCTGTGAATGAACAAATGAATGAACCATATGACTTGTGATCACTTAAGTGTATTTGCAATTTCACAGTCAATCACAATGCTATATAACAGTTTAGGTCAGAAAGTAAAGAATGGCTTTCTCCAATTGAAGCCATGGTTGGGTGTGTAAGTAGAAGGACTGTTGACCCCAGGGTTCTGGCTGAATTTTTTTGGAGTACTACTCCTACTGCTGGAAAAAAGTACCCTGAGCTCTATGTTGACCCTAAGTCAATGATTCTCAAGCAAGGTCCTATGGATCTTTTCAAGGGTGCCATCAGATGCAACATAATATTAGCACTGTTAGGTGTGCAAACTTTATTCATGACATAAACTTAGAAATTTCAAATTGGAATCCATAGTGTCAAAAGCATTCTGACCTGTTGTGTTTTTTCTGAGTTCTTTGCAACAGAAGAGCTGTCATTGTTTGAGGGTTTCAATAAGCCTATTCAAGGGTGGATCAAGCCTAAAAAGGTTGAGAACCCCACTGTCCTAAGTGTTTAGGATCTTGGTTTTATGAGAAAACCAAACAGTATCCCTGCTACCACGCTGGTGGACAGCTCCTAGAATGACTCAGAAGAAAAGCAGACACCCACTCAATCACGAGTAAGATTTCCTACAATATTCTTAATTTTTCCTTCCAGAGCTGTGTCCTGTCCAAGTATTGATCTGCCCTGGCTTTGTTCACATGTGAATTCTGCTTGAAGGAACTTATAGCCACATATAGTATTTATACACACACACCACACACACTATATATAATATTGCATGTGTGTGTATAAAAATACCAACAAAACATTCACCAAAATGTTACATTATCATGCCCAATTTTCTTTTACATCTCCCCAAATGATCTGTTTTGAATCAGCTTCCCATAGGCACAGGGAGCCCTGACATGTCCTTGAGCAATACCCAAGTAACAGGGAAGCAGGGCATCCTCATCTCAAAGTATCACAAAATAACACAATAGTGGGTGCATCTACACAAGACATTATGGTGCCATAGTGTCCACTGGCAAAAACTGCCACTGCCACTACATTAATGTAGCAATGCACACCCTCATTATAGTATATTGCTACAGCAATATAGAGGCCAAAAATAACTGTGCACAGCCAGCATGCTCTAGTACAGGCTGTTACTGCATCGGCTTTAGTACTCGCAAAAGGAAGTACCAAATGATGGCACAGTTACAAAAGCACCATATGGCCATGTGAGACACACCCACTGAGTAGCACTGTTAAAAGTTTTCAATATTTTATAGGATTGGAATTGGAAAGTTTAGTGTCTGTGATAATAAAAATAATACAAGTATTATTGTACAAGTAATACAAGCTGATTAATAGGAAATAAAACTTAACTTAGCTTATGCCCTTGGGCAGATTTCTTGCTATACTGCTGAATAGAAGTGTGGTATTATTAATAGGCTAGTATGTGCTTGGATAGTGCAACACAATCAAAATAGTATCTACAGTAAACTGCAAAAAGATACGGTAGACATTACTATATAAAATGTTAGTGTGAATTCTTGTTACTTTGCTTATCTCACTCCATATTAAGTGGAAAAGTTTAAAACACAATCCAATTACACTTCAGCTCTAATTTGACTTCATCCTGCTTATCTGCATGATTTGAAGAATTCAGTTTTAGCAGCTGATACTCTCTTTCAACAAGATTGGCTCAGGATAAGAAGGATATAAGTAAATCAGAACATAACTGGTTATGGCTTTCTGATTTTTCTGCATAGCCCTAGCCCTAGGAATGGTTAGCACAGCTTTGGGATCGCTTGATCTGCAACATTTGGAGATGGTCTTCGGGGGCATCTTTATACACATGCTCTGGGGAGTGGGTGGCACTTTAATTAGAGCGGCCCTGAGAGCCGCTCTAATTAAAGTGCCAGCAGTGTCATGCATATTCAGCATCTTGTGCTTCAGAATGGCAGTGGGGGCACTTGAACTCAAGCTCATTCAATGAGCTTTTAGTTCAAGCACCCCCACTATCATTTTGAAGCACAGGGATACTAAATAAACATGATGCGGAGGTTGCTTGAGTGCATTAATTAGCACGCTCCAGCAGACTCAATTAATTGAGTCTGTTCCAATGCAAGCTAATTATCACTTATCAGAGCAGATGTCCAGCATGCGTATAGGTACCCCAGGTGACCATCATTTAGTTGAGAGTCACCAGAGTGCAGTGCGTTCCTAGCCTGCTGCTCCCACAAGAAAAACTGTAACCTGAATAACACAGTGGGTTTGTTAGGCCCCACCCCCTGTTAGGACTTGATACTTAGTTGCTTCTTCTTTTCCTATAAGAATTAGCATCAACCTACTCTCTAGTTCTTAAGACTGGGTTTAAGCAAACAGCTTTGGTGCAGGTGTTATTCCATAATCCTCAGTTCTTTGTAATGTAATGGGATACTGGCCTGCCCACTGTGCCTGTGCAAAGGCTGGTCCTTTAGGGGAATTTCGTCCTAGGTGCATGGACCTGAGAGACCATGAAGGTCACCTGATAAGGGAGCATATGACTTTTGAAGCTTGCTGAAAGATATTAAGGCAACCTGTTCTGGATTAGAGTGAGGACTAGTGATGAACAGGGTGATTTGGGAGGGCTTGTCCAGAGGTCCCACTAGAAAGCCCCAGGGGAAAGAGGGACTAAAAATAGAAACCTTAACTGTGAAGGCAAAGAATAAAGAGCCTTAGTCTGGAAGTGCTACAAGACTGAGGCAGAGCTGCACAGATGTTAAACCCTATTATGAATACAAAAGCTTAAATAACAGGGAAAAGGGCTGGAGGACTGGCTCTTTAGTTCCAAGTAACCCACAGAAGGGTTTCATGTACAGAGCTCTGTGCAATCATAAAGGATGCCATTTGGACTGCAGCAATTTGGGTCTTCCTCTAAGTGCGCTGTATTCAGTGCTGCTGCTTGCTGCCACATGGTACAGGGCGTGCTCAGAACTATTGCGCAGTTCCCCAAGTTCCTAGAAGCTTCCTGGTGTCACCCAGCAAGTCATCCCCCTTACAGCTCTTGTTCCAACCTGTGGGTTGTTACAAGAAGGAAAGTTTGACAAGAAAAACACCAACAAAGTGAGGCACTGAATGGGCCTGATGCTGAACTTGGAGGGTCCCTGCTGTGAGGAACTGTTTCTTTTAAGAAGTTCTGCCAAGAATCAGTTGTGTGTTGTGAAGGCCCGTGTCATGATTGTGGATTAGTTAAAACTCGGGCAGTGAATGAAACAGGCTCCTTGGCTCAGAGTGATTACTGAACAATATACACCTTTGCTATGTGCAGAAGCAGTATGAATCCTTTGCATGTCTAGTGGAAATGAAAATGTACCTTACAAATCCATTGCAACTTTCCCCTTGAAAAGCTTATACAAGGTAATCAGTCCACTAAAGTTATTGCTTCTTTCTACTGTGCCTTCCTGTCATCATAAAAGTAAGAGATAAGAGGACCTACCGCTAGGTACCATCACTCTAGACTGCAAAATGGCTGCAGTTTTTGAGTGCTGTACGTGAAATCTCTTATTTACTACCAGTGCACACAAGGTCAATTCCTTCCCTGAATGCAAAATGATATCAGCCCTTCTGTGGCTCCATCCTCCCCTCACCTGTCTCCCAAGAAATGAAAAAGTTGGAGGGAAAACAAAGTTGATTTTTCACATTGCTGGCACCTATTCTCTGAAAAAAATGGAATCAGTGATCCCGCCACCTACATTTTTGCAAATAACTTGCAGGTTTAAATTTCTGCAAGAAACAGGATGGGGATGTCAAAACTGACACACATCAACACTTTTCCATGCTGCAGGGGGTCCACAGCATGGGCCTAACTGATGGGGAACAATTCCTGAACCTTTCCCTGTTCCCCAAAGACAATTCTCTCTTTACCACTTTTCAAAACTGGCTCTCATTGCTGGGTTTGGACTGGAAAGTCTACGGGCAGATATGAGAAACTTTTTTACCTTTCTGTCTTCTTCCCCTAGAATTTAGTAAAAAGGTAGAAAGAAGCCAGAGAATAATCTCCCGGTGTACCCAAAACTGGGTGAAGTTAGGAAATTTAAACAGACAAGTGAACAGGCTAAATTCAGACCACCCAATCTTTTGCTATAAGGTATTTGTAGTTAGTCCCTTTTTTATTGTTGCCACCTGCACCATCAGTGGAGTTCCACCTGCTTACAGCCAGCCTGATTTTAGTTCAAAATGCTTATTTGGGGCAAAATTCTGCTCTCAATTTCCCTGTGCAACTCCTGTTGCACAAACCGGACCTGCACCTGGGTGGCCAAACTGTCTTTGCCCCCTGCTTATCAGTGTTGGCTAACTGAAAGGGGTTCAGCACAGGGCTTGTAGAAGAATAGAAATGAAAGCACCCTATCTCCCAGTAATGTGGTTTGGGGGAAAACCCTGGAGTGAAGCAGATGCATAATCCTTCAGAAAGCTGAAAAACCAGTTGGTGCCTCCATCCTGTTTGTGACTGTGTAATAAATCCCTCTGCCTCTGTGGCCCAGAAGGAATGATTTAGAACACCAACCCACTAAACACCAGAAGTGTTATAAATAAAGAAAAAAAAGTGCAGGTATATTGGCAAACATTTTGTTTTAACAAAATGAAATGAACTGAAGCAGCAGTTATAGTTCCTCTTTTTTTTTTCTTTCTTTTTTTTTTTTTTAAAGCACTGTGAAACAGCTACCAGGCTGAGTACTAAATTGCAGCTTGGTGAAAATGGGCGTCTCAAAAACATCTGAGAAATTTGAAAATGAAGGCTGCTTGCTTTCAATAGGCTGCCATTCAGAGCAAAGGAGAGAAGACGGGCAGCTGGCGGGCAACACCGTCGGTGAGGTTCTGCTGTCTCCAGTCTGAGATAATGGACGCAATGGGCCGCATCTTAACAGGAGCCTCAATCTGGCCTCTGGTCTTTGCCTAGAACTTTTCCTGTAAATTAGCCAATTAGACCTCTTGAGTCAATAATTTATGAGTACTACTGTCAGTCTGGAAAAACCAGCCTGCCAAACTAGAGATGGGTGTTGAAAATTTGGCCTGGTGAGTGTAGGAGCTGTAGACACACTGAAGAGGCTGTATTTGGCTTTAATAACTCCAACAGCAAGCTTACAATAGTTGAGACTCTCATTCTACCAGTTTAATGAATTGACTACGTAGACTTGCATCTTTTTTACTTAGGGAGAAAAAAAAAATCTGATGCAAGGAACTCAGCTCTTGATTTATTTTTCTTCCTAAAATCAAGTGAGTTGGCAAATTCTTCTTTAGCAGCCAAGCAATACAATGTCTACCCATGTTGCAGACTCTTCACATTTGCATCTAGCAAGGCAAAGAGGCTGTAACATGATTGGAAAAGGTGGAGAATATTGTCAGGGACAAGGACAAGATTGGGGGAGGAGGGAGAAGAAAGGCTCAGGAGGAAAATACAGAGGATCTGTTTCTTTCAGTGAGAGGTTAGGGAAGCAGAATTCCACAGAAGTTTGGTTTTGCATTAGCTAAACAGCGCATGCGGGGACTTTTCCCTCCAGGTGATTTTTTAGGTCCTTGATAAGACTCCTAGGGCATGTCCCCAAGAGCGGGAACATGCATTCTCCAGGGACAACTAGCAGCAACGCAGATTTGTGCCACTTCTAGTTGTCCCCGGGGAACACACCTGCATGCGCACTTTGGCATGCAGCAAGTTGCCCCAAGTGGGGTAGGGGAGGCTGGGGTCAGCACCTGGGCTGGTCCCAGCAGCCTTACCTGGGCCACCTGGGGCTCCAGTGGCAGTGATCCAGGCATGCAGAGCCTGGCCAGCAGCTGAAGCATGGCTCTGGCTGGCTAGGCTGCGGTTTCAGGTGGCTCATGGTGCTGCCACATGCGCTGCCCTGCTTTTTTCTGGTGTGGGTTTTTTTGACATGACACCAGCATCTCCCAGTGTCAAAAACCCCCCACCACACTGCAAATTAGCAGCTCAGTGAATGCCTACATGTGTGACACATGCAGTCTACAGTGCCACAAACTGCAAGTATGTGCTCATCTGGACGTACCCCCAACGTCTTTCACCTTCTCCTCTGGGCCACCAACAATGGTACATCTACTTCCAGCAGTGGAGGACCAAGGGAGGCTTCCATTCAGAGCCAATAAATGCAAAGTTTTAGTCAGTTTTGGCGAAGGCAGCTTAGAGTTGCCTCTTATAGGCCAACTAATTCAGAGACGCACAACTTTCTGTATGCAACAGCTCACATACACATCTCTAAATTAGTTCAGGAGCTGGCAAACTTATACAAGCAGCAGATAGGAACAACCTGGTTCTGGTGCAGTACAGGCCAGGTGGCTTCAGTGGTGCATCAGTGGCAGAGGACTTTGCTTGAGCCTGTGCCTGGACCAGGAAGTGGGGAGGTGTGCCCGTACGACTGCCACTTCTTCTAGCCCTACTTCCCGGCTGCAGCATCAGTGCAGCTTCCAGCCTGTGTGGACCTGTGCTGGGACCAGCCATCTGCAAATTGCATCTGCACTGCGTCTCCCCACTCCCCCTCCACTGTGGCTGCAGTGAGGGCACAGCTAGAAGCTGCCCTGCCTTTGCGTACTTTCCCACCAGCTGGAAGCTGTGCCCATGCTACAGCTAGGGAGGGAGATAGTGACAGCAGCACATATGCAGCTGGCAGCTGCCTGGTTCCAGCACAGCTCCCCATCAGTTGGAAGCTGCACCCACATTGCAGCCAGATACTGCAACTTAGATAGCAAGGAACAGGAATCAGAAATCAAGTCTGGCCTTCCACTTGTCAGCATGTGGAGTATCATGGCATCATCAGCCTGCCCTAGGGCAGGCACATTCATAGGTACATCCATTTTAAGGCCAAAAGGGGCTGTTAGATTGATCCGTATCACACACCATTACATTTCACCCAGCTACCCCTACCCCACGCTAAGCCCAGTAATGTGTGCTCAGTTACCACTTACTTTTCAGAAAGTCATCCCATCTCCATCAGAAGGCTTTCAGAAGACTTGCAGAAAGCGAATCCACCATTCCCTGTTAATCATCTCCTCTTAAAAATTAGCTCCTATTTTGAATTTTAATATGTCTGGCTTCACCCTTCAGCCACTGGTTCTTGTTATTCCTGTTTTAACCTAAATTTAAAAAGCCTGCAATGCCTGGTATTTTCTCCATGTGAAGGTGCTTGTCCACCTCTCAATCTCCTTGTTGATTAGCTAAACAGATCAAGATCTTGGAGTTTCTTTGTATATTGCATTTTCTCCATCCCTCCAGAGAGTTTGTGCCCTTTCCTGCACAAAAGAGGACACTATTAAAAAATGGACACCAGAACTGTACACAGTATCCATGTATCATTCTAGCAATACCATACAGAGGGGTAAAATCACTTCCTTACTACTATTCATTGCTTGACTGTTTGTACATCCAACACATTTAGCCCTTTGTGCTACATCATCACACTGAGAGTTTATAGTTTGCCTGCTATAACCCTGTCATAGTCACTGTTTTCTGTGGTTCAGTTTCCCATTTCTTAGATATGGCATGCACTCTATTTCCTAGATGTGCAACTTTTGCATTACGCTACATTCAAATACATTTTGCCTAATATGGTCCCAGTTTACCATAATGATCTGCATGAGTGTCCTATCCACAGCATTATTCACTGCTCAGCCAGTTTTTGCATCATCAGCACATTATCTCAGCCATTACTTTTTATTTACTTCCTGATCCTTAATGAAGATGTTGGATAGAGTGATCTGGTACCAGTCCCTGCAGAACACCACTGAAAAAACCCCCAATAGCGGTGATTCCCCCTGGACAACTGAATGTTGAGATCTTTCCATTAGCCAGATTTTAATCCACTGAACATGTGTTTCAGTGGTCTTGTAAAATACAGTTTTTCTTATCACTGTCATGTGATACTAAGTTAAATGCCTTTAAAAATTCCAAATACATTCCCTCTGCAAAGCTGTTTTTCCCAATCAATCTTTGAATCTCATCAAAAAATAAAATCAGGTGTGTTTGCCAAACCTGTTTTCTATAAAACTACATTGATAGGCATTATTTCCATCCACTTATTCTTTATAAATTGGATCACATATCATTATTTTGCTCATGACTGATGTCAGGTTAATCAGCCTATAATTATCTAGCTCAATCTGCTTGGCCTTTTTTGAATATTTGCACAGCACAACGACTCTTCTAGTTGTCTGACATTTCCCAGCATTCCAAGGTTTATTAAAAATTTATTTCAGAAGGCCAAAGATCTCCTCAGGCATCTCTTTTAGGGCTCCCCAGTGCATTTAACCTTTGTCTGTTGACTTAAAAGTGTTCACCCTTGTTATATGCTTTTAATATCCTCCCTAATTATTAAAGCCTAGTATAGGGCTATCCAATTTTTGAGCCACCAGGGGCTACATACAGTGCCAGCTGCAGTCCCATGGGCCATATGAGGTACAGGCCACAGTTCCATGGGCCACTAACTGCATGGGTGCCCCCTCCCCAACTCTCCCCCACTGCATACACAGCATAAACAGCCTAACTCCCCTCCCACTGTTCCCCCACCCCATCACCTATATGTGCCCTGCAGGCAGCCTGGCTCTCCACATCTCCTGGCCTCGTATGCTCTGTAGGCAGCAAACTCCCATCCTCCAGGCTGTCCATGTTGCATGGATAGCCCAGCTCCCTTCCACTGCATGTGCAGCACCCACTCTCCTCCCAGTCACGCACGTTTCCCACTTGCAGTGCAGGCAGATGGTATATGTATTTGATGCACTCAGCATGCACAGAACAGGCAGCCTGGCCTCCTGGTAATAACAGGTACTAAATGTGCTGTGATCGGCACTACTGTGCAGTAGTGCTGGCACACGTCTTTTACATGAGATGCTAATGTGCAGTAGACTAATTCTATTGCACATTAGTGCATTAGCATAGCTTTCACTGTGATGCACTAATGTGCAGTATAATTAGTCTACTGCGCTATTACAGTCTCGTGTAGACATCCCCAAGGGGTTTCAAATTAGAGGCTACTTTAAGACACGTGCCATTCAGTTGTCAGTGAAATCTCAACCCACTGTCAGTTGTGTGCGACAACCATGGCTGACAGCACTGATCTCCTGGTTCAACAGAACTTTCTAAATAAAGGTTAAGGTTGTTTTTACTGGAGACTGCTTTTTCAAGGGTGCCACAGTATTAGATGGTATATTTAAAACAAAACAAAACAAAAAAACTGTCTACCAAAACAAAACACTTCACTGAACACACTTTGCCCCCTGGGAGAGGACAAAAGAATGAACCAACCATGACAGACCTGCCACATCACTTAAATGACTTAGTGACTGGATGGTGCTCAGATACTGTGGTGATGAACACCGTATAAGCAACACTTTACAACAGAATGTAGAAGTCACGTGTGTACAAAGCCTGCTTAACCTCAGGTTGAGAAAAGCTTTTTAAGCAAGGTTGTTCATGCATGAATGGAAGCTAAGCTCCGAAGATCAAGGATGTATGAAGAAGTGTTTTAATCCATATTATATTATACCATGACCACATATGCTCCTAAATTATTTATACTTTACATAGTGAATTGAACTCTTTGCTTCTGCATATCACTTTGTACTGTGCACAGATTTGGGCTTAATAGTAGTATAATCATGAAATGTCATTGGGTTAGATGTAAAGAAGAACTTGAGTATTGCAACATCTAAGTTTTAATCATTTAGCTGCCTAGAGGAATTTACAGCCCTGAACTAGATACTTTGGATGAGTCTACAATATATGCCAAAAGCTAGGCACTTAACAATGGGACCCACAAATATCAGCACACTACATGTGTAGTCGCCAAAGCTAATCTCTAAATAATGCCAGTGATGTGTCTTAAAACCTTAGCCTCCTGTAGGACTTAAGGGTCTTACTCTGGGTTGCAGGAAGATGTCTGTCTTTAACTGGGATTGAAAACCATGAACAGCTCCTGGAAGTGGGCACCTACAACTGGCCCTTTATCACAGAATATGGCAGGAAGAGGAGGAAGAGATGGTATCTGGAAGGAACTGCACTTTTAAGAGGCTCTAGCATGGGCCACTTGGAACTTCTTGTGCTGTGCGGAGGCTCATTTTATGTATTGCTGCTTGTGTAGAATGCAGGCCCTGAGTGAAGCAGACCTCTTGTCAGACTCCTTGATTGCGATTAATAAATAACACATTACCACTGCCCTCCCGCCTTTATCCAATAGTTGTTAGAGCACTGCACTAGCATGTGAGAGACCCTTCTCTGCTGAAGGGGACCTGAGCCTCTCCCTCCTGCCTTTCCTTGTGACTGCTGTGGCTACCAGACCATAGGTTACTTGATGGCGTGGCTCCCAGTCATTCCTCCTGAAGCAGTTCCACCTTGTGCAGGGTGCTCAGACATTCACTGGACAAAGGAAAGGGTGCACGATTCCATAGCCTGTAGCGAGACCTGGGTTCCTGTCCCTGCTTCAAGGAATGTTTAGGCTTTCGGTAATTGATATCCACTGGAGCAGGGACTAGATTGTGGCCCTCCTCATTTTCAGGTGAGTGTTGCAAGCAGTAGGCTGTAAAGTCTTGCTCATTTGCTCACTTTGTCCTTACTGAATCAAATCTGGAGCTCCCCCGTTCTCTAACCACTGTGCTGTTGTTTAATGGGTGCTACTGCTGCTGCTGCTTCCTCCAGCAGTGTTTTGTGAAGAAATCATTCTAGTAGGTGTACTCTGAGAACACCTGTCTGATTAGGTCCTACAGATGAGATAGGCAGAGGAGTGCATAGCTGTGGCATCCAGTGTGACTGAAGTATGAGCTTGGTACCCAGTTGTTTAGTCTTGCCAGGTCTTGGGCAGTTCTGGCCTGGTCCTGAAAGCAGATCCTTAGGTGCCTGGAGAGCTGTGTTCAAAATTAGATGACTAGGCACCTCCATTGTTATGCTCCTGGTGAAGAGGGAGGGCTGGGCTGGGCTGGGGGTGTTTGAAGATCTAAAAATCTTGGTCTTATCAAGGGGCACTTAGCTGGTACTTAGTTGCCTAAGCCCTTTCGTAGATTCAACCCAAAAAGGTTAAAGAGAAGCAGCGTTTGGCTGTGTTAATCATTTAGAGAGTATAAAGCTAAAAATGGGCATGTAGAAATGAGTATGTGGGCTGAAAGCACAATAGAACCTGGATCATTCAATTCTGGGTGGTTTGCAGCCCACTGTTTCACAGTGGACTAGCAAATTAAAGATGTGCCACTTGGCTGCTTGCTTTGGCTCTATATATTTTAGCCCAGGGGACATCAAAGGTAGAGCCCATGGGCTTGATTTAGCCCACACAGCTGTTGTGTGACTCATGGGGCTCTGGGAGGGGCTGGAAATTTGGGCACAGTGTGAGCAGGGGCAAAGCCTGCTGCTGAAGTCCTGGGTACGGATCCCCCTTGGGGATGCATTCCAGCAGTTGGGAGCAAGCAATGACTTTATTAACCCCTACCGCCACCACTGCTTGCCCCACTGCTGGCATGTCCTGGTCCAACCCATGAGGGAAGGTGAGTTTGACACCCTTGCTTTAGCTAATTCACAAACACTCATCTTTGTGGTAGGGAGGCTAATGGGGGAAGTAAGCAACCTAACCCTATGAAGTCTTAAGGCCTAGGCAGAAGTTTTTTTGTCACACAATTGACCCCTTGAATGTGTTCTAAAGCCAGGCCCTAACAGAAGAGCATGCCTGAAGACCACTTCAAAAGGGCCTGATCCCATGACAATCTGAACCCTCATTTCATGAAGGTTCATATGAAGGTTCTCTAAAGCAGATTGTGTTTATTAACTTGTGTCTGTATGTGTAGGAGCAGGGCTTGGTTAACACCACCTGACTGTGCTCCCAGCCTTACCTTCAGAATGGGAGGGGGAAAGGGAGCAGAGGGACCCCATCTGGGGGTTTTTTAGCTAGTGCGGAAGGGAGGGGCATGGAGCCCTCTGGGGGGGGGAGCTCCAATCCACCTGACCCCCCCAGTGCCAGTTGAAAAACCTCCCAGATTGGCACTCCCTCTGTTCCTTCTTCCCTCCCATTCTGAAGGTAGGGCTGGGAGTGGGCGAGGAGGCTAAGTGGAAGCAGACTTGCAGCTACTCCAAATTGCAGGTGGACCGCCCCCCCCACACAACCCTCTGGATCCAAAAGTGAATGTCTGTTGGATCCAGGGGGTTGCTGTAACTCATAGAGCTTCTTGCAAAGCACCATGAATTACAGCAGGGAGCTGTACTTCTGTCTGCACCCTTAAATTCACTGGATTATTGCTGATTATTACCATCCCAGAAAATAAAGCTACCTTCTAACAGAACAGCAGGTAAAACATATAAGCTCTTCATAATTCACAAAAACAAGTCACTTTAAAGCAACAGTTTGTCTGTATGCGATGGAATTATAGCAAATGGTCCAAGTGTACTGTGCTCAGAACGTGCCCTCTGGTTTTTAATTGCACTGCACAGCTGATAAAAGCACTGCTTCTGCAGCTTAGCCCACAGGTCAGGATACCTACAGACACCTAATGGGGCAAAATGCTCAAGGGCCTGATTCTTATTTCTGCTACATGATCTCCTTTCTTAAAAGCCAGGGTCCTCCTCCCTTACTCTCATGAAGTAATAATCAGAACAGTCCACTGGACTATTTCCCAATTAAGAATTGCTTGTGCCCTTGGAGAATGTTCTTAAGGTAAGCTTGTCTAGGCATTTTGGAGGAAAAAATAAGTCTTTTTCACTGCAGCAGAAGAGATTTGTTCTACCGAGCTCTTCCTATTCCAGTCTGTTCACCTTATTTTACAATAAGAAAGAATTTCAAGATGTTGAAATTATACTCACTCATATATTCTATATTGCAACCAATAAAATCTTTGTTCACATTTTTTTTAGTTCTGTTTTCATGTGTTAGCACCCTTGTGGGTTACTAAAAACATTTAAAGCGATTAAATCATAAATGATTAATTTAATATAATGATTGCCACTTTGCATATGTTATGAACAGCTAAATAATCCTCATGTTGAATTACTGTAGTAAAAATGAATTCTCATGATCAATTTAGATTTTCCTGGGGACTTATCATTTTGTCACATGTATTTTAGATGCAAAATGTAGGAAAGAGAGTGCATTTAGACAGGAGCTCCAGTCATAGTTATGCACACATCAGAAAAACATAATAAATATGTGGTACAGCTAATATAAATAATCATAGTCAAATCCTCACAGTCAAGGATGATTGTCTTCCATGACTGCCTTATCTGTGAGTCTGAAGATGGCTGATAAGGCCAATCCAGGATTGACGGACTCTGTTGCAACTTGGACACATGTTTCTATGTGGGGTGGGTGGCTCTGGGCTCTTGATTCAGTCTACAATGCACTGTTTCTGCTGCTCCCACTTTTCCATATCCTGTTGTTGTCGTAAGTTTTCAAAGTACTGAGATCCTTGCAGCAGACTCTTCCTCCATTTGGGATAGTCCTGGGTGGTAGTCTCCCATAAGTTAAATGTTGATGTTAGATTTTTTTCAGTGTAATCATAGCAGAATTTAGCCCCATAAGTCTAAGTCTGTGCCTCAAAACTCATGCCTTAAGTCTATACCAATGTGTCCATTGCAATGAAAACAAATGCCTTGAGGACAAATTCACATCATGTCCCACATTGTTGACTTGTGTCCATTTAGTATGCTACCTAGTGGCCTTCAAGCTCTTCACACTAGTGGTGACATCACCCTAAGATGGCTAAAACAATACACCAAAACTGCATAAGGTAAATAAATAAAGTCTAAGTCTGCTTTTCTCTAATTTGCAGTAACTGTACAGCTATGGTTAATGTGGCAACAGATAAGTTGACAAATCAATACAGCCTGCTTATATTTTAATTCTTAGTATATTACTATTCACTTATATTCCTTTTGGCTAACTGGCTTTCTTGACTAAGCTCACCAAATAAATGCTTCACTTAGCACTGAGCCAGGCCTGAGTCACGTTAAAGTCTTTCTAAGATTATTTTACTTTCCGTCTCTTATATAGGTGCCAATGTGTTAATGTTCCATAACAACTGCTGCAAATTCCTAACAGCCTGATAGTAATTCAGATGGAGCAACCCATCTATTTCTTCCAGTTTTCCTGTGAACTTTTATTGCACTAACTTGGAATGAATTTCAGTGCATTCTCTTGGAGTTCACTAATCTGATACTTTATGTGCTTCTGCAAAGAAACGAGTGCTGTTCAAGACTACAAGGCGTTTTTCAGTGTCTTATTTGTACTTTTCTCTTGGTTGTAGATGAGTGAGGTATCCCCCTATGGGATATTTGAAAGCAGGTTTGTTGATTTACTACCGATTTGTTCTATTTTGTCACGGGGCGGGGCCCAGGAGCGGCCGTGATCTCTCCTGCACCCCTACCGTGCCAAGTTGCCCTTCTAGCACCCTCGTCTCACCTGCCACGTCTTTGCTGTTTATATAATATTAATGGGAGGCTGCCCTTCCTGGGCTTCTCGGACCCGGTGCTCTTGCCCTCTATGGATATCTCTTGGTGCACCCCCACCAGGGCGTCGCGTGGCTCCTTCCTCCCCAATACCTCGCCCAAGCCTCGCCGGTATTCCGGACGTTCTTATGTCTGTATGCTCGCCCCTACCTGGGGTCTCTCAATACGCGTACCCCCCCTCTCTGGGGTCTCTTACTATGCGCGCCCAATATACTCGCCCCTCCTGGGCTTCTGTTCACCCTCTCGCCCTTTTCCGGGCTTCTCTCCTATAAACGCCCTTTCCGGGGTCTTTCCACTATAAGCGCCCCTCTCCCGGGGCCCCTCACCATGTCAATATGTATGCGCTCTCTCTGTCAGGCCTCTCAACCTGTCAATATGTACGCGCCCTCTCCGGGCTTCCTACCCACGCGCTCAGCCCTCCCCGGCTTCTAATCGCACACTCAGCCTCGTCAGGCTTCTATTCTGTACACGCCTCGTCTCCGTTGGGTCCCTATCCGCATGTCCGCCCCTCTCCAGGCTTGTTCTCGTGTGCCTGCCCTTCTCCGGGACTTTTACCGCGCACTCGCCCTTCTCTGGGACTCTGTGCTGGTAGGAGGCCAATCACTTACCCTGGAGCCTCCTATTCTAATCTGCCCTCCCTGGGGCTTCCTCTTCTCACGCCCCTCGCCCTCTCTGGGGCCTACGCTGCACTGGGCAGAATACCGCCCCCCCACGGGGCCGGGGTCATGACACCCCACAACATCACGCCTCTCTCCGGCGCTCACCCGCAGTGCCAGCTCCGGCACCAATCACTGTGCTCTCCCAGGGCACCCAGGACCCCCCCCACTCCACTGGGGAGCTCCTAATGAGGCCTCCTCCGTCCCCTACAGCCTCTTCCGGTCCTCCGGTATTACACAATCACTACGACAATGAACATAAAGCCATGAGCCTACCGGCTGTAACACAAAATCAGCCTACCAGCTATAACGTAAATTCCTTGTGACCTTGGCTCTCCTTCAAAACCTCCCTGTCAGGGTCCTCTCCACCCTGTACCATGATGCCGATGCTCAGGCTGTCAGGCTGCTCTGCTCATCTCTGCTTTGTTCTGCTCTGCAGCAAGACTCTCACTCCTCATGCCATCACGCAAGCGATCAGGCTGCTCTGCCCTGCAGCAGAGCTTAGGCTGCCAGAGGAGAACTGCCACTAGGCTTTGGCCTGGGCTGTTTATAAAGGTCTGGCCCTGCCCCCTTCTGGTCATGTGACCAGCCTGGCTGCTCTGGCAACCAACACCTGTGCTGTCTCAGGGAGCTTCAGCAGCCCTTATTCCTAATGTCAGTAGCAGGCACCCTAGTGCCTATACTTTTTCTATATATGATAGAAAACATATATCTCTGCTTGCATAAGTAATAAGGCACTGAATTTCTCTTGCCCAGTGAGATGGAAAAGGGGCAGATTCCTTTCATTAAGGAAATGCATTTCTATCAGAAATTGCCAGTATGAGCATAAAACATGTTTAGATTAGAGGGAATAAAATATACTTTACTAGGTCTCCTTTTATCCTTCGTGAAATATAGTGCTAGATAGCAGAATGTATTTTTGAAATTTCAACAGAGAAACTCCTACCCCCATATAGTACAGAAGACCCAGATTTATTTTGGGGTCCAAAAACCTGGATTTTATTTTATACACACAATCTACTACTCTGTGCTATAAATGTTAAATAGCTAGTTTCAAAAACCCCATATTTAAAGGAGTTCTGCTTCTGGCTATTATTAACATGAAAGTTGAAAATAGTTGAGGACCACTGGTCTAGACTCAGGGTTAGGGGTGTGCAAAGCGGCCCCTATTCAATTGGGATTTGGCCTGAATCGGCCCAAATCAATTCAGTTATTTGGATCATTGTCCCTGATTAAATTAGGCCAAATCTGAATCTGAAGATTCAATTGTGATTCGAAGAATCAGCGATTTGGAAATAGACATGACTTTAAATGTACCAGAAGTACTTCCAGTCCATGTCCAGGTCCACCAGGGAGCACGTGGAGGGCCCTCGCACACTGTCCGGTGGACTGGAAGTGTTTCTGGTCCACTTCCAGGTCTGCTGCTGAGCACATGGGGGGGGCGGTTCCCTCACACTCCTGTGGGACACTCAATTCACCCCAGCATCACAGCATTTGTGAGCCGCCTGCTACCTAGAGGTACATAGAAAAAACATTTATATCCGTTTCTATCTCTGAATTGCTGAATCTTTCTGAATGTCTCCGAATCGGTTCAGAGGGTTCCACTTCGATTCAGAGAGATTAAAGGTTCCTCTGATTTGATTCGGATTTGGAGAGTCGGCCACTGAATCAGGCCAAATCTCCATTGAATCAAATTAGGGACCGAAGCTTTGCACAACCCTACTCAGGGCACCCTTGGAAAATGTCAGCTCTTAGCTTTTTCTCATTTTGTGGCTATGGAACAATAATAGAGCAATTCTGTTGCAAAGAACTCAGAAAGACCACAACAGGTCAAAGGTTTTTTACACTATAAATTCCTATTTGAAATCTCAGTTTATCTTGTGATTCATGTGCTGATGGCACTGTCATTGGGTATCACTAGTTTAGTCTGACAGATTGGATCTTGGGGATGCTTGGTCTTTAAAACAGACTTTTTGGGCCTGTTTACTGTCCTAAAGTACAAATACTCCACCATGCACCAGGAATTTAGCAGCATGAATAAAGCTATTAATCCTTATTTAAACAGAACATAATTCTCATAGACATTATGAGGAACTAAATGGAGATGTATAGAGAATAATTTCAAAATATGAAATCCCCCTTCAAAAGAATTAAATGCACAATGGAATTGCATCTCGTAATTCAAATATCTGAGAGGAAAGAGACAGCTTAAATAAAATATGAATTATTGCCTTCTATCTTAAATCATCTTTCTTTTGAAAGAAGGATATAAGTGAGAGAGAAGTGGGTTTATATATACTGAAATACAAGAGAATTCAGAAAATAAGTTCAAGATATCCAAAATGAGTCCAAAAAGAATTTGCATATAAGATATTAAATTGAGCTAATTTCACAGTTTTTTAACAAAACCTCCCCATTTCTTTCTTTTTTTTTTATTGCATTCCCTTCTCTTCCCCAACCATTTCTGACTTTTTCTTTCCCTCTCTATTTCCTATAGATAAGTATAAGTGAGCTCAAACTTAGGATAAGCTTTAAACATTTTTATTTTGGTAGCAAGTTTTTGGTTTTGGATATCCACTGTTTTATATTGTATAATTATTATCATTTTTGTATTGATTTTTATAGTTTCATATGGATATTGTATGGTTTAGGCCTGTGTTTGTAAGTGAACCAAAGTCATGTCAAGTTTCTATTTTATATGTCAAGTCTCCATCTTCTGTACTCGGCCTGGGTATCCCATGTTGCAACAATGTGATTCATTGTACCCCTCCCATGTAAACTGTTCCCCGATAAATGAGAATGATTGGGCATGATTGAAATACAATGGTAGCAGGCCTCTACTAAATGGGCTGTAAGGACTGGGACATCACCTCGCATTGATTCATCCAGGAGCCACAGACCTCACCCAGGAACAGAGACAAGACCAGCATTTGTAAAACAAAAGACCCTGCAGAACCAGCAACTCTTACCATTACAGACACCTGAAACTGCACATCCCTGCATGGAACACACATGCTCAGTATGCCAGGGGCTGACCCTTGCCTGGACATGTCTCCTGTCACTAGGGTCACACAAGGTCTGCCCCTATAAAAAGGGGCCATGAATAGACCCAGTGGAACACCCAGTGGGACCAGCACCATGCCATACCACCTATCCACCCAGAGGCCCTGGTGGCAACCCTCCATTGGACAACATCTACTGGACAAGGACCCCTTTCCAGCCTGGATAGGTAGATATTACCTGCACACCTCCTATAATTTGGACTTTCATTCTCTCCATCTCTCTCTCTTCTGGATTTCAGTGGACTTCAACCCCTGCACAAAGCCTCTTTAACCCCTGCTGTCATTGTGTGTGTGTGTGTGTGTGTGTGTGTGCATGTGTGCGTGCGCATGTGCAAGGGAACCAATTTGGTATTGTGTCACCATCTCTCCTGTTCAATAACACCATTGTCATTTGCAACCCCGAACTGGGTCATGTTTTACTGAATCCCAGTCCCTTCCCTATCTTAAATTCCAGTTCCAATCTCTCTCTCTCTCCCTTAGTTCCAGTTCCCACCCTCTCTGCTAGTTTCCCCATCTCCTCCCAATTCCATCTCCCTTTTTCTGCCCCTCTCAGCTCTCCTTGTTTTCCTGCTGTCCCTGCTGCTTTTCCTGTGATTTTCTGCTGCCCATCTCTGTTTTCAGCCGCCTTCCACCCCACCCCAGCAGCTTCCCAGTTCCTATTAGCTGTCCTGCAGTTCTCTCCAGCTCCCAGCACCTACTGCTGCTCTCTGCAATTTCTCTAGCTGCTCCAGAGCCATCCTCTGGCTCCCCACAACCAGAGCCCCTCTTTGACACCCACACTTTCCCTTAGTCCCATTTTTCCCCCTCCCCATCTAGCTTTTCAGTCCCCCCTGTAGCTCTGGCTCCAGTCCCATACTCTGTGCCAGCATGCTTCCCTGTTCTGCAGGCTTTGGGCATTGTCTTTTAATCAATTAAGATCAATTAACCTAAAGTTACTCCGAGCCTCAGTTCTTCAGCCCAGTCCCCTGTAGTCTACTGGTTCTAATCCTGGTCCCAGTAACTTTAACTCCCTACACTTCTACTTTCTTACCTTAACCTTTCCCCAGGTATCCCAAGTACATCAAGCACATACATACATAGACATCACAACACCCAACTTAGGAACTCACTTGTGTGTATGTGTAGGTGGGTGATATGTGTGTAAATTAGTGAATACGCACACACACACCTATATCTATATCTATATCTATAATTGTGTGTGTGTGGTATATAAATTAGTAATCCACGTATGTGTATTGAATATCCAGGTATTGGTAACTGGTAACTGATTCTGTCTAAATTTGGTGTGTGTAGTGTGTATAGGCTTAAACTGGTGATAGGTGTGCGTGAACCTAGACTAGTTATTTTGAACATGTGTGTATCTGAGTTCCTAGTGTGAGAGTGTGTGTGTGTATATATATATATGGCATTGTGTGCCTGATATACGAATTAGTGATCTGTGTCTAACTTTTGGGGTGTATAGTGTATAGTGTATGTGCCTGAGCTGGTAGTGTGTATGCCTAACAGGGGTGTATGCACCTAGTGAGTGTGTGCTTAATTGATTTTTATGTGTGCATGTGCAGTTGTACACCATGCCCTCCTGTCTAACAGTGCAATATTGAGATCCTAAGCATTGGCCTGACCCCTCAGGGCAACAGTTTCATACTTTCATAGTTGGTAGGGTCAGAAGGGACCTGAGAAGATTATCTAGTCTGACCCCCTGCCATGGCCAGGAAAGAATGCTGGGGTCAAATGACCCCAGCAAGGTGTTCATCCAGCCTCCTTCTGAAGACCCTTGGGGTAGGAGCGAGCACCACTTCCCTTGGAAGTTGGTTGCAGATCCTAGCCGCCCGGACTGTACAGTAGTGCTTCCTAATGTCTAGCCTGAATTTATCAGACCTAGATGGATTTTTGCTGTCATTATTCTAGCATTGCAAAAGTATGCAATGCTCCAGCAATGCTCCATCAATGCTGACCTCGTGAAGGAACACCTTGAGAGACTGGATACCTTCAAGTCAACTGGCCCTGACAATCTACACCCCAGGGACTCAAGGAACTGGTAAGCATCATAGCCCAGCCTCTGGCACGGATCTTTGAGAACTCCTGGCGCTCTGGTGTAGTGCCCGAAGACTGGAAGAAGGCCAATGTGGTGCCTATCTTCAAGAAAGGGAGGAAAGTGGATCTGGCTAATTATAGACCCATCAGCCTGACTTCTATTCTGGGGAAAGTCTTAGAAAAGTTTATTAAAGAAGCCATCCTTAATGGACTGGCCAATGCCAACATCCTGAGGGATAGTCAGCACAGGTTTGTTGCAGGTAGGTCTTGCTTGACCAGTCTCATTACCTTCTATGACCAGGTGACCTGTCACCTGGACAAGGGAGAAGAGATTGATGTCATATATCTTGACTTCAAAAAAGTCTTTGATCTGGTATCCCATGATCACCTCTTGGCGAAACTGGCCAATTGTGGCCTTGGGTCCACCAGGATCCACTGGCTGGGGAATTGGCTCTGTGGTCAGACCCAGAAGGTGGTAATTGATGGAAGTCAATCGTTATGGTGTCCTGTGACCAGTGGTGTCCCCCAGGGCTCTGTCCTTGGACCCATATTGTTCCATATCTTCATTAATGATGTGGACATTGGAGTTGGAAGAGGACTGGCCAAGTTCGCCGATGACACCAAACTTTGGGGCAAGGCATCCATGCCGGAAGACAGGAGGGCGATCCAGACTGACCTGGACAGGCTCAGCAAATGGGCAGACGAGAACCTGATGGTGTTTAACACTGAAAAATGCAAGGTTCTCCACCGTGGGAGGAAAAACCTGCAGTATCTTTATAGGCTTAGCAGCACTACACTGGCTAGCACTATGGAAGAAAGAGACTTGAGGGTCATCATTGACCACAAGATTGTCACGCTGCTGTCCGATCACAGCGGAAGGGACCGGAACAGCGGGGTTAGAAGGGCTGATTAGCTCTCTATGGGACGGTTAACATGAGTCCAGCTCACATCACCCAAAGAGACTGGAGGTGAGGTGATAGTCATGGAGACGGAGAGTAGTTGAAGGTAGAGGTTTATTTACTCACAGTGAGCATTGTGGAGAGAAATGAGATGCAGAGAAGTAGACTGCTAATCATGTTGGGCCGGCAATGAAGCGGTGTTCAGCGGTTGCTAATCGCGAACGGGAGGCAGAAGCTATGTGATCAGGCTAATGTCCCTTGTGATAATCTAAGAGGGTGGTGAACGACCTCGCCTGGGTGTGGCTGTGTGCTCCCTTATATCACTCAGGTGACGCACTCAGCGGTGAGCTGGCTGTTTTCACCTATCACCTCTCAGGGTTCTATGTCCCGGCCTTATTTGGCATTATAGACTAGCTGACCTCACCTATGTTGGTGATGCTCTGATAATGAAAGTAGTGGTATGGCAGAGTTTGTTTTAGTCTTTTGTGATGGTTGCAGGGAAGAAGGGTGGGGCTCGCCATCTTGGTGCCTCGTGCATCGATGCCACCATTATGGTGTGCGTGTGACAAAGATGAACATGAGCCTGCAATGTGATGCTGCGGCTAGTAAGACAATCAAAACGCTGGCTTGCATCCATAGATGCTTCTCAGGTAAATCCCGGGACCTCATTCTCCCCTTGTACTCAGCCTTGGTGAGGCCGCAGCTGGAGTACTGCGTCCAGTTTTGGGCTCCACAATTCAAAAAGGATGTGGAGAAGCTTGAGAGAGTCCAGAGGAGAGCCACGCGCATGATCAGAGGCCAGGAAAACAGACCTTATGATGACAGGTTGAGAGCCATGGGGCTCTTTAGCCCAGAAAAGTGCAGGCTCAGGGGTGATCTGATGGCTACCTATAAGTTTATCAGAGGTGACCACCAGGATCTGGGGGAACGTTTGTTCACCAGAGCGCCCCAAGGGACAACGAGGTCAAACGGTCATAAACTACTGCGAGACGGTTTGAGGCTGGACATAAGGAAGAATTTCTTTACTGTCCGAGCCACCAAGGTCTGGAACAGCCTGCCATCAGAGGTGGTTAAAGCACCTACACTGAACATCTTCAAGAGCAAACTGGATGCTTACCTTGCTGGGATCCTATGACCCAGCTGACTTCCTGCCCTTCGGGCAGGGGGCTGGACTCAATGATCTTACGAGGTCCCTTCCAGCCTTAATGTCTATGAAATCTATGAAATAATTTGGACTTTGAAAACCACATTTCCCAAAAAGGAAACATTCTGAGAAGTAATCCATCAGCTTCTGTATTACAGTGGTTTTCAACCTGGGGGTCTGCAGACTGTCTGTGGGGTCTGCAATAGATTGCTACAATCAATCAAAAGTATGTGATTACCCACACTTATGATTCAAAGGGGTCTGCACCCATACTTGAAATTTCTAAAGGGGTCCACACCTTCATTCAAAAATGTTCAAGGGTTTGCAAGTGTAAAAAGTTTGAAAACCACGGCTCTAGTACAATTGCACAGCCTGATTCTGGTATCATATGTACTGGGGCAACTCATTGACTTCAGTGGAGTTGCATACTATTTACTCTGCAGTAAACAAGTCCATAACTTACCCCAGAATAACTTATTTTGGAACCTTTTGCAATTTGCAAACAATTTAAAAAACTATTTAAAGCTTTAATAAAGCAATAGTGAATTCATGAGGCAGACATCCACTTGCATCTTTGAGGTGTCTCTCATTATATAGTCAGAGGCATTAGAAAATACAGGCTATAATGCTGTTCAGATGCTCATTCATACATTTCTTGAGAGTGAATCCCAGTGAAATCAATGAGGGTGCCTGTACATGTGCTGCAAGGCTGTAATTACAGTGCATTGGGGCAGACTCAATAAATTGAGTCTCCTGGAGCATGGTAATTAATTACTGTGCTTCAGCCAACCTCTGTGTCTTGTGTACCAGTGTCCTTGCACTTCAAAATGGCAGCGATGGCACTTTAACTAAGGCCCATCAAACAAGCTTCTGTTCAAGTGCCCCTGCCACTGTTTTGAAGCACGGGGACACTAATGCACAAGATGCTGCGGTGCTTTAATTAGAGTGGCTCTCTGAATCACTTTCTTTAAAGTGCCCCCACCCCCAGTGCATGTGTAAAAGTGCCCTGCAAGTTTTAGCTGTGTAAGAAATAGAGACCAAATGACAGAAACTTCCGAGTAACACTTAGGGGGACAAGCTCTCTCATCTCCTTGAAGCAATGGATACTTTTTCTATTGACTTCAGTTGCAGCACAATCAGCTTCAAAGTGAGAATTGGGCCTACAGAGTTCACATGCACATTGCCATTGCTAAATATGGACCCATGTATCTTATTCCTACACAGACACTTGGGGATAGATTCGGGGGGGGGGGGCAGTAGTGTGGCTGTACCCCTCTTTCTGAACATGCCACAGGAACAGCAGCTAGGAACTTAAGTCCCAAAGGAGGAAAGAAACCCCCTCCCGCACCTCCATGCTCAAAGGCATGCCTGCTCTCCCCACCTTTTCAATCCCTCCCCTTCCATCCTGTTCTGCTACAATCCGTGCTGTCCCAGGGGTGAGGGCAGCTCCTGCTCACTCCAGCTGGACTGCACAGGGGCTCCCTCTTGTGTTCCCCGCTAGCTGGGGAGCAGGCACAGGGAGGGGCAATACGCCTGTCCCCACTGCCACTTCTGCCATGGTCCCAAGTAAATACAGCCCCTGCACAACCCAGCCTGAGTGGGACAGAGGCTCCCCTTGCCCCTTGACAGCAGAGCCACTGCCAGCAGCAGGCAGGGAAAGGAGGAATGGGGTGGGAGTAGACATGCCTCTGAGCACAGAGGGGAGGAGAGGCAGGGAATTCGTACCATCTTTAGAACTTCAGTCCCTGACTGCTGCTCCTGCAGTGTGGTTTCCCCACCCTGGTGGTGCAGAGGAGGCTGGGAGTGGAAGGGTGGGCCTCACCAGTCTCTGTAACTGATCCCCCCTTTTTAAAAGCCTGTATCCATTTCTGCAGACATCTGTTTAATAATCTGGCAATAGGAGTCAGCTTATGTAGCCTAGAATAAAAGGTAAAGAATAATACATGACCACTACAATAGAGACTAGATGGAACTGACATGACCTCATCCTGCGCTGATGCCACGGCTAGGAAGTGCTGTTTTTAGCAAAGCCGTGCTAATGCTCTGGATCTGAAATTGTAAAAGCAATGACTTCCCAGTTAGGAATTATGAATTGTGATGACTATTTCATGTTTCTGGGGACAGGGTGGAGTCCCCTGAGGGCAGTGTCTCAGTGGAGCTTTTTGTATGGTTTCACATACTAAAATGTTCATACAAATTGTGGGTATGAAACTATCAACTGTACTTACTATAGTTCTAGAAGCACAGTTTTTAGGAAGGAAGATCACAGGTATTTTGTATATTTATAAACCATTCCCTGTGAAAGCACAGAGGTTTCACAGATGCAGATGCAATTGGTGATGTTAATTCATGCTATGTGCCCTCAAATTATGCCACTTCAGTCCAGGGTTAATACTGGGCTGTACTATCTAGCTTGTGTTAGGATACCTTCAGTCTGCTCCATGGCAATAAATAATGACAGAAGTCAGGAAACTTGAATTTATATTGTACCTTCCACTTGGATTATACCTCTTTTATACAGAAGTAAAAGACTATTTATAATAAGTGTGATAGAGGCAGGAAACACAGTACAAATTATTAAGTGCTCTATACTTAATAGGATCAGTCCTGCGCCCCATAAGGTGGTGTGAAGAGTTGAATCTCCCCAGCTGTGGATTTCACCTGGTTTACTGAATGGCCCAAAGGCTGTAATTGGCCATCATCTGTGTAGACCTTGCAGCAGCTGGTGTGCCTTGGTGGCCTGAGTGTGACACTCTTGGAAGCTCCTACTGCTGGGTCATTGGGCATGATGCAAAACAATAAGGGGTCTACTTTGCAATATGTTGGGAAACCAAATAGGACTCTCTCTATCTTGAAGAAGCTATTAATAACTTCTATCAGTGCAGCTGTACTGAATGAATAGTGGACACAATTCAAGACAGAGGCCAATGGAAGCACTCGCTCTCTATTTCCTTTTAACACATATACTGAATTTTTATTTTTGGAGACAGTATGTGGAGCAGAGAGACTTTTCTTCACTGTTCCTGAGTAATGCAGTTAGAAGAACACTTCAGTCTTGAGAATCCTAGGCCCTGGCTGCCAGAATTGTTCTTATGAATACTTGTGTATCTAAATGATAGGACATGGACATTGAGGTGGAAGTTTTAAGGAACAAAAGCTAGTATATTTCTTTCATGAGACAAAGATTTGAGTCTGAAATCCCCTTTGAAGTAAAATGAGTGTTGTGGTTCGAGGTGCTAGCTTTTATATGTTAACCAGTAATCAAATGCAAGCCTGGACTTAAACAGTCAAGACTCTCCTACCCAGTGGCTCAAACTCACTGTCAGACATCCTGCATACAATACGATAGCACAGGGGTTTTCAACCTTTTTCGATCATTGTACCCCCAGGCAACTGGATGCAGAGCAGTGTACCCCTGAACACCAAAGTGGGGGGTGGGGATGCATGGCCAGGTGCTAAGCGAACTTCCCCCACCCCCTGCATCTGGCTGGGCACCTCCTGTAGGGCAGGGGAAGCTTGCACGGGGCAGCTGCCTGCACATACCCCTAGAGCCTGCTCAAGTACAAGTACCCCCAGTTGACAACCCCTGCCATAGCATAAGTCCTAAGGCCCTGTCTACACAACAAAACAGACCCATACTTAACACTTATTGCTTGCCAAAGGAGATGAGCAAGATTGTTTCATTAATGCATTCAGCTCCATCTGTTGCTGCCCACTGGTGTCAGCAAAGGCTTGATATCATACTGTAGATAGGGCCTAACTGTGAAGAGCCCGATCCACAGATAGAAGCTGAGAAAAAAGAAGGCAGTAGGATTTGTGTTTGCTTTGTCTCAGTTGGAGGGAACTTTATACATGACATACTAAGGGCACTCAAAACATGGGTGTCTGCATGTTAAAACTTGTTAACTCATGCTGAGTCCCCTTTGAGCATCTCAACGTTATGCCACTTCAGGTGAGGGTTAAGGCTGGGTTGTGCTACCTACTACCTAGCTCATGTTAGGATAGCTTTGGCCCGCTCCACAACAGTAAAATATGTAATTTGCAGTCTGCCAGCATCCCAGGATGCACTGCTTCTAGGACTCTCCCCACCCACCCCAGAAGGGAAAGCTCCTAGCCACACCCCTGGTCATCAGCTCCCTAGTGGCATGTCAGAGCTGTGCAGGCAAGAAATGGTATTAATTCTTAATGTGTGACTGCTCACAGCACATTCCAACTTCAATACTCCTTAACATCCTACATATTTAGTATGGCTTATGTATAACATGTAAGTTTACCCTTATAAAACTCAAACTACTTATAATGAGAATCTAAGTTGGGGAAGGAGAGGCTGACTAAAAGAAACGTTATGTCTGTTAATGATAGAGTGGTGATAAAAGGTGTTCTGTTGGCTGAGAAAAATAAAATTACATCTTACACCAGAATGAAAAGGCTGGTGGGAATAATATCCTACAGAGAGAATCAAGGCCATCACAGTTCACACTTAAACTAATATACTTCATCTAGAAAAATATATTTCAGGGTACACAGAGCAGAATACCCTGACCAACAGCCTGAACAGGTGGCGCTGCATATAATTCAGGAGCTAATTCATTGCTGCTTATAAATATCTCAATTGCAGTGTTTTTCATGAGTAAAATGAAGCAGAAGCAAGTCGTTTATTGGTACAAATGTCCCAGCAGGAGCACATTGTTTTACAGAAGGCTTGAAATCCTAGCACGACTCTTCTGGAAACATGAGAATTAGTACAAGACTGCAAAATTTGCTCCTACAACTCAAGTCATAATCCAATGGGCAACAAGTCTTTTAAAATAAAATACAGTACTCAGTACCATAGTTTAATTCTGAAGTCTTTGGGATCTGATGGGGTCCTTATCACAAGTTATTTTTGGAATGTAATTTTAATCTGCCTTTTATGGCCACATAATAGATGGGGCATAACGTGGACAAATTAGATTTTGCTCACATTGCTGTTTTAAAGGTGATGATGTGTCTGAGTTCGGGGGAAATTACTAGGAAAGCAGTCTTTTTTTTTTCTGACTATTTTTTTTGTATTTTTAAATTGGGGATGTAGTGGGTCACACAGCGGTATTTTGAAACTGTATCCCTCTATGTTCTGTTTGTCTGATCATGCTATGTTGCACCTGTAGGACAGCCGTTCTCAGCAGCCTAGCAGGTTCAGATCCTGGCAGGTCTGACTTCCACCTTCCGAAGTGGCTAAATGGAACGGAATATATTTCATTAAGGCAAAATGCACTTTATTTCATAGCAGGGGGAAAAATAAGAATCCTGCCTTCTCTGTATGCACTAAAGAAATGGCATTGTTCTTCCTAACAACTTGCGGTTTTCTCAGGGGCTCTAAGCTGTACATCTTCCTTTCCATTCCCAACTGGTGTGTATGCTCTTTGGTTGCTGCACTGTCCCAAAGGCGGCTGTATTACAGCAATGATACATCTCTATGACATGTAAACTATTTTGGTTCCCCTTCCTAAATTGTTTAGGCAATAGCATTAAAGTTTTAATATCAAGTACAGCAACACTCTAACTGGAAGAAAGAACATCACTCTCTGAGAGCATGATAGGAATGTAATAGTAAAAATTCATCCCTGGTGTGTTTTGCTGAATTCAAGGGAACTATGACCCCTTTCATCAGGGAAGAATCTGACCCCACATGTACTACATATAACTGTTTGCTACATTTAGAAAACTAGGATCTGTATCAGCTTGTAAAACCAAATAAGAATACGAACTGTATCAGGAAAGAATTTTAAAAAGTTATCAAATGAGGGACCATTAAACAGTACGTGGAACCCTTTCTAGTTCAAAATGAATGTCCCTGGCTATGAGAAAACAGACTTAGGAGGGCTACAGAACATTATACAAAACCTAGAACATCTTTAGAAAGAACAAAAGTTAACCATGCAGCTGCACCAAATTGCTTAGGTTGTTTCTGACACCTAAATGCTAAGGCACCAAAGCAGACCCTCCTTATGAAACAGCTGAGAATTACAGAACGTTTGTATGAAAGACGTTAGAAATGCCAACGCTTTAATTATGCATATAGGGTATTTTATCAACTGGAGCCAGACAGCTGTGAAAGGAGCTCTCTCCTTCTGGATATTCAATCTATGTTCTGTACACAACTATTGTGAGGTCCGATATGATCATTTGGTCCTCCTCTTGATTTTCACATCTATGCCGGCATGAGTCTCTTGGAAGAAGAGCTTTCTACTTTTAGAACAGAAAATTTCAGCTATAACAAAACAGAAGTATATTCAAGGGTAACTGAAAATCCATGTCTCCCATTCGCATGTGTTATCCTTTAATTCAGGTGTTAAAGTGAGATCTTTCCTGCTTAGAAGACTGTTAAAGCTGAAGCAAAAAAAAAGACATATCTCAAAGGGAACTGAGGCAGATGTTCTAGTCAGCATTTTTTACCTTCAAAAGAAATAAAGTATCCAATACTATGGAGGCTAAGATATCAGGGCATGATTTCTAAAACAGTTTAGCTCCAGCATTGAAGGCCAGAATGAATTGTCCAGAAGAAGTAAAATGAAATACGCACCAAAAGGGGACCTGTTAGTTTCTAACCTGTTCCAAAGCCAAGACCTTAATTTTTAGGCACTAGACTTGTGAAAACCTGGTCATGTATTTATATAAGGAGATTTTTTCTTGGTATGGATGTTCAGCAATAAAATATCTAGCTGACTGGTTTGTATTTGCATGTGATTCTTTTCTTCTGTGGTATTAACATTGCAGCAGCAATTACAGGTAATTTTGTGTTAAGGAACACCTAAAGCCATTATACACAGATAAGGGAAATATTATCATGGGGATAAGTTCAGCATAATTTAAAACCAGACTATGTCAAAACTTGGCAGCAATTTTTTACAGGAAGCCTGTGAGGGGAGAAAAAGACCAGTAGTCACACAAAATGATGGGAAATGTCCAATGAAATGTCCAATAAAAACTTCAGGGGTGTAGGTTGTAGCTGTGTTGGTCTAAGGACATAGGCAGACAAGGTTCTTTGGGTGAATCTGATATCTTTTATTAGACCAACTCAAATAGTTGGAAAATTTATTTAGCAAGCTTACTTCAGCAGGAATGCATAATAACAACATACTCTTTTGATTTTAAGGGAAATGCATAAAGTAGCTAAAAATGGTGTTGCCACAAAGAACCACTAATCATATCCTTTAAAAACATCAAACAAAGATAAGAGGAAATCTTCCTGTTGGCCAAAGATAGATCCCTTTAGGACAGGATTCAGAGCTCAGAGTTCGCTGGGACTGAATTCCTGCCTTCCTTCCCATCCACCGAACAGCAAAATGTGTTTATTACATTTCTACTGCAGTAGAAGGAGGACGATCAAAAAAGCGTACAATTGTTACAACACAGAAGAAAATTACTTCAAGACTCTGGCTGAATCTACCCTGCTGTCATTTCCTTTCATCACCTAAGCCATCTACTTTAGGCTGTGAAATTGGTGCAAACCTTTTAGCTGTCTAGGCTCTAAGTCACAGCACCACTTAGTGGCCACCAAAGTTAAGGGAAGACAACAGTCTTCGTAATCCGTTTTTCATATGTTTGGGGTTCAAATCCTTTTATCTTCCATTAATATTTAAAGAAGCACCACTAGCAGGAACTGTGCTAACCATGTATTCTTCATTTTAAAACCAGGGTATCTGACTTTTTAGGTAGCACTATTAATTCCTCTTTCTCATGAACTATTAATTCCTCTTTCTCATTCAACCAAACAATATCAAATAAAGAGGTGAGCCCTAAAGGCTCCTTATTATTCAACCATCCACAACAGGAAAAAATGGCAGCGTGTATACACAGGAAGGCCAACAACATCAGCAATGTATTACATTCATGTTCTGCACGAACCACACTCTTCAAAATCAGGACTGATCCTATATCTATCATACTAATTCATTTCAGGTCTTTTTGAAGATGTTGTCTAATATCATCTGCACATTGAACAGAGTCTTCTTTAAAGAAGCTCGTGCATGGGTGGATATGGGGGAGAGGGGAGGGGAAGGAGGCACACCCCCACCCCCCTTTGATTTCTGCTCCACCCAAATTTTAAAACCAGCTGTCTGGGAGGGGTGGAGGCTTTTCTATTCAAACAGTGCTGAGGGAGTCAGTTGACTTCATGGCTCATTGTCACATCCCACAGGACCTATGCTTTCAGGCGGGGGACTTGCTGGGGTGGGATGGGCTTCACCTCTCTGCTAAAGGCAAGTGTGTCTTCTCTTCTAGGTTGGCTGATCTCATACAACGAGCTTTAAACTAGCCTCGCTGGGGGAGGGGGCTGCAGGAAGATGAGGAGACACCACCCAAGCAAGACAGGTGACAAATGCAAGGAGTGTCCAGGTAAGAAACAGGTGTCCAGACATTCTCCCAAATAGGGGGGGGGGAGGGTGGTGGCACACGCAGCTAGGCAAGGCCTTAAATGCCTATATACCAATGCTCGTAGCATGGGGAACAAACAGGAGAAACTCCCCCTCAGAATAGCCAGTTCAGACCCAGACATAATAGGGCTTACAGAAACGTGGTGGGATTCATCCCATGACTGGGCAGTTAGCATTAGGGGCTATAGGCTTTACAGGTGGGATAGAGAAGGAAGGAAAGGTGGGGGTGTGGCACTCTACGTCAAGGAGCAATACACATCCTTTGCCAGCAGAAAGGGGCCAGAGGAGGGGCAAGCTGAAGTGCTCTGGGTCAAGATACAAGGGGGCCGTGGGGAGAGGGATCTAACGGTGGGGATCTACTACAGACACCCAAACCAAGGGGAGGAGCTGGACCGGGAATTTTTGGGCCAGCTTGCAGAGGCACTTAAGGCAAGGGATGTAGTTGTCATGAGTGATTTAAATTACCCGGACATCTGCTGGGAGGAACAGTCAGCCAGGTCAGATCGTTCCAGGAGGTTCCTGGCCGAGATACAGGACCTCCACTTAATTCAGGAGGCGCACAGTCCCACCAGGGGAAATGCCCTGTTGGACCTGGTCCTGGCCACAGGCGATGACCTGGTAAGGGGCCTCCAGGTCCTTGACCACCTGGGTGATAGTGATCATCATTTGCTGGAATTCACCATCCAGTGCAGGGTGTCAAGGGCCTGCAGCAAGGCGGTAGCCCTAGACTTCAAGAGGGCCAACTTCAATGAGTTGAGGAGATTAGTGAGGGAGGCACTGGGGTTCCTGAGAGCAGGGGAATTCAGTGCCCAAGATGAGTGGTCGTTTCTTAAGGAGATGATACTCAGGACCCAAGGGATGACCATCCCAACAAGAAGCAAGTGGGGCAACAGTGCCCGAAAGCCCCCCTGGCTCACCAAGGGTGTCCGGGAATGCCTGATTGCTAGTAGGGAGGGAAAGACTGCAGCAAGACCTGGACAGGTTACGGGGTGGGCTAACAAAAACTGAATGCATTTCAATACTGACAAGTGCAGGGTGCTGCACTTGGGCAGTAGTAACCAGCAGCACACTTATAAGATGGGAAATGCCCTTCTTGAGAGCACGGAGGAAGAAAGGGATCTTGGAGTCATTATTGACTCCAAGATGAACATGGGCTGACAATGTGAGGTCACAGTTGGCAGGGCTAACCGGACGTTGTTGTGCATCCACAGGTGCATCTCAAGTAGGGCCAAGGAGGTGATCCACCCCCTCTGCGCAACACTGGTCAGGCCACAGCTGGAGTACTGTGTCCAGTTCTGTGCACCCCACTTCAGGAGGGATGTGGACAACATTGAGAGGGTCTAGAGGAGGGCCACCCACATGATCCGGGGACAACAGGGCAGACCCTATAATAAGAAACTGCGGGACCTGAACCTGTTCAGCCTTCACAAGAGAAGGCTGAGGGGAAACCTGGTGACCATCTATAAACTCACTAGGGGGGACCAGAAGGGTTTGGGAGAGACCTTGTTTCCCCTAGCACCCCCTGGCATAACAAGGAATAACAGCCACAAGTTGTTGGAGAGTAGGTTTAGATTAGACATCCATAAGAACAACTTCACTGTCAGGGCGGCTAGGAGCTGGAACCAACTTCCAAGGGAAGTGGTGCTGGCTCCTACCCTGGGGGTCTTTAAGAAGAGGCTTGATGCCTACCTGGCTGGAGTTATTTGAGCCCAGGCAGGGGGTCGGTCTTGAAGATCTACAAGGTCCCTTCTGTCCCTACTTCTATGATTCTATGATTCTATGATCCCTGATTCTTGCTAATCTTTCTCTACTCAACATGAGTTAATGACCCCCTATCCTTTTCAAAGGGTCTTGATATTCCATTGGTCAAACTGTCCTTTCTGTTGCAAATGTGCTCTCTGTTAGCCATTCCTGGTAATGTCTCTCTTCCCTTTCACAGCCCTACACACTGATTTAACTCTAGCTAAAACTTTAACTCATGTGTGGTCCTATTAACTCAGGTGTTGACTTCCCACCCTCGTTTTCTATGATTTTTTGACACGGCACAACCACCTCAGCAGCTGTTACAGACACTGAAATAGCAACTACAAGAAGAACAAGAAGTACTGAGGCATCAAGCAGCTGCAAGCTTTAACCATCAGAGAGCAAGAAAAGCAGAGGCACAAGCTGAGCAACATGCATCCTCTTTACAGAGAGGACCATCTCTACCGGGGATGTCTTCACTGTAGAGTGAGCTCAGGTTACTGGCACCCAGACCAACGCACCCATCCACATCTGTCCTGTGTGTGAACCACCAAACCATAACACCCTGCACAAGTTACTGTGTCCTTAGTAGTAGAACACACCCCCGATTAGGCACCACTAGGGCTTCAGACATCCGCTCCTGTGGTTCTCCATGTGGTGGCAGGTTGAGCCACAAGTGGGTACTTTCCCAATGAATCGTGGGAAAAATCTGTAAACATGCCACACAGGAGTGAGTTCTCAGCCCATGGTGCCAGACAAGCCGGCTACATCAGGTTCCCAGTGCCACTAAACACAAGAGGGTTTGTAGGTGAATAGGACAACCCTTGAGTAGGGGCCAGGTTATATACACAGTGGGAGCATCTACACATTCATTAATGAGCAGTAGTTACTGTTAGTTTAGTGCTTGCTTAATGAAGTACTAACCAAAATTGCAGTAATACAGTTACTGTGCAGTAGCACCAGAGCACATTTTTTTTAGTGACACTTACTGCACAATAGCCTAATACAACTGTGCATTAGTGTATCAGCACAGTTTCCCCTGGCACACTACTACACTTCATTAAGCTATTGCACATTGTTATTAGGCTACTGTGTATTAAGTGCCTTGTGTAAATGTGCCCAGTGTGGACATGCCCCTAGGGCCTTTTATGGCCCATTCCTTCCTTGTCTTCTTGGCTGCAATGCTGTGACCTGTTCACTCCTAACCAGCACAGAAGAGTAAATCCGTGTCCTACAGGTGAAAGGTGAAGGTGTTTCCTGAATAACCAACCCCTTTAGCCAGTCAGCAGTCTCTGTGGGGCAATTTTGAATTGATATAGAAAGTCAAGAATCCTCTTCCATGCTGCTTTGCTATGTGGGAGACATGCACGGTACATTTTAAATATAAGTGTGCCTGAACAAAGTTCGGAAGAAGAGGGAAAGATGGACCAAAAAAAGCAGTTTCCCAGGCTCTCTGACACTTTCTGCTAAAACGATGGGCCAGGGCTATGGTCCAAAACATTATGATCTCTGCAGGGGCAGCTCTGGCTTAAACTTTCATTAGGCAAGGAAACCCAAGATCCACTGGGGGAAAAATATTTCCTTCCCTCCCTAAACCAGTTAGTAAGAGGAAAAATATCCTCTGAAACGGAGCAACACTGTTGAACCATCTCTTCCCCATACCCAGTGTTTCCCCACACTATGAAGTTGGCCCAAAAAACAGACAGAGACAGAACCCTGCAAACCAGCACTTTGCAGAAGCTTGGATCTGGCATCAAACTCTGCACCTGGTCCTTACTACACATTCATTTGGACCAATAGGTCCTAGACAGCCTTATTCAGAGACAGTGCAAAAGAAGCATCATTGTCTTAACAGTCTTGCACGCAGCATTTGGATCACCTACACCTGCAAAGGTCTTGGCAATGTCCACCAAGACCCACATGGCAGCTTTCAGACTAAGGTCTCATCTGGGAAAATACACTACTGCCATTCTTTCTCAGTGCCAATGCCACCTGCTTGCAGCTGAAAAGGAGGAAGAAAACACTGACATTGGGGAGATAAGAAGTTGGCAAAAGCACCCCCAAATGGGTGCTGGGACTGGTAGAAAGGAGGAGCAGGAGGAGATATCTGGCTGAGCTGGGTGTTTGCAGGGCAAACCCCATGCATAATATAAAGTAACAGTATCCTGCATATGCTCTGGGAGCCATATATTTATTTAGTAGTACCCCAGAAGTAACAGACAGTACAGGCACAAAAATCAGTGAGCGGGACATAAAAAGGGGCATAGAAATTTACCATTTTTTCACTGTTCTAACTGCCTGCATGCTGGATCTTACTGCTCAGTAGAAAAAAGCTAGCCCATAGTACATTACCTCTCTGTGATAGAGGGCTAACCTAATGCCCTCAAGAACTAGTGCCTAGGTAGGCTCAATACACTTTGACCAAAATGACTCAGTATTTCAACACTTTTACTGAAGAAATATCTTGAGTGTTGCTTCTTCTTTAGAGAACAACAGAAAGATAACATAGCCTGGATTGTATACTTTTCAGGTTCCCTTTGCTTCTACCGAATTTATGCAATCCATCTTCTGCTTTGTTTGGGGTAGATAAGCAAAATGTAACAAAATTGCAAAACGTGTATTTCTTTTACAACGACAAAAGGTAGATCTTATCTTGAAACAGCCATCCTAAGCATCACCACATGTTTAAGAGAAATGGACCTTGCCTTATATGCTGACAGTCAAGAAACCAGCTCCATTGGACCAGTGGGTAATATGACTCTCAGAACTAAAGGTAGTCCACTAAGAACTGTCAGCGTTGGCTCCAGTTTTTAAATGTGAAGCCTGTCAGCTCATTAGCTTCAGCTCAGCTTGGATACTGTAGTGGCACACACGAGAGAGCACCCCATACCTGGGTCCATGCCATTATATCAGTTTCTAAATAATTTACCACATTTTGAACTATCTCCTGGGTAGCAATATTAAGCCATTATAATACCTGAAGAACTGATCTAATATATTCTGTCAGTTGATGCCACTTAATAAGGCAAGTAGTTGCATTCTGCAGCACCAAATGATCTTAAGTAATAAGTAACATTTACAATTAGGGCCTTCTGCCATAATCCAGTGTCAACGTTATAGTGGCAAGATCAGGATATGAGATAAAAGATCAGTGTCTAACCAGATGGTGGCGAATCCTTGTTTCCTGCTGGAGGAACAGTGGTAGCAGGTCTGAAAAACTGATTTTTTTCCAGCTAGATTCACTAATTGTGAGCCTAATTTGCACAGCAAACGATTGTTTCAAAATGCTGCTATACAGTCACCATATAGCTTGTACTTGTAACTCTTTGCATTGACTTTCACTGAGACGCTTGATTGACTTTAAGACTGTGTATGTATTTGCTTATTCATATAAAAGAGAAATGTGTCAAGGCTGAGGTAAGCCGAAATTTGGCTTACTTTCTTCTGTCAAAGTTTATGCTATTATTTAGGCACATTCTATTCGAAATGAGATTTAATAAAATAAAACTGCCAATTCTGAATCTATCCGAAATATGGTTACTACCCCATATAAAGAAGTACAATACATGAAGAAAAACTGGTCAGGGAATTGTCAGTAATTTTCAAACTTCCAAGAATTATTTTAATTTTAATTCTAATTTTAAAAATACCGGAAAAGACAGGGTTATAATCCTGACTCTCTGGTAATCAATGGCAAAACTCCCATTGACTTTAATAGAATTCAGGATTCCATCCATTATCTTTATTGTCTTTAATATTCATAACAATTACAACTCAGCAAGAAAATGGTTATAGATGCAAGTAATAACTGACATAGACTGTGCAGTGAAATATCACTGTACATGATGACATATTATGACAACATTTCTAATATACAGTAGTGCCTTCCTCACACAAGAAAGTTTTGTAATTTCTATTAATATTTATATCATCTCTGCACATTTAATAGTGGACCAAATGTGATTTATTATAAAAATATTATAAAAATAATCATTATAATATTATAAACATATTCCATCATTTAAAAACCAAATGAAACTATGGAGTTGAGAGATGATTACAGTAAAATCAGGAGCTATAAATGATTTTAAAAATAAGCTCCTTTATGAGAACAGCAAATGTTTGAGCATCAGTAATAACAAGACACAAATCAGACAGCATGAAGTCAAGCTGATAGCAATCCCTCTCCATACCTCATCATGCATACAGTCATTTAAAGCAGCTTCTGGAGCTCATAAACCCTGCAATTGGCTGCATATTAACAAATTCAGGTGGGTTAAAACACTCATTAGTCATCTTAAAGTTACACCACCTTAAAGTTACACCAGGTGGTGGCAGTGGTGTCAGCAGCAGGGACACAGTGGCAGCATGCAGGGAACTCCTGCAGGTGGCCATAGTGGTGTTGGCAGCAGCAGAGGGGAGTGAGGGGGTGGCAAGCGCTGACCAGTGGTTGGCAACCACCTGCAAATGCCATTGGCAGCAGCCAGCAGCAATCGGGGAGTGCCCGCAGATGCCACTGGCGGTATCAGCAGTGGGGGGGGGGGGGCGTGTCATGTGTTGACTGCCCACAGACAGCATCAGCGGTGCTTTTTGCAGGGGGTGCACCACCAATCTTAGGGAATGCATGTGCCCCCACGTGCACCACCTACACATCACCAATGATCTCTAATCTGCCTAATTTTGCTCCTGCTCCATTAAGGTGTGGCTATGCCAGGCAGCTATTCCACCCAAGTTAAAGACCTCCATCATCCCAGAATGCAGTGACCTCTCCTGAGTCAGGGCAAGTGGGGAAGATGGGGTTGTGGAGCTGTACACAACTCCTCTGCCCTGTTGCTCCTACTAGGCAGAGCCAGTACTGCATCTGTGGAGCTCGCTCACTCTGGTCAGGCCCAGGAGTCTGGGAACTTGCCTGGGGGGTGGGTACAGGGACAGGACATCCTACCTCTGCCAGGCTTGGAAGGTGGCTGTGAGCAGCACAGCCTCCTTGCCTGTTCTGTGCGGTCCCAGCGTGGACAAGCAGCTCTGAACCCTATGCTATGTGCCCAGAGCCACCTGGATGCAATGGGTGTTCAGAGGCTTTAGGTGCCTGATAAACCATGGCTGCTGCTAGGTGAGGGGAGCCAGCAGTGGGACTCTGCACAGCCCAGTGGAGAGTGGAATAAGTGGGAACCAGCCTTGGGCTGCCACCCTGCAGCTGCCAAGCTCCGCTCTGCTCCATCATTTGAAAATGGTCCCACATTAGACATAAGCCAGTCTCAGAACAGTAGGTAATTGGCTAGCTGCATCCACAAACATAAGGCCTGGGCAAGCAACCAGAGATCCAGTTATCTAACAACACAGACAGCTCATCTTTTCTACTAAGGAGCTATTTTCTCCAAAGAAAACTAAAGCTCAAAAAATTGTATTATAGGAAATTAGAAGCTTGTTTCTCAATCTAAGGGAAATCTGTTCATTCATAACCAGTTTCAATTTAACTCTCTGAGCCACAATATTCCAGCATCCTTTGCTGAGTTTAGTCTGCTTTCAGTTTTTAGTCTCCAAGTTATTCCACATAGATGACAATATGAAAGAGTAAAACAAAAAAAGTATCAATTTTTAATAGCGTGATGTGACCCAATCAGGAGCCAATTTTAAGAGGAAGTTTTTTTCATGGTGATTATCAAGCGTATTCTCCAAGCACAAAGAATTACACAGATGGCTTGCATGGAAGATTTTTTTCTGAAGAAAAAGATAAGTCAGTTTTTATCTACGAGGTTCATTTTAGAACTTCCTCTTCAGATGGTCCATGCAGGGGTGTTCCTTATTTCCGTGTCAACTCAAGCAGAACAGATATTTGCTTGGAGCATAGACTAGGGACCACTCCTCAGCAAGAACTCTTATGACTGACTGCTGCCAAAATAGAGCTAGCCATAAATTATCTGGCAGACGCTGCTCTAGTGTGCTCAGATTGCTTCATTCAAAACTTCTTAGGCTGGATGAATTTTGACTGATTCCACTATGGGGTTCTGATGGGCCCTTGTCTGGATTCCTAGATTCCTTGTCTGCAGCTCTAGGGCAGGGCTATTAGGTGTGGACTGCCCTTGACTCTGATGTGCCCCTAAGATTGGACTGCCTCTCCCAGCCTCAGAGGCACAGTGGAGCCAAGACTGCAATCTGATTCTTGTCTTGGCCCCTGCTGTATATGTGTAGCATGGCAGGAGGTGCAATTGTTGGGATTGCACATCAGATCTCATTATGCCTTTAACTGAACATCTGCCAGGAACTTATTGCTCGTTCTCTCTAGCCCACATTTTTTATCAGCTTATTTACAAGGATGTCATGTTGGCTGGCAATGAAAACCTCACTAAGGTCCATGGTTTTTTATGTCCTTCATATTCCCTTTATTTTAGAAACTAGTTTAAATGTCAAAAAAAAAATCAATATGGTATTGCACGATTTGTTTTTAACAAATATATATTGGCTGCTAGTGTTCACTGCTTCATACTCCAGGTACTTACAAATTAGGTGCTTTTTAATTTGGTCTAGTTACTTCCTAGATATTGAAATCAAGCAGACCAATCTGCAGTTCTCTGCATCTTCCTTTTTTCCCTTTTTTTTAAACAATGGTCACAAAGTTAACCTTTTTCAAGTCCTCACTTGTAATGCAGAAGTTTAGAAATATTATTGCCCGTGGCTCTGTGGTTTCTTCAACTATTTTGCCCACAAAACTAGCTAGGATGCGTTCTGTCAAAGCCTGCTGACTTAAATTCATTCGAATTTGTCAAAAGTTCTGAAACACTCTTTGCTTACCATGATCTGTAGCCCTTCCTCTTCTCTGCTTATACTAATTTTGTTAGTTCTCCAGTCTCTCGTGTGTGTGTGTGTGTGCATGTGTGTGCATGTGTATGTGTGTGTAAAAACTGAAACACAGTGGACACAGAGCATATCTATCTTTTTCTATTAATAATACATCTTCTGTTAAAAGCTCACCATTTCTTGCCAGGTGTAGCTTGTTTTTTGCTTTTGCATTTCTGATTTTGTCCCTACATGTTTGTGCTATTTCATTTTACACTTCCTTAAAGCAATGTCCTTCTTTCCACTGCCTTTATGTATCTTTTTAAATTTTCATGTAACTGCTTGTTCATCCATGTTGCACATCCATCTTCTTGCAGTTCTTATCTTTCCATCGGGTTGAATATCTTGATGTCCAGTCACCAATATCCTGTTTGTTAGGAACTGTCAGCTCTCTTGGATTTCTTTTTTTCTTTTAATGTGGCTGTCCATGGGACCTTACCTACTATTTCTCTGAATTAGTTAAAATCTGCCTGTCATAGAGCACTCGGGTGCCCTGCGCCTGAGAGCAGAAACAGCTCGGGAGAGGCCCCTTTAATGTCTTCATCAGCGACTTGGACGAGGGGGTGAAATGTACTCTGTCCAAGTTTGCAGATGACACTAAGCTATGGGGTGAAGTGGACATGCCGGAGGGCAGGGAACAGCTGCAAGCAGACCTGGACAGGTTAGACAAGTGGGCAGAAAACAACAGAATGCAGTTCAACAAGGAGAAATGCAAAGTGCTGCATCTAGGGAGGAAAAATGTCCAGCACACCTACAGCCTAGGAAATGACCTGCTGGGTGGCACGGAAGTGGAAAGGGATCTTGGAGTCCTAGTGGACTCCAAGATGAACATGAGTCGGCAGTGTGACGAAACCATCAGAAAAGCCAATGGCACTTTATCGTGCATCAGCAGATGCATGACAAATAGGTCCAAGGAGGTGATACTTCCCCTCTATCGGGCGCTGGTCAGACCGCAGCTGGAGTACTGCGTGCAATTCTGGGCGCCGCACTTCAAGAAGGATGCGGATAACCTGGAGAGGGTCCAGAGAAGGGCCACTCGTATGGTTAAGGGCCTGCAGGCCAAGCCCTACGAGGAGAGATTAGAGAAACTGGACCTTTTCAGCCTCCGCAAGAGAAGGTTGAGAGGCGACCTGGTGGCTGCCTATAAGTTCATCAGGGGGGCACAGAAGGGAATTGGTGAGTATTTATTCACCAAGGCGCCCCCGGGGGTTACAAGAAATAATGGCCACAAGCTAGAAGAGAGCAGATTTAGATTGGATATTAGGAGGAACTTCTTCACAGTTCGAGTGGCCAAGGTCTGGAACGGGCTCCCAAGGGAGGTGGTGCTCTCCCCTACCCTGGGGGTATTCAAGAGAAGGTTGGATGTGTATCTAGCTGGGGTAATGTAGGCCCAGCACTCTTTCCTGCTTATGCAGGGGGTCGGACTCGATGATCTATTGAGGTCCCTTCCGACCCTAGCATCTATGAATCTATGAATCTAGTGGCAAGAAGGGGAAGGCTCAGCTGCCAGTTACCAGAACAGCCAGAGTCACAGGTGCTGGTTGCTATGGCAACCAGTGGAAGCCAGCTGACAGGAAGGGGCAGGGCCTGGCCCTTCTTAAGCCCCAGGCATGAGGCCAGGAGAGCAGTTCCCCTCTGGCAGTCAAGGGAGGGGGAGTTTAGCCAGTGCAGACAGAGGGGAGAAGCCTGACTGCATGAGCATCCCCTGATTGCTGCTATGGGTTGGTGTATTTCCTAGTAGGGATTGAATGTTGTTTGGCTAGATGGTTTAGCTTTTTAATGTTATAGCCCAGGGGCTTTGTGTTTTTGTGTTTGCTGTTTTGATGGGAGGACCATATGAGGCTTTTAGGGGTTGGAGGAGGCCTCATAGGGGCTCCACGGTAGTGTGGGAACCCTGGCACCAGAGAGGGTGCAGCATTTGGGGTGCATTGACCCCCAACCCCAGAGAAGGGAGGCAGTGAGAAGCCCCAGAGCAAGGGGGGCAGTGAGGAGCCTGGAGAGAGGGCCACAAGCAGTGAGAAGCCCCAGAGCAAAGGGGGGGAGCAGTGAGAAGCCCCAGAGCAAAGGGGGGGGAGCAGTGAGAAGCCCCAGAGCAAAGGTGGGGGGCAGTGAGAAGCCCCTGAGAGAAGGCAAAGACAGGGCCAAATCACAGCAGGGCCCAGGTCGATATCACGTCAGTACCATCTGCGAGGCTTGGGCTGCAGTGTAGGGGAGGAAAAGGAGCCCCAGATAGCGCCCCTTGGCACTGGGGTGCATAAAGTGGGCAGCCTTCCGCTAATTACATCAATCAATCAATCAAGATCAAGGTGTGGCAGGTGAGTAAGCAGGTGGTTGGCCCATAACAGGAGGGCAGAGTCACCAATAGAAAGGCTCCAGTAGTGATACTCCGGTCACACTGCCCTTCTAAAGTCTAGTGTCATTATTTAACTCTTCACATGTTTTCCTTTCCTGAGAGTTATGAATTCTAGTAGATCATGGTTAGCTCCTCCTAAGTCTTATATGACAGTCATGTTTGAAAACAGTTCGTTACTATTGGTCAGTATGAAATACAGAATGGATGATCCATAATTGTCTTCTCGGCAGCTAGCACTAGCATGGTATTCTATTTTCTGAATACTTGTTCTGTAGTTAGAAACCCAGAATGGGTCTGTATCAAGTGGATCTGTATCAAAAATGCTTTTTATTAAGGTAGGAATTATATTATTTCTGAATTACTCTTTCCACTCGTATCTTTGGTTGACTTTCTGGGCCTTACTTCCAAATTCTGAAGTTTTATGAGAAACATGGCGAAGAAAAGGAGTAAAGACCTATGTGCTTGTATCCCATTGACCTGGCAGGTCTGCTAATTAATGTTGGGTTAGAAAACTTCCTGGTTTAAAATAATACCACATTGAAGGAAAATATAAACTGTTTTTCATAGATTTTATAGACATTTGGGCTGGAAGGGACCCTGGAGGATCATTGAGTCCAGCCCCCTTCCCCAGGGGCAGGAAGTCAGCCAGCATCATAGGATCCCAGCAAGATAAGCATCCAAATGCATTTTAAAGGCGTTCAAAGTGGGTGTTTGAACTGCCTCAGGTGGCAGTCTGCCCCAAACCTTTGGGGGCTTGGACAGTGAAGAAGTTCTTTCTTATGTCCAGCCTGACTGGTCACAGTGGAGTTTGTGACTGTCTGATCTTGTCATCCCTTGTGGGGCTCTGGTGAACAGTCGTTCCCCCAGATCCTGATGAGCACCCCTGATAAGCTTATAGGTAGCCACCAGATCACCCCTGAGCCTGCGCTTTTCCAGGCTAAAGAGTCCCATGGCTCTCAGCCTGTCATCGTAACATCTGTTTTCCTGACCTCTGATCATGCGCGTGGCTCTCCTCTGCACCCTCTCAAGTTTTTCCACATTCTTTTTGAATTGTGGAGCCCAAAACTGGGTGCAGTACTCCAGCTGAGGCCCCACCAAGGCCGAGTACAGTGGGAGAATGAAGTCCCAGGATCTGCTTGAGAAACATCTATGGATACAAGCCAGTGTTTTGCACAGTAGATTATGCCAGTGGTTCTTAATGAACCTCTCATTAGAATCAAGGCGCCCTTGGAATATGCCAGCTCTTAGGCATCACTTGTTCTGTGGCTATGGAAAAATAATAGAGCAATTCTTCTGTTACAAGGATCGCAGAGAGACCACAGTGGGTAAATGCTTCTGATGCTATGGAAATGAAATACCTGGATTTACCTTGTGATTCATGTGTTGGTGTTTGCATGCCTAACAGTAGTTTTATTGCATGGCACTCCATATCACCCTTAAAAGGGTCTTGTGATACCCTGGTTGGTTAAGAATCACCGGATTACAAAAAAACACCATTAATATGTAAAGAATATTAAGAATCTGCTATGTGGTTTGTCACTTTAAATTAGCAATCATGAGAAACTAATCAAAATTAAGGATACAAAAGCAAGTCTCTTATTCATACGGGAAGTAATTGTATGTTCCCTTGCATATCATGAAACTACAAGCAAATCCTAGTCATGCCACCAAGTAAGATAACATTGATAATTCTCATACTTTTGTGCAACTTAGTTCAGATCAAGTGTATTATGCATAGTATTGGAGAAGAACTACATAGCTTTTAAAATAAGGAACATTTATTACTTGAAAAACAGAAAATACAAAGGGTGCTTGTAATAGACTGTTACTCTATGGTTTATAGTGTTGTCCACTCATTAAGACTGCTAGAGCCAAAATCAAATGGTACCATATTCTTGATTGGTTTGAATTTTTCCCTCTTCCTTTGGGTACTGAAATTTTAATCATCCACAGTGTTCATTCAGTGTTCTTTCTATAGATTTTCTTCATCTGGCATCTTAATTCTGATAGTCTTTTAATCCATTAGTAAGGAAAGAACTCTTAACGGGCTTCTGACAAGGTAGATTTCCCAGGACTAACGAAATATACCTTTTTTTTTTTTTTTTTTAAGGATTAAAAGAAAAGCACACCCACCACAAAAGCTAATTCATTCAGTGTGACTCTTTGAATGCATAGCCTAGCAATACACAAGCATTGAAGTGGCACAAAAGATCCTAAAGAACATTTCTAATTGATTAATTTAGCAAGGCTGCACAGTGTAAATGACTGATTTTGGTTTACAGGCCTCCCTCCAACCTTTTCAGAAGCCCAGTAAGAGAAGCACTTGAATAGGGAACCTATCAAGTAACAATAACACCCAGATTCTTTAAGCAAACTTTTCCCATCGTTTTCACTTACTAAATTAATTGCATAAAGTTAAAGAAATCCCTGAAGACTGACAAACATTCAAAGATGTATTTAAATAATCACAGTGCTTTTGTCAGCTGTGAATGACTGATCTAAAATAAGTGACCTGCTTAACAAATAACAATGAAGAAATCGTTCTTCTTAACCACAAAGTAGCACTGTGGAAAGGGCTCTTTTAAGAAGGGAAGACTGGAATCGTTGCAAATGATTTGTGATGTGAGAAGCTTGTTTTCTTTTTTGTGCAGCACTAAGACATGTGCTAGTCAAACCAAATCAAGATGGGGAAACAAGACCACCCATTACTTAAAATTAAGCTCATTCTGTTTTATCAGTCAGTAACATAAAGTTTTAGTTCCATGTGCTGATATTTCTGCTTCTGGGTTTATTTGGTATTTTGGGGGTAATGTGGTCATAACTACACTAATATGACAAAACTATTAAATGACAGCATATGAAACAATTATAGCAAAGAAAGAATAAAAGTATTTTAGATGTGCTCACATCTTTCATGAAATATCACACTTCAGTTCGTCACTACGAATTCATTCATGGACCCTCTGAACCTTTTAATTGACTATAAAAGGGAAAGTCACTTCGTATATAGTTTACACACATCTTTTCAGAAGCACATTGGCTCTCTGTTAGAAGCCCAGGCTAAAGACTGCAAGTCTGTGTTGTCATAGCAACTGGCATACATACCGTTTACCCATTAGGTGGGGAGCAAAGCTCAAAATAACAAAGTCTTTTCAAAGGGACAGACTGTTACATTAGATGTACAGCAACAGTAACTACAAAAGGTTTGATCCTGTGGACATAATACTCAGAACTCCCAATGAAAGTCTGAATCTTGTTTTGAAATATCTATAGATAACATCCAAGTAAAGACTTTTGCACCAACTGTCCCCTCCAAACCCACATTTTTCATTCCCTCTTTCAGCTTGAGTAGCTGGCAAGTATGTTCAAATAAGTAACTGAAGTCAACAAGATCACTCATGTGAATCACAGTTTGCCAGTGTGAATACAGGTAAGCTTTGCAGCAGTCATTTTAAAAGTCTCTGATATTTGGGTGGGCAACTGGGGAATGCTGCTCTGACCTCGACATAAGTCTCTTTCATTCTTGGCCAGGCCCCTGCCTCCTAAATTACAGTTCTTGTATTCTACATTGATCAGGGCAGGCACAGTACTCGTACTGATGTCTGCGGGAGTGGCAAACACTCTGACAGCAGAAGATATCCTTTTCAGTAGTGGGAGAACATAATGAGGGGAGGAGGAATGAATCTGTTAATTAAAAGTGAAGTCTCCATTTCTGTTCTGTTTTCATGGGGAAAATCTGCTCCAAAAGGAAATGGAACTGAACAGCATGTGGTCAGTGCTACTCATGCACAAATGCAAAGGGAGGAAAAGGTGGGCATGTGGTATGGGAATGAAGGCTTATCAGTTCCATCCCATAACTTTTGGATAATTTTGTCGTCATCTTGAAGAGTGCCCCCTCTTCCTGACTTGGTGGCCTATAATAAAGGCCCACCATTATGTCAGGGCTTTATTTATTTTTTTATCTTTACCTAAATACATTCTTGTCTGCTAACTTCTTCTATATGAATCAGTGAAAAGTGCATGTATTTTTGACATTCAGGTTGACACCACTACTTTTTCTCCCAACCCTTTTCTTCCAAAACAGAATGTAGTCCTTTCTGTTGACAGTCCAGTCATAAGAAGCTATTCCACCAGGTCTTTGCAATGCCAATCAGATCACAGCTTCTAACTTATCTTTTTTGTTTCCCATACTTCTTGCATTTGTGCATGTGATACAAATAGAAAGCTAATAGGATGAAGTTTAATGCTGACAAATGCAAGGTGCTATACCTCGTGAAGAATAATCAAAGGTACAAACACAAAATGGGTGAAACTTGGCTGGATAGCAGCATGAGAGTGAAGGATCTAAGAATCTTGGTGGATCACAGACTTAATATTAATCTGCAGTGTGATGTAGCTGCACATGTGGGTGGATCTATAATTTTCAAACAAGAGGTACACATGCTGTGGTGCATCATCATCACATAAAATTAACACACCGTCTCCTCCAGTTAAACATAAACTAGAAGCTTTACTAAGATGCTAAGGGCCTATGGCTGTATTATTCAGTTTAAGATTGAAGCAAAAACAAATGACATTGGAATTAGTTAAAATCTCTGCAGGGCTGTGAAATAAGAGCTTCAGGAGTAGTGAACAGACAGCAGAATTGCAGAACAAAGGATAGCTTGACTGGTGGAACATCAAGATGGTTAAAAAGAAGAGAGGATTATTAACCCCTGTGGAATGAAGAGTTTAGAAGGGAGCAGATAGATTTTAATAAACCATGAAGTCAATTGACTCCCTCACCACTGCCTGGCTACAAATGCAGGCAGTTGGTTTCAAACGTTGAGGGGAAGCAGGAGTCAAAGGGGGTGCAAGGGTACCAGTACACAACCCACTTCCCCTGGATCTGCTCCTGGCTTCACAAACAGTGAATGTGGTTTTCAGCTGCATCAGTAGAAGCATTAAGTGCAAGACATGGGAGATGATAGTGCCTCTTTCCTCCATGGTCAGGTGGTGGGGATTTTTGCCCTCTTCTTTAGTGGGAGGTGTGGCCCTCTTCCCTGGATTGCTGGTTAGGCCTCATCTACATTCATTGTGTGCAGTTTTGGGCTCTGCATTTTAAAAAGGACATAGAGAAACTAGAGAAGGTCTAGAGACTGGTGACAAAAATGATAAAGAGCTTGTAAGGCAAGTCATATGAGGAGACACTGAAGGAAATGGGTATGTTTAGCTTGCAAAAAAGGTGCTTAAGATGCGACATGATAGCAGTCTTCAAATCTCTGAAGGGCTGCCACAAAGAAGAGGGAGAACACCTTTTCTCACTTACTACAAAGAGCAGGATATGGACCAATGGCTTGAAGTTGTAGCAATGTTGGTTTAGATTGGAGATCCAGAAAAAAACTTCTTCACTGTTAAACCACTGAGGCAGTGGAATAGACTGCCTAGGGAAGTTGTGGAGTCTCTGTCACTGGAGGCGTTGGAGAGGCGTTGGTGAGGGACGATCTAGCAGTAGCCATTGCTATACTCTCCTATTGGGAATTTCCCACACTTCTGGACTTTGCTGGTTGCCACCTGGGTCTGGTTTCCACTCCTGCTACATATGTCAAGGGAGTTTTTTTCATCTTCATCAGAAGCATTGGGTGTTGCCTGCAGCCCAGGCCAGTGATTTTTATGGTGTGCCAGTGCTTCTGCTGGGAATGAAATTTGGAGGTTGCTGGCAAGAGAGTCTTGCTTCTCCACCCAGTTTCAGAACCAATTGCCATAGTTGGGGTCAGGAAGAAATGTTACCCTATAGTCAGACTGGTAGGGGGGTTGCCTTCCTCTGTAGTGGGGTGGGAGGGGACACATGGCCTTTTTCCTTTGGATTTCTCAAGCATACTTTAACAAACATGCAGCAGGACATTGGCCATTCTCATCCCTGTGCCAGGTTAAGTTGTTAATATGTCTTGTGGCTACATTAGGGCTGACTGTGGTTTTGCTAATAGGTTGGACAGTGGATTTCTATAGGGTGGTTTGAATAGGGTTGATCCTGCCTCAGCTCAGGGGCTGGACTAGATATTAAGGTCCCTTCTAGCCCTACTTCTTTATGATTCTCTGTTCACAAATAAGTTGCATTTGCATTGTGGATGAAGCTTGGCAGAGGACCAGTCCCTACTTGAAACTGCACTCCCTGATTGAAGCTTCAATCAGAGTTTAGTAGCAGGGTACAGAATAGCATCCTACAGCAATGCAGTTTTGTGTGATTCATTTTCAGGTCTCCAGTAATGTAGGAAACTGATATTTACCTTTTTGTGGCATGATTCACCAGAGCATGTATTTCAGCTTGCTTCCTAGAGCACTATTAATACCAGAATGTGTAGAAAGAGGTAGCTAATCATATTAGTCTGAAGTCAGGGGAAGCTGAAACCATATAAACTAACTGGTATAGAGGGGTAGGATGTGGTAATGCATCAGCATTCATCCAAATTCATCAGCAGTGACAGAACTAGGGCTATTAGCATAAACAGCCTATGTTAATGAGTATGTTGTAAAATAATGAGTCAGCTCCGGGGCTTGTATGTTTACCTTATGTTTTTCAAAAAGGAGGTGAATTCCAATTACATTCCAGTCTCAATTATGCAAAAATAATCAACATAATATTATTTCAACTCCAGTTCTGAATGATGGGGTTTTTTTCATTTTTTTGGAATAGCTGCTAACAATACCTATCTGGATATATGGAGTAATTGTGTATTTAAAAATCACATATGCATTTATAGATAAAATATTAATAATTACATTTTAAACTATCCTGGATAATTTAAATGAATTGTTCTTTTCCATAGCTCTTGTGATAGGAGAGCAAAGAAAACACAGGGAATTACAGAGGAACTGAAGTGCTCCTTATACATTCAAAGTTCTCATAAGTTTTCTCCTGTTTCAAGATTGTCTGACATTTCTGGGTTATGCTTCACGAATCTAGTGCAGGAGCTAGTCTTTGTACTTCAGCTCCCAACAAAAAATGCTTTCATTATGAAACAATCCTTCCCCCCCCCATCCCCAAAACTATGTACTGTTAGATCCCAAACTGTCTTCAGTATAGGCTTTGAAAAGCAAGGATAAGTAGGTTAAAGCTGGTTCTGTGAGTTATTTTATCTTCTATATTCTCAATCAGACAAATTCCTCCTGGCCTGGTCAGTCTGTTTAGGTCTCTAGCTAGAGAGTTCTCCATTCAAGGCATTTGTAACAATCTCCTCCTACGAATCAACATAGTCTCTGATGCAAGAGATGCTGCTGTCTTACAAAAATTTCTTCTATAAATTCAGACTCGCCTATTAAAATTCAATGATCTGAAAAGTAGTATGTCTGTGTGATTATTAGAGCTCCATTATAATCTTGCAGGTTTTTCATATTTTAACAACCAGGTCTTACTGAAATTTGCTGATCTAAAAATATAATTCTATACTGGGACTAGTAGCATTATTCCTTCCTATCACGTTTAATGTATCTAGTAGATACTACATGTTTTAAGAATTCAGTAATGATTGTATATTTATTATTTGTATTGTACATTATTGACTTAATATATAGCATATGTCATTTTTTCAGTATTCATTTTATTGATCCAAAATAGTGAAATTATCAATAGGATTAAACATTTAATCTAAATGTATCTGTTTGTTTTCTTGATTTATAAATGACCAATTAGCATGCACTGTATGTAATTTATAGAACTGACTACTGAATTAAAGTAAATGGTGTCAAGTCTTCCATAGCAAAAAGTTTTGCGTATCAAAAATATCTAAGTACATCACAAATGGAGTTCTGGAAAACAACTGATGAGGAAATAAGGAAAACCATTTCAGAAATTTAGTAATGATGCATTAAAAATCTTCATGTTTTCTTACTGTTAATTATATCATGGAAAAAGTAATATTTTATTGGAAGGTGATATTCTCATTATCCCTTTAACTTCCATTATTGCTAAGAGAGTTTTGCATATGCATCACTTAGGAAACAGCTACATTCCATCCCTGGCTATAGGTTCTTCTAAATATTCTTATAGTCTCATCTCGAAGTATCAGGCTATCTCTGAGCTACTGGAACTCAATACTTGCATTAGTTTCTGAAGCAATTTTTAGGATAAGTAAAGCCCAAATGATCTGCACTTTTAACAAGTCGGGTGAACACCAATGGCACTGCAAGTAAGTACCAATGCACCATAATCTGCAACAAAGTAATGCAAGAATTTGTCATTAAAGAGGGACAGTGTTGTCTGCTGCAAGCATGAACTATACTGCTTGGGCACAGGTCACTATATGAAAAAACTAGATTAATTTAGTTCCTTCTGGGCCTTTTAAAATATATGTTTAGTCATGATTTGAATTGCTTTCTTCTCTGGAGTTCTGCAAGCCGCATGATCAGTTTAGCATTCATTCCTTCTCTGCTGTTTTACCGTTGTTTTTGAGGCTATTGGTCTTGTTTCATGTCTTTATAACGTTGGTGTCTTGCACTTTTCTTCCTGCATTAATCCATGTTGGTTCTTTTCATAGCTTTATGTCTTCTTCCAAGCTTAATTCTTCAATGTGTCCCTCCTTTCTGAGATCAAATAGATTAGTGGATCGCAGTCGATTTAACAGCTGTTATGTTGGAGATATGGCAACTGCATTTCTTAAAGGACTACCTACCTCGCTATTTTCTTCTGGTGACTGGCTGCTTTTAAAATGACCAACTGCCATTGTTTTAAAACCCTCTTCCTAGATCAGAAATGGTGAACATACTTTCACCTAGTCCTGGACTCCGGATTGTTTCCCTTTTTAGGCTAGCTACTAATGATGCGGTAAGTACAAACCTTTATTCACTTGGCCAAATGATAATATTCCCTTCAACAGAAGATCATGGTACTGGTATACATTAGTAATGCACTAAGTCCTTCGCTCCTGTGACCCCAAAGAAAGGGGAATAATAATGCAGGCATGCCATGCTGTGGTCTTACGTTGACATCAAAGCCAAGCCGTTAACTTGAAAGAGAATTTTCTGTGGCAGTCTCCACCTTAGCAATAATACAATCTGGTTGCAAAACCCCTCTGGACAGCATAAATCTTATACACTGCCTTTAGCAGTACATACTCAGGGGTGAATTCCATCCTTTGTTATTTTTATCTGCATACTTACCCCAAAGCTATTAAGCATAAGTGTTTTATGCCAGTTAATGATTGCAGCTAAGGAAGCAGGTTGTAGCCTATGAAAGCTTATGTGTCTCTGAGCCAATTTCTTTTTTGTGTGTTGATTTTTAAAAAAATGCAGTAGAAGAATCTGTGTGTGTGTGTGTATCAACTATATGTTTAGAAACTATGTACATGTCTGTCACAATAAGTAATAAAGGGGAAAGAGAAAGAGAAAGAAAAAGGAGAAGGGAAGAGAGAGGGACAGAAGAAATGAGAAGAGTGCAAGGACTACTTTAATTACTAAAATAATCCAAGAATTCTTTCCAAGTTACGGTGAACTTTTCAATAGTTGAGCCTGCTAAATGACTCCCTTCATAGATGCCAGTTGTGCCATCTCATTATACCAGATTTCAATTTTTGGAGATGTCCTACTTTTTCAATGCAGTAATACAATTATGTGCGTCACTAACAGGACCACTATAAGAGTGCCATCTGGGAAGGCTTCAGTTTAAATTCCTTGGAGATATACCCAAGAGCACATACGTTTGCCAAAGTTATCAGTGCTGTGTTCAAAACCATGTTAACTTAGTTATAATTTCTTTCCAAAAAGAAATGATTCTAGGGCATAACTAAAACATAGGAGCAAGCATTGCCTGCAGTGTATCACATCTCCAGCATGACAAATACTGGTAGTATATTTAATTTTTTAAGTTTAGAGGGAGACCAGTGCAGACAAAAAATTCACTCGTTGTATAAGCTGAAGTCTAAGATATTTGCTGATGTTCAAATATTGTGAATTGCTGATTTTACACTGGGATTCTGTCATCTGGATAACCAGGTTTTCACTTCACTTTAGTCATAAATAGGCTGTATCGTGTCTGTTATATGTCATTATATATTCATAGAGTGATGACACAGAAAGGGGAAGAGAAGCAGATTTCAAGGGGAAAAATAATATCTGGAATACTTTCTACATCTAAAGCCTCAGGTCCAAAACTGATGTTCCAATACTTGAAGGGGTGTGCATCAGGATCTGTGGGAACATCTGTTCACCCGAGCGCCCCAAGGGATAACAAGGACCAGTGGTCATAAACTCCTCCATGACCATTTCAGGCTGGACATAGACAAAAATTTCTTTACTATCCAAGCCCCTAAGGCCTGGAATAGACTCCCTCCAGAAGTGGTGCAGGCACCTACTCTGGACTCATTCAAAAAACGTTTGGATGCTTATCTTGCTGGGATCCTCTGACCCTAGCTGACTTCCTGCCCCTGGGCAGGGGGCTGGACTTGATGATCTTCAAGGTCCCTTCCAGCCTTCATGTCTATGAAATCTATGAAGCAACCTCATTCAGTTGGTTGAGCTTTTTGTTGTAAGGTCAAATTCATCATGTAACTCAGAAAAGTATTCAGTACAATTTACTACTAGATGCTGTTGTACATGCGCATACCCTTATCCATCCACTTTCTCCACATCAATTTGTGGGACTCTCACTTCAAAAGGGATTGCCCCAAATACAGGCCTTATGATATAATGAAGGATGTGTAAGTTTGCCCAATTTTTCCAAGGTTGTTGGGCTGCAAAAATTGTAGGAATTAAGGAGTTAGAACATCAGTGGTAAGTAGAGTTTATGATGGTTTATAATGGAAGGGGAAACGTAAGTGCCTGTTCAGTTTCCACCCATATTGGAGAGTTATCAGTTATCTCAGTTGTCTAGTACATAGCATATTTACAAAGAAGGCGTTGTGATATTGTGGAAGGTTTGGCAGATGAAAGGCACCCAGTTAGTTTCTAAAGTGTAACCCTGCCCTGTCTTCTGCCATCAATGTTTATTTAATTGTGACACGCAGTTGTTGTTTCATGGATCTACAGAATCTCAGTTCCCATTGCCTGGTACAGTCATCTCCTGCGAATCCAAGAAATTGTAATGCAAATAAATTGAAACAGTTGTTTATGAAAAAGAAAAGTTATTTTCTTACATGGCTTCTGATTCTTTTTGGATACTGTTTTATGCATAGAGAAGGCCCTTGAAAATTCACACCTAGATGGGGAGAATCTTTGTGGCTATAAGCCTTTGTTTATTTTGACAACTGTTGTCTACTTTCAGGTATTTAGGACAACACAGTACACTTGTAACTGTTCTGTAGCAAAGTTAAGAGGAAAAATAGCACCTTGATACTACCCGCTATCACTACAGCACTCTGCTACTAGACTGTTGCTGAGAAGCAAGGTGAGACCACTGGTTCTCTGTGGGAGAATTACCATGTTTGCAGATAGCTCAAATGAGAATTATTGAAGTTCTATTGTATATGAATGAGTGAAATGGTGTTTTTGATATGCCAAGATTATAATTATGGAGCACACCAGAACCTTGAAAAGGATGGAAAAAAGCAAAACAAATAAATGCACTGTTGTTACTCTTTTTGCAAGAAGTTATGAAGATATTTGATTTCTTATTCGGGTTATGGCTAATAATTACCCTTTACCATACAAATTATAAATATCACCATCTGCAAATAATCACATATTATAATGCATTTTAATCACCATCTTCACCATTAGAGGGCTGGTTGCAGGCACAACCAGACAATTTCGGAATGTGCTGATTATAATGAATACAAAGAAAGCTTTTCCAACTCCTCTGGAGCAGTTCTAATAATAACTGGGTGCTTCACTGGTGGTGATACTAACAAAACTGCATGCAAGTGTTCTTGAGAAACTTTGCAAAGACTTATATTAAATTCTTATTATTCTAACTTGCATGAAACATTAACATGCAAATTCATTATGATTTTCTGCTAGAATTAAGTGTTAGCATAATATGAGTACATCTATAACAAATGCTCAGTGGGGAAAGATTTTGAACTACAAGACTTGAACATTAGTCATACTTGAATATTCTTTTTTCCCCTCACACACATACCAAAGGGCTTAAAAAGACAAAGGCCTGTGCCCTTGACACTTTTTAAGTCTATCAATTTAAATTAATCCTGAATAGATCCCTTGAAGTAAAAACACTCTATGCCCACACAAGTATCAGAATATTTCATGAAATGGTCTGCAACTGGATATATTTCAGTATATTTTCTAAAGCACATTCCTTTTATGTAACAACCAAAAGACAGATCACATCTGTTGCTTCATAAATTAATCCAACCAGAGCAACACATAACAAAGAAACAAAAGCAACAAACACAGCTTAAAATGCCTATGGAGTTATCACTAAAATTAAAGGAAGAAAGGCACCTTAAATTGTCATTTAAAGGTAAAATGAGAGTAAGATTAACCATTAAAGAGTAGATTTAAACAGGAATTTAGCTATACATAGATAGTGCAAGTGCCCTTTGATATAAATGGATAGTGCAAGTGCAATTTCTTTTGCTCAGTTACTATTTATGGCATCAAATGTGGTTGATTTTGATTTTTGCAAAAGACTAAATCCTTCATACACACAAACAGAGCTGTTGCAATTTTTCTTTTCCAGATGATTTTGTAGTTCTGAATTTTTTACTTTTTTGTGACATTTAGGGGCAATAGGTTTTGGTTTTGGTTTTTTTCCCCACTTTGAGACAAATGGAAATATATGAAGTGAGTTTTACTCCAAACTTCATCTGCATCAAATTTTGGGCAGAAATAGCAAAGTAGCCATCTTTGGAATTGCTCTAGTAGGCACTGTGGGTAAGGAAGATAAAAGTAATTTAAGTTGATCACTGGGGTTGAAGGCTCATCATTGATTTTTTTTTTCAGAGGTTAAAGGTTGTATATCCCCTCACAGTCCTGCCTTTAGGCTTTGGAACACTACATATGTAGGTGCCTGATTTTCAGAAAGACCCAGCTAGCAGTGCTGCCCAAGCCACCATTGGTGACACTAGGAACAGTAGTTGATCCTCCCACTTCTGCTGAATAGCCAGCCTGATGGCTAATAATGAGGAGAGACAGCTTAATGGCATAAAAGGTAAGATGGTCTATCAGACTAAGCAGAAGACTGAGACCAGAGATTTTTGCATTCCAGTCTCACTTTGATTCTAAGAGCAACTTTGGCATTAGCCAAGTTGATTAACTTTTCTGCAGGAGGTTCCCCATCTGTAAGACAGAGATAAAAACACTTGCTTACTTCACTGAGTGATTGCAACAGTTGAGTAGTTAACATGTATAAAGTGATATAGATGATGTAATCAGCAGAATACTTCTCAAACCTAGAGACATAGTGAGCTCATTGAGTGCCTGAGGAGGGTGGGCGTATGCCAACCACTGTAGACTGGGGAAGGTGGAGGTAGGGGGACATGAATGAGGGGAAGGGAAGGCTTCCCAGGTTCCAGCTACTACTAATGATGATGTAGCAGCGTCAGCTCCACTCAGGCAGCAGCAACCCTGTAGCCAGGTTCCTTGTGAGCTGACCCTGGTGCCCTGTTTGCTCTCTGCCCTCCTCTCCATACATATTCCGAGCAGACAATGCTTGCTATAACAAAGGCTCCCCTGATGATGTGGGGGAACACCATTTTGCTCCTTCCACTCAAACCCCTGCCTCCCAGATAGCGTTTCTTGTATGGCACTGCCCCTGCCATGTCCAAGACTGTCAGGGGGGATTCTGGTGCCCCGACTAGTTGGCGCCTGGGGCTGGTGCACTGCTTGTGTCCCATCCTGGTTACATTACTGCTATAATCTTCCACAGGCAGGGGATGCAGCATTCTTTAAATCCTTGGTTGATGCAGTCAACTGTCCTTTGCAAAACTGTTAACAAATTTGGCAACTATGCATGTGCCAACACAAGCAACCTCTTTCCCATTATGCACTGGGGAGAGAGGCTAATTTTCCCTCTCTGTTACACTCCCTCCTCTTTATGCAAACATTCTTTATATATATGCTAAAAAACTTTAATCGTGCCCCAAATGTTTAAATCAGCCCTGCCCACAGTGATGGGATCCTGGTGGTTTCCAGTCAGTTACCTCTTTAGGGTCCCGGGTAATGTGGGGCCCCTGCAGGACACGATGGGCAACTTAGTCATCACGCCAGATGACAAAGCTAACATATTTAACGATTTCTTTGCCTCTGTCTTCCTAAGTAGGAACCAGTTCAGCCACCTCCCTGCTGGGCCCCCCTCGGGCCCCGAGAGAGACACGCCTGGGCCAAGGGTTAGCGAGGAGTTAGTTAGGGTACTTCTGGAGAGGCTGGACGTGTTCAAGTCCGCTGGTCCGGACGATCTTCACCCTAGGGTTCTACAGGAACTGGCCGAGGTAATTGCGGGACCCCTGGCGCGGCTCTATGAGCACTCGTGGTGCTCTGGCGAGGTGCCGGAGGACTGGAAGAGGGCCAATGTGGTCCCTATCTTCAAAAAGGGAAAAAAAGAGGACCCGGGAAATTACAGGCCAGTTAGTCTGACCTCAATCCCGGGTAAGCTCTTTGAAAAAATTATCCTGGCACACATCCAGGAGGGCCTTGCGGGGGAATGCATGCTCAGGGGCAACCAACATGGGTTCATCAGTGGCAGGTCTTGTCAGACCAACCTGGTGGCCTTTTACGATCAGGTCACCAAATCATTAGACGCAGGGGTTGCTGTGGATGTAGTCTTTTTGGACTTCCGGAAGGCTTTCGACACTGTCTCTCACCCTGTCCTCATCAAAAAGCTGGGAGACTGTGGTGTCGATGCCCACACGGTCAAATGGGTCGCCAACTGGTTGGAGGGCCGCACCCAGAGGGTGGTAGTGGATGGGTTCTTCTCGACCTGGAAGGATGTGGGCAGTGGGGTTCCGCAGGGCTCGGTCCTCGGGCCCGCACTGTTCAACATCTTCATCAGTGACTTGGATGAGGGGGTAGAAAGCACCCTGTTCAAGTTTGCTGATGACACTAAGATGTGGGGGGATGTGGGCGCACTAGAAGGGTGCAATAGGCTACAAGCTGACCTTGACAGGTTGCAACGGTGGGCGGATGAGAATAGGATGGGGTTTAACACTGATAAGTGCAAGGTGTTGCACATGGGGAGGAAGAACCGGCACCACACTTACAGGTTGGGGAACTCCCCTCTTGCCAGCACGGAGACGGAAAAGGATCTTGGAGTCGTCATTGACTCCACGATGAACATGGGCCGGCAGTGTGGGGAGGCAGTCAAGAAGGCCAATCGTACCCTGTCATGCATCCACAGATGCATCTCGAGCAGGTCCAGGGAGGTGATCCTCCCCCTCTATGCGGCACTGGTCAGGCCGCAGCTGGAGTACTGCGTCCAGTTCTGGGCGCCACACTTCAAGAGGGACGTGGACAATATGGAAAGAGTTCAGAGGAGGGCCACTCGTATGATCAGGGGTCAGCAGGGCAGGCCTTATGAGGAGAGGCTACGGGACCTGAACCTGTTTAGCCTCCACAAGAGAAGGTTAAGGGGGGACCTTGTGGCCTGCTACAAACTGGTCAGGGGGGATCAGCAGGTATTGGGGGAGTCCCTGTTCCCCCGTGCGCTGCCAGGAGTGACCAGGAATAACGGTCACAAACTGGCAGAGGGTAAGTTTAGATTAGATATTAGGAGGCGCTACTTCACAGTCAGGGCGGCTAGGGCCTGGAACCAGCTTCCAGGGGAAGTGGTGCAGGCTCCTAGCCTGGGGATTTTTAAAAGGAAGTTAGATGAGCACCTTGCCGGGGTCATCTGACTCCGGTGCTCTTTCCTGCTAAGGCAGGGGGTCGGACTAGATGATCTACCTAGGTCCCTTCCGACTCTAGCTACTATGAAACTATGAAACTATGAGAAGCTGCAAAAAAAATATACATATATGTAGACTTCCCCCAAAACATTAGGGCTAGCTCTGTCTGGCTAGTCACTGCTCACAGGAGTTTAACTCATTGTCCAGAGTGATTTGAACAGGATAGTTTCTGTATCAGTGTCATATGATAATGTTTTCTTTCTGAGTTCTTCATTTACATTTGTCTGTGTTCACCCAGGACTTCCATCCCATCTGCTATATTGTATTCCCTTGGTTTTGCTTTGCTGTAGTTGCCATATGCTCTTTTGTGCAAAGAAACATTTTATAACTAAAAAATCTATGCTTGTGGGGAGACAAAGTTCTGTGTGTGAATCCAGTATCTTTTATTAGACCAACTCAAATAGTTGAGAAAATTCTTCTTAGCAAGCTTTTGGGCACAAACACCCTTCGTCAGGCTGAAGAAGCATCTGCAGATGCTCTGTGCTCTTCCTGGATGGAGTGGTAAAGGAGCCAGAGGCCACTACTATGCAAGCGCCAGTCCGTTAAAATGTAAATTGAGGTTGTCAGTAGGTGAGAGACAGGTGCAGGGTGGAGGGAGAATTAATGTAGCTGTAGTCAAAGGATGAAAGACAAGGTGCGGGGGGAAGGGGAATGATAACAGCTAGTCAAAAGTGGAGGGTTTACCTGGGGAGTCAGATGTTAGGCAGGTTATAATGTGGCATAAGCCATGTCTATATTTAGTCCATGATTTTTTGTATCCAGTATATTAATGAAGTGAAGTTCATAGACTCATCTGTGAAAAGTATTTTGTAAATCATGGACTAAATATAGACATTGGATTATGACACATTATAACCTGCCTAACATCTGACTCCCCAGGTAAACCCTCCACTTTTGACCAGCTATTATCATTCCCCTTCCCCCTCCCCCCCCCCCACTCCCCGCTGTGTCTCATCACCTGACTACAGCTACATTCATTGTCCCTTCCCACCACCCAACCTGCGTCTCACCTACTGACCATCTTAATTTACATTTTAAATGACTGGCTTTCTTGCATACTGTACTGGCCTCTGGCTGCTTTACCACTCCATCCAGGAAGAACACAGGCTATCTGCTGACACTTTTTCTACCTGATGAAGGGTGTTTGTGCCCAAAAGCTTGCTAAGAAGAATTTTCCCAACTATTTGAGTTGGTTTAATAATAAATATTGTTTTTACCCAAAGAACCTTGTCTGCCTATGCCTGCAGACCAACACAACAACAACCTACAGCCCTGTACTTGTGGGGAGTTTCTCTTTAGAAGAACAGATACAAAATAGTGGCCACAATAACTGGGCATGGATGGGACCTTGCCAAATTCTCAGCCCATCCCACTAAGTGACTACACTTTTAAGGAGGGACATTTTGTAGAAGGCTATCATCCTAGTGCAGTGGTTTTCAACCTTTGGTTCATAGATCCCTGGGGATACACAGACTGTGTCTATGGTGTCTGAGAAAGATGATTATGATCACAAAAAAGTGTGTGAATACCCACACTTACAATTCAAAGAGGTCTGCACATCCATTTGAAATTTCCAAAGGGTCCCCACCACTATTTGAAATTTTTTAAGGATCTGCAAATGAAAAAAGGTTGAAAACCACTGTCCAAGTGACATCAGAGACCATCTAGCAATAAGTTACTTGGCTATATAATGGGTGTTTATATCATAAAGTTAATATTTATACACAGAACAGGAAAACAGGGATATCCTCACCTGCACCATTGTAACATTTGGCACAGTGCCTCATGTGCGAAACACATTTAAGCATAAGGGGATAGTTCAGTCCCAGGATGTGGGGCTAATAGGGTACCTATCACCATTAGACACATAGGGCACAGAAAGGAATACTTTTGGTTATTTCTGTCCTCTTTTGGATTCACAATAGTAACACACAAGATTACAAAAAATACTACCAACCTCTTGAGCTATCTGGGCCCCCCACTCCCTTTTATTTTAAAATTGTTGACAAATATTTATTCTTTTTTTCTTCTGTGCTGTGTTGCAATTGCACCCAAAGTTGGAGACAAATTAAAAATACCAGCTCCGGGTTCACATATGTATAAAGGGAGCACTATCCCAACAAAAGAAACTTCCTTAAATTATTCAGAATATCTCCCCTTCTCCAGTTTCCCTTTCTTTCAGTTTGTATAGACTAGTCTTGGATGCATTTGGCACTAGTGCAGACCAACAAAGAAGACAACCAAAGTAGGGCATGTACATAATCGATCATTAAACTATATAATGTGTCCATAGAATTCTCAGGTACATTATTTGTTAATTCTGTAATTGTAAATAATAGAATCTTTAAAAAATGAAACAGGAAAAGATAAATATAATCCTAAGGAAAAATGATCTAGTTTCACCTTAGGCATAGAAAATAGCAATTGCTTATAAAGCTATTTCTTGTACACCTGTACCGCTGCAAATATATAACAACAGGTGTCAGAATGCAATGACTGACTCAGTAAATCTATCTGATATCTACAAATACATTCTGAGTTGGAAAAGACATTTGAAGACAAGTCAGAGTGTAAATTGTTGACAAAATAATACTCAAGACAATATCTGAGCTAAGGTGGTAATCAGGGAACACCTTTTATGGTGCTATGAATTAAGATAAGCCAAGACAGGTCCTAGTATTTGTAACACAGCATAATGCTTCTGTTAAACTAAGATACTGAAAGGAAAGGATTTCTAGGCACCATTCTTGACACAATAGCACATTAGTTTTAATTTATTTAGTTATAACCTTTTGTAGCATGGTTCTCCGCACCACCCCTAGACATTTTTACTGAAAATCATCCTTTGTCACACTTGACCCAGATCATAAGATCAACAGAGGTGAGATGCTTCAGTTTGACATCTAATCTTCTTAACACCCCCCCCCCCCCCGCATCTCCTGAACATCTTATTTGTCCACAAATAGCTGGACACTACAGCATGCTTAACTGAACAAAACCTGGCTCTGTTTTCTCAGGTTGTCCTATATATATTACAGCTTCTGAGATTCAACAGAAGCCCAAAGCTGACTGGTTACTCTTTTACCCAGTGATGCAGCCTAGAGGGACTGAGACAGCATGTTTGGTTTGTCTGAGACAGAAGTGACCTAAGAGATGAACTGCAGGTGCCACTCCAGCATGGGATCTCTCTCCTGGAAGGGAAGGGAGCTGCCTCCACCAAGGCTGTGGCAAAATCCTGAATGACTGATGGGCTGCTGGCACTGTCCAGCAAAGCTGCGGGTGTCAGCTCAGAGGTAGGCTCGCCTTCAACCTGCCATGCGGAGGATGTTCTCACACCCACCATGCCTTCTGCCCAGCTAAAGCCTGGCTGATCAAAGAAGCTGGGGCACAATTTCTCCCCCTTCCCATCTCCTTAAAAGTGCAGAGGTTCCTGCTTCCCAGCCAGGCACAGCAGGGTCCCCAAGTGATCAGTTAGGCCTGCCAATGCTAGACACTGACGGGGGTGCTCTGACTGCCCCCAACCTGGCATGCAAGTGATCACAGCCTGCCTGCCATGCGCTGTGGGGGCCTCTGTGGACAGCCAGGGGCTGGCCAGGTGCTGAGTTAGGGGTGCAGGTGTGAAGGCAGAGGAAGCTGCTGGAGGAGAGGAAGGATGGGGCAGAGGGAGGGAAGGGACAAGGCTCAGCCAAGCACTTACTGTGGAACTGCCGGCGCCTGGCCCGGCTCCTCCAGAGCCTGCTCCTCACCCAGCGCAGACGTGGGCACAGCTGCTCCATGGCAGGAAGCTGCTGGGAGTGGAAGTGGCAGCAGCTGCTCAGCCAGCAGCACAGTGTATCCAGGGGCAGTGCCCGCCACTCGCTGGGGCCCCAGCGCCCAAGCTGAAGCCTCCTGCGGGACATGCGACTGGCAGCCCCCTGTAAGCAAGCAACCCAGTGAGCTTGGGGACAGCTGCTGGGGCTGCTCTGCTGCTGTCCCCATGTTTTATGCATGAGGCTGATGAGAGTAATTTCATCCCCAGCTCAGAGGGGGAGGGGGAATGGAGGGAGTGCCAGTCCCAGCCTCATCATTGTCTTGCTCTCCCCCGACACACACAAACACCCCTCCCCTAGGTTGAAGCTGGATGCTGCTGTCCAGGGGGTGGAGGGGTGGAATGAGAAACGTCATAGGGGGAGGCTTGGAAAAGCCCCACTGAAACCCCACACCAGTCCCTTGTGCCCCTGGCAGCCAGAGAAGCTTGTGCTCAGTGCCAGTGCAGGGATGCAGCTCAGTGCTCGGGTGCTACTTCTGCCTGTGCCATATGGATACAACCTCCCCCCACCCTTTTCACTACACGTGTCAGGGGGGTTACATAGAGTTTAGATTATGGATTGTACAGGATGGCTTGGATAAGGATGAACCTGCCTCAGACAGGGGTTTGGACTAGATGACCTCTGGAGGTCCCTTCCAGCCCAATTTCTCCATGACTCTATATTGCAGCAGCCCTTAGAGGCTTGTTACTGTGCTAGGCATTGGACTCAAATGGGACTAAATGGTCCCTACCCTGAAGGCTCGACAGTCTATGGGCCAGTGCCTTTTTACCTATAAACATCTTTTACTCATATATTTGAGTGAGTTCTTATCTGCCAGCCTCCAGCACACACCTGCACAAACATACACACATGCACATGTACAACACGCCTTCTTCCGATATGGGAGAGGCTTAAAGAAACCCCAAGTGAGTGAGTCTCCCAAAAAATACATGAGGTAGCCTGCTCCCCAAGTGTGTCTACAATGAAGGTCTTCCCTGCCTAATTCCTGCTGCCTGAACACACAGCCCTAGGCAGGCGGCTTCTGAACTGCACTAAATATACTCAGTGAAACTCAAGACTACCCTGATGCCTGCTGTGTTTCAGGTTATATTGCCAGCTTGAAACTCATGCCAGGTTCATTTAAGGGTCCTTTAGCTGATTTTTTTTATGATGTAATCAGGTGAGTGATGCGTTTCCATCATAATGTCAGGTGGAAGGGAGCAGAGACCACTGTGCTAGGGAGCAGAGACCACTGTGCTTCATTATGAAAGGTTTTTCACAGAAGTCGTTCTAGAGATGGGCCAAGCTTACAATTGTGAATCCATTTCTCCTTGTGATGATTTTGCACAAAATCTTGAGACACTTAATATCTTAAGGATAAGGATATTAAACTTTTGAATTCCCATGCAACTGTCCTGTGATAGATCAGAGTAAAGTAAATACTGCAGAATATATTGTAGCAAGGAACTCTGCTTTCATTATATGGTGTAAGTAATTACCACTTCATGATCTTTTCTATCTCTTCTTTTTCTGTCATTTGAATAATCATGGTTATCTGTTTCTGTTACTTAACCTTTGAAAATAGAATTTCATGTGAAACTCTGAAATCATAGGAATATAGGACTGAAGTCCTACTCACCAAGTCCGGGTCCCTGCTATCACAGGAATCTTGCTGTATCACAGTTTTCTTAACTTTTTCAGGCATCCTTTAAAAATTAGTTTTTTTAACTTTACTACTGCTACCTGAAGGCTGTTCCAGAACCTCACTGTGCTGATAGCTAGAAAACTTCTCATTTCCAGGCTGAATTTATTAATTCCTCGGTTATTATACCCATTTGTTCCTGTGGCAATAGTCTTTTAGCCTAAAATGTTCCTTCGCCTCCCTGGCACTTACTCGTCCTGGTTCATTTATAGACAGCAGTCACATCTACTTTCAGTCTTCATTTTCCTGGACTAAATAAAGCAAGCTTTTAGCTTCTGCTACTAAATTAATCTCCCTATTTCCTAATCATTCTAGTAGCTCTTGCCTATGTATGTTTTTTCTTGAGCAGGGGTACCTAGAATTGTCTCACCAGTACCTTACACAATAGCACTCATACTTTCCTGCCTTTACTGAAAATATTTCAGTTAATATATGCCAAAGTCATATTTGCCTTTTCTACAATGACATCACACTGACAGCTCATACTGGCTAGGGACAGATATTCAAGAAGTTGAATCTCGAATCAATTTGTCTGAATCTCTGAATTGAACAGGCCCCATCCCCCACCCACTCTCCCAACCCCATCAATGGCTGCCCCACCTGGCCCCAGAGACCTGGCACTTAAAAAACCCCAAAAAAGCCTCACACTCACTGGCTCACCCTGCCAGGCTGGGGTGGGGGGAGCAGTCCCCGCTGCCTCCCACTGCCCCGTGCTGTATGGGGATGAGGGGACTCTACCATGAACCCCCAGAGGCCCCAGTGGCCACTGCAGAAGCCAGTGAGTGAGGGGTTTTTAAATTTATTTTTTTAAAGCACCAGGATGCTGGGGCCAGGCAGGGCAGCCATTGATGGGGCTGGGAGAGCGGGCAGAGTCAGGGGACGCTTAGGGGGGCTGAGGGAGCAGGTAGGGGATGGAGCCTGTTGGGGGGGTCTCCCCGTGGTCTCCTCCCCCCCACCTCCAGCCCCCCCTACCTGCCCACTTACTGGCATGGAGTCTGGGTCCAGCTCCCTACAGCGGCAAGCGGGGACTGCCCAAATCTCCAAATCTTTTCCAAATCAGTTCAGAGGATTTGAATCAATACAGACCTTTTTATTGGTCTCCCAATTCAATTTGGATTCAGAGATTCAGCTGCCAGATTGAACCGAATCTCCTTCAAATCAAATCAGCAACCAAAGCTTTGCACAGCTGCAATGCCTGCAGTGGCTCAAGCCAGAAGCCCGGGGACATTAGAGCAACCTTCCCTTCCACAGGGAAGGTGAGATGAGGTGGGAGGCCATGGCCAGGCCCCAGCAGGCCCGCCCCAGTGGCTCCCTGACAGCCGAGATTCTGGCCACACAGGGCTGCCGAGCCCCAGAGGGGAACTTTTTTCCCTCCTCCCTCTTCCCCACTGCTACAGGGCCAGGAGAGGGACTCTGGTGCTGAAGGGCTTTTCTTCCTCCTCCTCCTCCTCCCCCCCCCCCCCGCCATAGTGGGATGTGGAGAGGGGGTTCTGTGAGGCTGCCTGGTCCCAGAGAGGGACTCTTCTCTCTGCTTCTCCCCCATCACTGCGGGGTGGGGAGGGGGACTCTATGGGGCACTGCCCAGCCCCAGAGTGGGACTCTTCCCCCACTCGTCCCCACCATGGCAGGGGGAAGCTCTGTTCCCAGAGGGGCAGTGGGAGCACAGAGCTCAGCTGGACAGAGTGTGTGCCATGACCTCCCCCCACCTGCCGCTGCTGCTAGGCAGCAGGGGCTGCATGCCATGGGGGGAGTGTGTGGGGGCCCCTACACCTGCCACCCTCTCACACCCACAGCCTGTCCAGCTGAGCTCTGTGCTCCCGCTTCCCCTCTGGTGGTGGGGTGAAGGAGGGGGAAGAGTTCCCCCCAGTATGGACCAGAGCCTCTCCCTGCCGCCGCCCTGCTTTGGGGCCAGGCAGCATCACATGTAGCCCCTCCCCCCAGCCCCAGAGGAGGAGAGGGAAGAGTTCTCCCCCCAGCATGGAACAGAGCCCCCCTCCCCACCCGGCAGGACAACCTACCCAGCATGGCCCCATTAAAGTGAAGGGGGCAGGAGAAGGGTTAATTTCTCGCTCTGTCCCTTCCAGTCAGGGTCTTCCAGCTCCAGGGGCCACCACTGCAGCCCCCTCCTCTCTGCTCCCCAGGAGACAGGCTGACCACAGCTTCAGTGGGGGATGAGGGGAAGGAGGAAAGAATTAACTCCTTCCCTGCTCACTTTGCCTTAACGGGGCCATGCCTGCCAGTATCTCCACAGGGGTTGGTTCTGCTCTGGCTAAAGAGCAGTGGGGCAGGGTCAGCCCTGTGGCTGGAGCACAGAGCCCAGCCCAGCCCAGAGAACATGCCAGGATGCTGGGGGAGTCTGGTTTATCTTAAACCAGCAAGTGATCTGGGACAGATATTGCATAAACCTATTTGAGTTAAGTCTGTCAAATCAGTAAAGTCTGATACTACATTCAGCCAGGTTTATCTGAAACCAGTTTTGGCCATTTTGAAACTGGTTTATGTGCACTGAATGTCTGTTCTGTTACAGGTTTAAAGCAGTTTCGGATCACTTAAACCAGTATGTGTAATGTCTGTCTCTAGCCACTCTGTTAGAAAGCTCCCATTGACATCACTAGGACTATGATCTTATTCTTAGGGCTTACAGCAAAGTATGGGAGATAAGGGTCTAAAAGGTAAACAGCTTCTGTCTTCATTTTACTTCCTAGATTTTTACCAGGTGAGGCACCCATACAGGATCAAATAACCTTACTGAGGGGCAAAAGACATGTCTATTTAAGCAACTTCAAATGAAGTAAGATTGACTTCTTTCATGAGAGTTCAAGGTTGATGTAATCTCAGCTTCATGAGTTATTCACTGTAGTTCTAATAAACATAATTTACAGTAATAAATGCAAAATAACAGCAGGTATATGTGGGCTGAAATAAGAGAAGTTGACAGGTATGGTTTCCTTCACTTGTATTTTTAAATCTAAATTATTATAATCCTATGGAAAGGGGAAAATAAGAACAATAACATAATGAACTATACAGTATTTTGCTTTGTTTTTGTAAAGAAAATATCTTAAAATGGCAAATGTTTATATTTTTGTTGATAGATTTTTTCTCTTATATTTTATGTTCTTTCTCCTCTTCTATTTTTAAGGCAATCTCATCAAACTTTAAATAAAGCATTTTGTACGTAGCAGCATATTTTTGCTTTAGTGTAGGCAGAAGACATCAATTCTACACTTGATTGGCCTCCAATCATTTTATGTTTTATAACACGTAGCATTCTGATGGCTAATATATATTTAATCAGCTGGCACCAAAGCATAGAAAGGAATTCAGAAAAGCTTAACTGTGTGATTCTCTTTTTTTTATTTTTCCTCCAACTCATTTTTCTGTAAATGAATGTAAAATGTCAGACTCAAAAGAAAGGGCACCAGCATGTGTGCCTCCCTGCATTTTACTTTAAAATTTTACAGTGGAGAAAGAGATCTTCAATTACACAGTAAACGGAAACTGCTGAGCCAAGTCACACCCAGCTGTTATTTTTGAAACTCAAATCAGCTAAGAAAGCTTTGTATCATTAAAAAGTAAAGCTTTTCAAACCTCACAAAGTTTCCAGAATCAACCATAACCACTTCTTTAAAAAAATAAAGCTTACTTAATTCTTTCATCCGAATAAATGAAATACCAAATGAAATACCAAATGCTTTATATCACATGTATGAAGAGAAGAGAAAGCTTAGAAATATCCTATACATCGTTCTTTTCAGCAATGAAGAAAGTATAATTTTTCTCTGGCCACAGAAATGTCCTACGGGGTCCCTCTACTGTAGAAATAAGTGTTCTGTGGAGACTAAAGAGCAGCAATAAGTTTTTCCATTTTTCATACTTCCAGCACTTTGGCCATCCATTCTTGTTTCTTTTTAGCTAGGAGGAAATAATACATTTTCTCTCTGCTACTGATAATGTATTTAAGTTCTGAGCATTCTTTGACTGCTTGGTTTTCCAGTAAACTACTGAGAGGCACTCCTTTTTGCTCTTATATTCTTAAGCAAATAAAAAACCCTGTTAAAATTAAGCTTAGCCTTATGTCAAGGCTCATTTTTTCTCTTGATAAACATCTAAAACAGTTTAGGTTCAATTTCCAAAAGTGATTGGCATTGGCCTAATTTTGTTCCCATGGAAGTAAATTTGGATTTTGCAATTAACATAAACAAGAATGGAATGAGGTGGATTTTTTAAAATGTAGACTTCCATGCCTTGCAATTTTGTGGTATATTTCAGCTCAGATGCAACTATATCTTAGTTATTCAAACATCTAATTACCCCAATTATATTCAGGCAGCAATTTCAATTTTTGATTTTTTTATTCCGTTTTTGGGTCATATTTCTGGGATACAGGACCTTGTCTCAGATGCATTCAGCACCTACAGATTCCAGTAATTTCTGCTGGGTTTGTGAGTGATCAGCTCTTTTGAAAATCAGATGTAAATACTTTTTAAAATTGCTTTCAAAATGGACTCAGACTTCCTTGATGTGCTTTTTAAAATATCTAAAAATGACTTAACCAAAAGCTCTTAGTCCATGGACACAAAAAATCATGGACTAAATATAGACATTGGATTTATGGCACATTATGACCTGCCTAACATCCAAGAACCCCAGGTAACCTGTTTGCATTTTACCAACTACATTCTATCACCAGGTCAACTTTCCTCCTGCCCCCACCTACCTGTCTGATACCTATTGTCCCCCACTCCCCCTGATCTTCACTGCCATGCATTTGCATTTTCACAGACCTGTATTTTGCATATTGGCTTCTATTCTATCCAGGAGAGCATATATTATACCACCAAACTCTTCCTATGCCTCAAGAAGGGTGTTTGTGCCCAAAAGCTTGCAAAGAACATTTCCCCAACTATTTAGTTGATCTAATAAAAGATATCACATCTACCCAAAGAACCTTGTCTGCTTATGTCCTTAGATCAACGGGGCTACAACCAACAATCCTAAAGCTACTGAATGCAGGCATATAAACTGTGACTAATTCCAAGAGTGTTGGCAGAACAGTGTGTACATATAGGCACTATTATGACCACCACAGGGCATACAAATAGCACGATCCTCCTTCCATTGAAATTAATAGGAAGACTCCCATTGAAACCAATAGAAATTAAGGTTGAGTTTCTAAACAATAACATGCTCAGGTGGCTGTGCCCAGAACATGAAGAACTTCAGAGGTATTGCCTGGTTTAATTTTGTCCTGGTTTGTCCAGCATGCAAGAAAGGAAGTCTTAATTCAGCAGGACACCTTCAGTTTGGCTGGGAATATCGTATCTAACCAAATGCCTTACTCCACAAAAGATTTCTTAATGGATTTTAAATCCTTCTTTTGGCATATCCTGCAGGGTTTAGTTCAGTGGGAATGAGTACCCTGTCACTCAGGAGGATTGTATTAATGCTCCTAGCTGTTTCAAGGATCCTATTCTGGATCAGTCAGTTAAATTATGCATGATCCATCCTTTCCAAATTAAAAAAAAATCCCAGGTCATTTTCAGCCACCTGCAGTATTTTTCTGATCTGCTCTTACTCTGCACACCACCGTTTTGGATCTGTGTGAAAAATAATTATTTTTCAGGCTGACAATTTGTACTAGAGCATTGTATTTTGCCAGATTACAATTTTGATTCAACTAGTAGGATTAAATCCTAAAATTAGGCATATATAACATTAAAGTGAAAACAATTGCTTGTCAACTAAAGTGATGCTATTAGATGGTATTGTGATATATATATATGTTCTACATTTGAGTCATATGTGGTTCATAAATGTGATTGAGCATTTCCATTTTATCCAGCAAGTCCCCATGCTGCCGTATAATAATTTAATGGGACAGTTAAATCCATTAGGTAGCAGACTGCATAAATACTGTATAATAAAGTCCACAATGGCTCAAAATATATATCTAGTTCCTGGAATCTCAGGCTGTCTGTAATTTCTGTCTCTTTGTCTGATGCTGTTCTTCTGCCCCCTACTGTCCAACACTTTAATTTTTTTATGATTTTCAAAACTGAATTTACTAATCTACATTTAAATGTTTTCTATCCTTATCCAATTTAATCAAAACTAAATAACCAGTGTGTGAAAAAGTGTGTATAATTCCAGCTTGATTTTCTGATAAGCTTCTTGTGCTGAACAGCTTCAAATCCTGCAATACAAAACACAAAATATGTGTTAAAAACTTGCTCATTTTGGCAACTTGATATACCTCCAGAGTCACTGAGAATCCATGTTCTTGTGTATGAATATAACAGTGTAATATCAATATAACAGTGTAATACACGTGTAACTGGATGAACTTCTGCCTGGCGTTCTACAGGAGGTCAGATGAGATATTTTAACATTCTTTGTTTTCCCTAAAGCCGTGAATCTCAATCACAGCACACTGGCTTCCTTGAGATCCTTTCAGGGGTGCCAAAACATGCCACACAACATTAGCGCTGTTAAGTGTACAAACAGCTTTCACAAGATAAACCCAAAGATTTCAACTAAGAATCCATAGAGTTCAAAAAAATTGATTGATTGCAGTCTTTCTGAGTTCTTTGCAACAGAAAAATTGCTGTATTAGTTTCCATAGTCAAAAAAGGAGTGAAAACTAAAAGCTGGCATTTTCTGAGGGGTATCTTGAGTCTACCAAGGGGGTGTCTTGAACCTAAAAAGGTTGAGGACCCCTACCTTAGAATCTATTAAACCAATGGGATCGCACAGATGTCAAGTAAGCGGGGTGGGGTGGGAATTGGCCTAAAGTCCTGGTTATTATTTGCTACATTTTTTTTTCAGATTGGCTGAGCAGTGGGGCTCAGGTAGCCCTTTGCTTCCTTAAAAGAAAATGATCTTGAAAAAGGAACTCTATGCAACTTACAAGAGGAAGCTGAAGTATAAGCAAGCTTAGCAAAGGTCCATCCTAACCTTCTGATCATTGCGTATTTTTTTTTTTGAAACGCTGCTTATTCTTGGACATTCTTGCAAGCTATTGTTACAGGGTTTTCTAGTGTACTAGATGCAGTCCCTTGTGGTTCAGTGGTAGGATCTTTATCTGCCACACAGAAGACCCGAGTTCAACTTCCAGCTGCTTATATGACTACAGCCATGGAGGCACCAAACATCTGGACAGTCTGGCCTTTGGACTCTGTCTCAGTGGCCTAAAAGGGGGATGGAAGGTCTGGGCAGCCTTCACTTCTCCAAGCTCTTACCTAGGCATATGCCTCAAAGGTCTAAGTGACCTCACACATACACCATGAACTGAAAGGATCAACAGTTGCCAAAACCCTGGGTGTGCTTGACTATACAGTTATTCTAGTACTGCAATTTAAATATAAAATATTTTATGGGCATCATTTGCCAATAAGTGGGGACCCAAAGGACACATTAAGGGGGTCCTGAGGTCCTGCCAGTTGCACAGACTTCCTAACCCAGACACAAGATCAATTATTTGTTGTTAAGTATTGGCTCTGCTGAGCTCAGAATCAAACAAGGCTAATATTGTAAACTGGGGTGCTCAACCTGCGGCCCCCAAGCCAGATCCAGCCTCTGGTGCTTTGTCATTCAGGCCTGCACAGATCTGTGGGAAGCTTTGTAGGCCATGGACTTTAATGCTAGATTGGGTATGTAGAGCAGGGTCTGGACAAGGGCAGCACAGCCTGCAGAGCTAGATGCTGGCCAGGCAGGGGCAGCATGGACCTGTCTAACCTAATCCCAGCTGGGTGGGGGCAGTGTGGACCCCCAGAATCCAATCTCAGCTGGGGGGTGCAGCATGGGCCCCGAGATCCTTATCCAGCTAGATGGTTGTGGCTCAGGGCACCTGGAACCCAATCCTGGCTGGGCAGAGGCAGCACAGGGCTCCCAGGACCTGATCCCAGTGCAAGGGGGTGGCATGGAACCGTACCCAGCTAGTGGGCTGGCCCTGCACCATTCAACTGATGCACAGGGACCAAAATATGAGCACTGCTGCTGTAGTCAAAGGAAAGAGTTTAGCTGTATCTCAGAATTTGTGAACTGCCAAAATTGGACAATTAATGAGTACTTCTAAAACATGTACAAAGGAAGAGGGTATCACTGTTATACTTGAGAAAATAAAGGAAACATTCTTGGCATGTATATATTTTTTGAAGTCAAGGAAGTCTGTAGCCTTCAGTTACTTCCCTGGTTATTTTTTGCTTGGCTTCAGAAAAAAAATGAAATATGAAAGAAATATGTGTTAATGTATTAGGTCATACCTGTAAGGGACTGAATATATGAAAGTTAAAATGTAAAAACCAGGATCATTCATATTTGACTTTCCATATCTATAGCCTAATTAATCAAATATACCTCAAAGGAATAGCCTTGTTATATAAATTTACCAAAAAACTTGCTAATTTTGGCAACTTGATATACCTTCAGAGTCACTGAGAATCCATGTTCTTGTGTATCAATATAACAGTACATATGTATAATGTCATATATTTTCTATCTCCTCTTCATCTTAAGGCTGAGAGGCAGTATGCCAGGATAGGAGGCTTCGTTCTTAGTTGTCATGGACCTAGGATAGATCTAACAAAGTGTGTTTGTTCATTGTTCTCCAGGTTTCCTGTTGTCAACAAAGTTTCCATCATCATTATCTGTGACCATCTCTTGGCATAGGGCAATGTTATTCTAATTTTAAACAAGAGAACAACAAACCCCTGCACTTGCAGGGTCCCTTTCAGCACTATCAACTGAGAGAGACTGGGTCCAGTCACACAGGGTTCTGTGGCAGAGGCAGGAACAGAATCTAAATCTTCTGTAGAGTTGAACTGCACATTTGCCAGAAAACATCTTTCCTCTCTACCCATCTCAAGCTGCGCAGGAAGTGTCCCTATGGAGCGGCCTGTTTTCCTAGGCTAGGACAATGAAAGTACTCTGAGTCTAATTAGCTACAAGGAGGCACTGAGAGGTTTGGGTGCTGAGCAAATTGCAGACTGATTTCCACAAAGGTAAATAAACGTCATTGTGTCTTCTTTCTACTTACTATTTTTTATGAAAATACTGGCTAGAGTTGAGGCAAGTCAACATAAATCGTCTTATGTAACATTAAAGACACTATTGAAAATCTTTATATACATAAAGTATATGTTCCTTTCAATCTACCCCTAATCTTATCCCTCTGAAAAGTACTGTGCCTAACTGCAGTCATTTGTAGGACTGATATAAAGGAGAAGGCCCAAACTAATTGGCTTCCAATGGGACCTTGTCACCAGAAATACTGTTTTTCATATATTTACAAGAGTAACAAAAAAAGATGTTTTATTTCCATGCACCCTTAAATAAGTTATGGATTTAAGGCTCGATTTAATCATGTTGCAGGATAAAGAACTTTCTGTGTCTTTCAAATCTGTACTGGGATTCCTAAATTTTGCCACTATTACAACAAGCATAACAGGAATGACACACTTTATGTGAGACAGGGTAGACCATTATTAGTAATTAGTTATGTGGAAAAGTTGCATGAGTATAACCTAAAGTGTGAAGTTAAACCCATACAAAGTTCTGGGTGGGTGCTTTTATTTTGTTTTAACAGTAGCACTTTTTCTTTGGTTTAGCTTAAGTCAACTTTTCCATTAACCAAACATATCCACAAAGAAATGTGCAATGATTAACTTATATGTGTTAAATTGATTTTTAAATGTAAACTAATGCAACTTTCTCGTGTTCAGTGGTTTTTGTGTAACCACCATATTGCAGTGACATAGAACAATTAAATAATCATTCATAATGTATTTTGAGGGTTTAAGTCCAAATACCATGGAGCAAGTGTCCAGATCTGAGCAACCACTGCTACAATTGGTAAAAAATGTTACCCTCATTAGCAATATCACCAATGATTGCGTGGGCATAAGTACAAGCTAGAATTCTCACATCAGAATAGGAACTCATTGATTTTGCAAGGTGTGGGAGCTTTAACAGCTTTTTTCATGTTCTGTGAATTAACCCAGGAATGGCCTTCAACTGTTTTGGTGAGCACTGCCCACCAGTCCAGGATTCAAATAAACTGGCATGTTTTACCAGCGCTGAATTTAAACACATTTTTAACCAAGTGTGTTTTTAAATGTATTGCTGGAATGGAATGCATTTGTCCTGTATTCTACAGGGGAAAAATACATTGTGTCTCAGAAGTCAATGTAAATGAGTTCCCAGTTCTGTTTCATGTGTTTGATAACACTTAGTGGGAATGAAACTGCTAGAGAGAACTGCAGATTGGAAGGGATTCTTTTCAGAGAGCTACTTTTGCAGTTTGTAGTGCTATCTCTGCTGCATGCACAACTTTGTGGTATTTCCAGTCTCCATGAAATTAAAAAAGCAGATTTTCTAGACACATCTTTTCCCTCTCCACCTTGTTATATTGGTATTAGGAACATGCCACAAGATTGTGCTGAGGAGATTGCAGAGGAGAGGACATGGAAAAAATGTGCCCAATGCTCCCCTCTCCTCCCCACCTCTCCCCCATATATTCTGGCTTGTAGGGCTCAGGAATAGCAGCAAGTACCATCTGCATAGTGTTGTGAAGTGTAAGGTATTCTGGGAATCTTAGTTCTCTAGAGTGGCAGTGGTGTTTGTGGCTGCTGCGGAAAAACTTTCACAACACTTTTTTTGATGCTGGAGCACAACAAAGTGCTGATTTCAGTGGCAAAAAAATGGGGTCAATTCTTCCCTCAGCAGCACTCAATGACACACATTGCCTATGTGAGAAAAATAATGCAGCAGGGAAACCAGCATGGATTTGTAACAGGTTAATCATGCCTGACAAATCTGGTTTCATTTTATGACAGGGTCACAAAATGCTTAGACTCAGGAGTAGAGGTGGATGTCGTTTCGTGTACTTTAGCAAGGCCTTCAATATGGTATCTTATCCTATTCTCATAAATAAATTAAGAGGCCGTGACATGTTTATACAGTCCAGTGGGTGGCAAACTGGCTTAGCGGTTGCACCCAGAGAGTGGTAGTAGATGGGTCAGTATCAACCTGGAAGGATGTGAGTAGTGGGGTCCCGCAGGGTTCGGTCCTTGGACCTGTACTCTTCAATATCTTCATCAGTGACTTGGATGTAGGTGTGAAGTGTACTCTGTCCAAGTTTGCGAGCAATACTAAATTGTGAGGTGAAGTACACACTCCAGAAGGTAAGGAACAATTGCAGGCAGACCTGGACAGGTTAGAAACGTGGGCAGTACACAATAGGATGCAGTACAAGTGCAGAGTGCTGCACCTAGGGTGCAAAAATATCCAGCACACCTACTGGCTGTGAAGTGACTGTCTCAGCAGCACAGAAGCAAAAAGAGATCTCGGAGTCATAGTGGACTCCAAGATGAACATGAGTCATCAGTGTGACGAAATCATCAGCAAAGCTAACTGCACCTTATCATGCATCAGCAGATTCATGACAAATATATCCAAGGAGGGGATACTTTCCCTCTGTGTGGCATTGGTCAGACCACAGTTGGAGTACTGCCTACAGTTTTGGGTGCCACACTTCAAGAAGAATGTTGATAGACTTGAGAGGGTCCAGAGGAGAGCCACTCATATGGTTAGGGACTTACAGGCCAAGCCCTACGAAGAGAGACTAAGGGATGTGGACCTTTTCAGCCTCCACAAGAGAAAGCTGAGAGGTGATCTTGTGTCCACCTACAAATTCATTAGAAGAACACAGCAAGGGATTGGAAATACTCTGTTCACCAGGGCGCCTCCTGGGGTAACAAGGAGCAATGGTCACAAACTGACAGAGAGAAGATTTAGGCTAGATATCAGGAAAAATTTTCACAGTAAGGGTGGCCAAAATTTGGAATGGGCTTCCAAGGGAGGCAGTGCTCTCCCGTAACTTGAGGATCTTTAAGAGAAGGCTGGATAGGCATCTGGCTGGGGTCATCTGACCCCAGCACTCTTTCCTACCCAGGCAGGGAGGGGGTCGACCTCGATGATTTGTTGAGGTCCCTTCCGACCCTGGCATCTATGAATCTATGGTCAGAAAGTGCAGGTAGGGTAAGAGAAGCAGTCCCTTCCTCTCCCCACATCCTTCTGGTGCCCCTTCTTCTAGGTGGTCCTATATAGTGGGATTGTAGTTGGATGTTTGTTTTGGTTTATTTGTGTGGGAGGGTGAAAAATGAAACAGAAAGGTATGGAAGTAAATGCTTTCTTCTAGAAGCCCCTCATTTTCTCAGTTGTTTACAGACAACTGACAAAGTTGTCTTCATAGTTTATATCAGGATATTGTGGAAAAAATCAAGCTTTGCGTTGTGGTTGAATCAGAACTGACAGAGCCAGCTTTTCTTTATTTAGAGCTATACTGTGATCACCGGGAGGATTTCATACAGCAAGGGGAATCACTTGTCTGTTTCAAAGGAATCCTCCTCCTCTCTAAGTTTTCAAGCATTTTTATACTTAAGACAGATAAAGAGGAAAAAAAAATACAACCTTGGAAAAACTTAAACAAGTTTACTTAATTGGACATCTATGCACAGGGTAATAAGATATGAAGGATTTCTTATCTCAAAACATGTAACTGAAATAAGCAGTATCAGCACTTCTGGTCTCTGTCTGTTTTTCTAGTCAAGTAGGCCAGAAGCCCGACTAAATTTACTCCTACATTCCCTAATTTTTTTTTCCAACAAGTTAGATACTTATAGCCATTAGCCTTTCAACTTCTGGTTTTTCTTTTTCTTTACTTTCTGCTATTTCAACATACAAATTATATACTTCGTTTCTGGTTGATTCCTCATTTGCTTGGCAGCACAGCTTAAGCAAAGTTGTATTATCATAAACACTAGGCATACTCCAATAAAAACAACAAACAATATCAACAAACTATGAATGACGGTAGAGCCTAAGGAACTGAAAATAGAGCTAAACCAAGAATTCAAATTCCAACTATCTGACACATGTAATTTAGCTGCTTCTTTTTGAATATGTTTACTTAAATCCTGGATTTCTTCTGAATTATCGGGAATATAAGTACAACATTCTTTACCTATTAAAGCACAGACTCCTCCTTTGCTGGCTAGTATATAATCTAACGCAAGTCGGTTTTGCAACGTCATTTGCCTTATTTCCTTCATTTCAGTATTTTTTTAATCAAAACTATCAGCAGCAGCATTAGCAATCTTTTCCAGAGATGCTGCAACTTTCTTTATCTCGGACGTAGCTAAGCTTGCACGATAGCTGGGGAACATTATACCCCAAAACCTTTGATTTTCTAATTTCACGAACATTGCAAATTCTTCCTTTAGTTAAGTGAGATTTAATAGTAAAGGCAGGATACGCTGTGGAGACATAGCATGTTCCTCTCCAACCGGAGGGAAGATTTTTATAGGCCTTATCTCCACACATAAAATAGTGACCAGCTAGTGCAGTATATCTACCTGTACTACAGCATGGGGACATCATCCGTTGTGAATAATAGCCTGAAAATTGACCTGCAGGGGAGTAGTTAGATATCCAGGACCCATTAGAGAACCAAGCACCATTTATCTTAAATTCTACCTTGAACTTACTGACTCCTACTACAACACGAGATCCATTACAGGTCCAACAGAACTTTCCAGGGGTGGCGTAACCTAATTGTACATAGTCAGACCAGTTGCAACTTACATTCTGCCAAGTTTTGTTTCCATGAAAATCTGAATAGTAAGGGGCTAACATCTGAGTTGCATTCAAGGGTACCCGTATCATGGGTATTCCTCCGGTAGAATAGATAGGGACATGACTACATATCCAACAATGAGAGACATTTAAATCTATCCCAGTTTGATTAACTAAAGACACGAACATATTTTCATGAAATGATCTTCTTTGTCGGTGTGGAAGTGTAGTTTGGTTTACAGAGTTTCTTATAACTGATGAGTCAAGTTCATATAAGATGGCCCAAAAAGAAATACTGAGAACTACCCAAATCACGACTAACCAACTCCACCTTGGGAACCAGGAACTAGGCCAAAGGGCATAGTGGTGTCATTGGGGCATGTCCTCTTTCCTCTGTAGTGGCAAATCCTCTTCACCAGTAGGCACTTGGCTCACTACTGGTCTTGAGCTCTGCTGCTGGCAGGCACTAGGCTCACTACCAGTCTGTGGAGGCTGATTACAAGGTTGATATGGAGGAGACTCTGCGTTTAACGGGGCTGATGTTTTCTTACTGTGTGAAGCCTGGATCCATGTCTGGAGTCCTTGACACTTTATTGCAGTGTTGGTGGTCAGGAGTACCTGGAATGGGCCTTTTCAGCGAGGTTCCAGCAATGACTTCTGTTGATGGACTTTTATATGGACCCAATCTCCAGGCAGGGTAGAATGGCATGGCTCATCTGGTTCTTTGGGGAGAGCTGCCTGTACCTGTGAATGAAAAGCCTTAACACACTTCATTAGTGCTTTACAATAATCCAGAATAGTATCATCAAGTGAATATATATCGCAAAAGTGGGAGGCAACAGGTGGCGAGGCGGGGAGCCTCATGGGTTTTCCCATTAGAATGTCACATGGGCTAAGCCCAGTCTTTTGGTTGGCAGTAGATCTCATACTCATAAGGGCTTTGGGAAGTGCATCTGGCCATTTTAGGTGAGTCTCAGCACAAATTTTGCCCGGTTTATTTTTCAGAATGCCATTTTGGTGTTCCACTTGGCCTGAGGCCTGTGGATGGTATATGCAATGAAAGTTCTGTTGGATCTGCAGGACTTTGCAGATTTCTTTCATTATTTGTCCAGTAAAATGAATTCCTCTATCAGAGTTTAGGGATAAAGGGATACCAAACCTTGGAAAAAAGTCTCTGAGCAACTTTTTGCTTACAGTGATGATGTCAGCTTTTGCATATGGGTAGGCTTCTACCCATCCAGAAAACATACATACAATAACAAGAACATATTCATAAGAACAACATTTCTGCATTTGAATAAAATCTAATTGTAAATTTACAAACGGTCCCCAAGGTGGGGAATGTGCTGCCTTCTTTGTTTTTACAGGCTTTCCCACATTATGGGTTTGGCAAATAGGACAGGTGTGGCAGTACTGTTGAGCCACAGATGGAAAAGTTGGAGCAAACCAATCAAGCTTAACAGCTTCTATCATCTCCCCTTTGCTCACATGTGCCATGCCATGGTATATGCGAGCAAGATGAGGAACAAGGACCATTGGGACCCCCAGAAGGCCGTCCGGGGAGCGCCACAAAGGGTCAGGGTGTAACAAATACCCAGCCAGTCTCCATGTATGTTTTCTGGTTCTGGAGCCTGATCGTGGAGGAGGGCAACGTCGTGAAGACTTGCCAAAGGAGACTCGTCAGTTGGAATAGACAAAAACACAGGCGTAGACTGAGGAGTGGAAATAACCACAGCTTTGGCAGTGGAATCTGCTAGAGCATTCCCATGTATAACATCATCATAAGGTTTCTGGTAAGCTTGGCATTTAATAATAGCAACAGCAGAAGGTAATTGTAAAGTATTCAACAAGGCATTTACGTATGGACCATTACTAATCTTGGCACCTCCTGAAGTGAGGAAGCCTCTTTGTTTCCAAAGTTGACCATAATCGTGTACAATACCAAAAACATAGTGAGAATTAGTATAAATATTAACAGAGGCACCAGAGGCTAGGGTGCAAGCCCTGGAGAGGGCCACAAGCTCGGCAACTTGAGCTGAATACACATTAGGTAAGTGATAGCTTTCTATAACATCATATTGGGAACATACTGCATATCCTGCAACAAGGGAACCTTTTGAGTTTCTTTGACATGATCCATCAACATAGAATACTAGATCTGGGTTTTGCAAGGGGTTGTCCTTTAGATCAGTGCGGGGCATTGTTAGGTGAGTAGTAACAAAAATGCAATCATGGGGTTCACCATCTGAAGGGGTAGGTAACAGGGAAGCAGGGTTTAAAACAGGCCACCTAGTTAGGGTGACATTTCCAGCAGAGAGAAGCAAGATTTTGTACTTAGTTAATCTAGCATTTGAAAGGTGTTGGGTTTTTGTTTTTAGTAAAAGGGCTGCTACAGCATGTGGGACAACAACAGTAAGGGGAGAACCTAATACAAAGGTGGAGGAAAGTTCAACAGTGACGGCGGTTCAGAAATCTGGCTGCAACTGGGTAAAGAGCAGAGCTATAATAAGCAATGGGACGGTGCTTATCTCCGTGTGTCTGAGTAAGTACTGCAAGTGCAAATCCGTCCTTTTTATGACAAAAAAGAATAACAGGTTTAGTATAATTGGGAAGGCCTAAGGCAGGAGCTTGTGATAGAGCTTGTTTAATAGAGGCAAAAGCGGCTTCGATCTCTGAAGTCCAGGGTAAAGACTCAGGGGTATTAACGAGTCAGATTTTGCAATGGCTTGACTATAGACGCATAGCCAAGTATCCACTGACAGCAGTAGCCAGGCATGCCTAGGAAGGTATGCATTTGGGACACAGTAGTTGGTCTAGGGATTTTAAGAATAGCTTCTATTCTGGAAGAGGAAAGCAGTCATTCTCCAGCAGAAATATCATGACCTAAATAGTGGACACGAGGAAGACAAAGCTGTAGCTTTTCTTTAGATGGCTTATGGCCTTTTAGGGCAAGAGAGCTAAGGAGAATTAAAGAATCAGTTTTACAGGCTTCAAGGGAGGTAGATGCCAAGAGCAAATCATCAACATATTGCACAAGCACAGAATTTTCTTTAAATATTATGTCATCTAGATCTTTCTTCAGAATTTGAGAAAAAAGAGAAGGAGATTCAGTATAGCCCTGAGCAATCGTGTCCAGGTATACTGAAGTCCTTGATAGGTAAATGCAAAGAGAAACTGGTTATCAGGGTGTATAGGAATAGAGAAAAATGCAGAACACAAGTCAACAACAGTAAAATAACAAGCATTAGGAGGAATACAGGACAAGATAGTAGCTGGATTTGGTACAACAGGAAAAGTAGGTAAAACTGCAGAATTTACCACACGGAGGTCTTGTACAAAGCGATAGGTATTCTTTCCATGTTTTTTTACAGGAAGAATAGGCATATTACAAGGGCTCTTAGTTGGGACAATGATACCTTGCTTTAAAAGGGCAGTTATAACAGGGCGTATTCCTTCTTCAGCTTCTGGACGTAAAGGCTATTGAGCAACTTTGGGTAAAGGCTTAGCTGGGTTTAATCTAGTTTTTACAGGCTGGGCAGTATGGACTTGTCCTACTTCAAACAGGATGAGGAACTATTTGATTTGAAATTCCTACAGCATTTACAACAGCAGAGGAGAGGGGAGTTGTGGAAAATTCTTCAGCTCAAAAAGTAGAGTGGCTTGCACTGGTGTCCACTAAACATTTTGTAGAGATTCCATTTATCACGCAGGAAATGAAGGGATCATCTTGATTAAGTGGAAGAAGCAGGGCTGTAAAGATGTTACTATTCCTCGGGCTGGCCTAACAGGAGGCTCCCTGATTCGGGACAGAGAATTTAGTGAGAGGAGGTGGCAGCGGGTTAAACATCATCTCTGGCTGGCCAGGCCAGTGAGAACATTGAGCCTTTCAGTGTCCTGGTTGGCCACAATAATGACAACTGTCATTATTTTCTGACTGAAATCCTCCTCGTCCCATCCCACAACCACATCCCCTGCCTCTGAACTGTCCTTGATGGAAACCTCGGTTTCTGCCCCTGCCTAAAGTCTATAATTGCAATGACATTAGCTTAGTTTCCATGGATTCCTTTTTCTTTTCCTGGCAGGTTGTACAATGATTTGCAATGGTGACTAGTTCTGCAAGTGGCTTAGTCTGCCAAACTACAGCAATTGTGCACAACTATTCCTGGACTTTAGAAAGAAGTCCATGGACAAAAGCGGAAGCAACTGCTTCTGGGGCAGTTTCAGCTGCATTTTCAATACCAGAATGTCTTTCAAATACTAGTTTCAAGTGGTCCATGTAGTCTGCTGCAGATTCTCCTTTATTTTGTTTCCAATTATGTATTTTGGCCCAGTCAGTTTTCCTGGGGCAAATTTTAAGCACAGCCTCAAGGAGGCATCTTCAGGCATCTGCTAAGTGATCTCCTATCCCGGGGGCTTGAGTTGGCCAAGTAGCCTGTGCGATGAGGCAGTTGCGGACCTCAGAGGGCAGAACACTTCTCATTAATTGGTTCAAATCTGCCCATGTTGGATCATAACAATGGATTACAGTTTCCAATTCATCTTTAAATTTCTGGGGCTCCTCCCTGATGTTGGGAAATTGTTTAACAAGGTTTAGGAGATCTTCTGGAGTCCAGGGGACAGGGACTGTGATTGTAGTTTCCCCATTTGGACCTTGCCCTGGAAGTTGGCGTAAAGGCATAAGCTGAGCCTTTTTAGATTTTAAAGAAGGGGCTAGACCATACTGGGTACCAGACCTTAAACAAGAGGAGGGGGTTGAGATTTCAGGAGACAGATGCCATGCCTCCAGTGGACGTGGGCATACCCCGGGGGCAGGTGACGGTTGTTGAGAGATAGTTTCCTGGTGAGGTGGGCTAATCCTGCTGGAAGAGCCTTTTTGGTTACTTTGGACTTTTTCAGTTTCAGATTGTGCCCTGGACGGATATGGGGTGGCACATTAAGAAAATCAGTTATATCTTCTGCAAATTCATTCTCAGTTGTTTGTGGATAAAGTTGTTTTGGTGCTGATGGTACTATTGATGGTGGGGGGGCCCTTTTGGTGCACTTTTCTGTTTTAATTCTTTTATCTGAGATTTCAGTTTCTCTTGGGAGTCCTTAAGACTCCGAACTTAAGATTCTTGACGTCTTTTGAAAGCTTCTTCATACCAATCAAAAATGTGTCCCACTGAGTCTGTGATATATTACTTAATTCAAGGTCTCTGCAGAGATGAACAATTTTACTTAAATCAAATGTTCCCTCCAGGGGAAACTGACGGCTAAAATCATCTCTGGTATACCAGTTCCATTTGTCTAGAAACTTACAACTTTTATGGCCATAGTGTGTGTACATGTACAATGCTGGAGTCCCTTTTGGTAGAGCCATATGTCTTTAGACTCTCCGCTCCCCATATCTTTAAACTCAATTCACACAGGTCTTTCATAAAGGAATGGTTTATTCAGGGTGTCCAGTCAGGCTGTGAGATTTGCTAGCAGCACAGAGATGCTGTGGCTAATGTCCAAAGACAAGACTCCACTGCAATAACAGCACACAATGCAGTTACTCACGGTTAGACATGGCTCATTTATGAGGGTGGGGAAAGGGTAAACCTGTCCACTGGGTCACAAGGTTCCAGTTGGGCCCTCTTGCATTCAAAACTGCCCTTCTGGACTGCCTTGGGTCGGCTGAACCCAACCTTAGTCTCAGACCTGGTCAGTGGCTCATATTTCTCAATTCATATTCTCAATTCACACAAGGGAATTTCTGCGTTGAGGCACGAGGTTCAAGAGCATTTCTTTAGTCTCAGCCTTGGTCAATGCTTATTGTGGAAAACACTCACACTCTAAGAGTTTCCATCTTGCACCCTTGCTTTCGAAGAGCACACAGAACAAATCTGTTGTCTTCAGGGCAGCTGAACAAGGTTTCCACTTCTGGCTTCTGAGAGACCTCATAGTTCTTTACAAAACTTAATTCACACGGAGAAATACTTTCAACAGCAACAACAGAGTCTTTAACTCTTTCTACTCACAGTTACTACTTACACAGTGGGTTTGACAGTTCTGGCAGAAAAAAGTTCGGATAGGGTGAGCCTCAAGCAGTGAATCAGGAAGACACAGAAGACAGCTTCTCACTGAAAAGCCCCAGTAGAGATTTCAAAAGGTCTCTTACCTTGGTTTGGCACCAGGGCTCCAGTGAAGAGTTGTCTGTGTCCCAGCTGATCACTCCAGGCATCTCTAGCCGAGTCACAGCACCAAATTGTGGAAGAAATTAAACTTTGCATTGTGGTTGAATCAGAACTGACAGAGCCAGCTTTTCTTTATTTAGGGCTGTACTGTGATCACAGGGAGGATTTCATACAGCAAGGGGAATCACCCACTTGTCTGTTTCAAAGGAGTCCTCCTCCTCTCTAAGTTTTCAAGCATTTTTATACTTAAGACAGATAAAGAGGAAAAAATATATGACCTTGGAAAAACTAAAACAAGTTTACTAATTGGACTTCTGTGCACAGGGTAATAAGACATGCAGGATTTCTTATCTCAAAACATGTAACTGAAATAAGCAGTATCAGCACTTCTGGTCTCTGTCTGTTTTTCTAGTCAAGTAGGCCAGAAGCCCAACTAAATTTACTCCTACAATATGCTGCTAATGAACAGTTTGCAGCATCTGTGATATAGCAGAGCACTAAGGTACCTTCATTACTGCTACTTGTGGAGCAGTAATGAAGGAGCCCTAGTGCCGGTTGCTAGGGCAACCAGAGGGAGCCAGTGACCCATGCCTGTTAGCAGTCAGCTGACTGGAAGGGGCAGAGCCTGGTTCCTATATAACTACCAGGCTGAGGCCAGGCAGGCAGTTCTCTGCTGGAAGCCAAAGGGGTAGGAACTCTGCTGGAGCAAGAGAAGAGAAAAGGCCAAAATGCACGAGCAGTTGGTATGGGTGAAGGATGGAGTACCCTTGGGGGTGACTTGAGTGATGTTGTAGCTGATTGGCAGACATTTATGTTATAGCCTAGGGGCTTGAGTTTTGTGTTTACTGTTTATGACTGGAGGTTTGGGTGAGGCTATTAGGTGTTGGAGGAGGCCTCATAAGGGGACCCATGGCAGAGTGGGAACTGCAGGCCCAGACAAGGGGGCAGCAATTCCAAGATGTGGGCTGCAGAGAGCCTGAGCACCCAGTGAGGCGCGGGCTGTGGAGAGCCTGAGCATCAAAGAGAGCATAAGACTGAACAACGTCCAGTACATCTGTGAGGCTTGGGGCGTGGTAAAGGGGTGGTTGGAGCCATGCGTAGCCCATTAGGCTGGGGTGTGTAGAAACACCAATTAGCAAAACAGGGCTAATGTGCAGGAGGAAAACTGTGTCCAGGGAGACGAAGAGGCAGCCTCCCTATCACATACATTTGAGAACAAAGACATGGTGGGCAAGAATTAAGGGTGTTTTGTAGACAAACTGGACATGGTAAGGGGTGCTAGGGGAGAGTATGGTAACTCTAGGATGCCCCTCCTGCTACATGTGATGTCACTGTGATGCTTTGCCAGTTACAGGGAGAGAGTGACAGTACACTAAGGACTAGCTTTTTAAGGGTTTTTAAGCTTCTGTTGATAGTAGCAAAAGCTCTTCCTGTAGCAGAGCCAATTTCTTGGCTTTGCATCCCTTTGCAGCATTTAAAATCCTAGTTGGCTACACTAACTTATTTCAACTGATAGAAGATGAAGCATCTAGGAAAGCTTGTGAAATGGCTTTCACTAGAGTGGATGTTGATTGTGTTGTATCAATAGATATTTAGGGATAAAGTCTTGGCCTAATGAAGTTAATGAAGAAAATTCCCATTGACTTAAAATGAAGGCAAATTTTATTCTAGCTTTAAAAACATGTATACAGGATAAGCCTTAACTTTGAATTCCATGTATTAGGTTTTATATCTCTTTAATAATAAAGCATCTAAAAAATTAAGTGATGGATTTGTTCACCCCTTCCCAATTTAGAGAAAGGGACATTACATATTTGATTATTGAAGAAATTGGATTATCAAATGCAAAAATTGGAATAATATATGTACAGTGTTAAGCTCTATGTCTGGGGACACAGAGAATATTTTCTTTATTATTACATTTATTTCTCATTCATTTTTAATTAAGTTTATATATAGTAATTGCTGGCATCCTGTTATCTTCCAAGATTAATTGGATTAATCATCCCATGAGTCTTAAAAATGATTATCAGGTCTTTTTAGAATTTTTTTTTAAACTATTTTGGAGGACAAGAAATATTTTGACTTTAATTATTGAAAATAGTGCCCACAGTAAAATTTGTGCTAAACTTGGCAAACTAGCAAGCATCCCAGGAAAACCAGAAACACCTCTGGCAAGTCATTCGTCATAAGATTTTTTTTTTATTTTTTTTTTTTTCAGATTCTTTTTGTATACTGCCTTCATGACACGGCTTTTGCAATTTTCACATGTAGGGAAGCTCTTCCTTGATAAAAATCCATATTTGAGAACTTGTAGTCCATTATCCTAGATTAGAAAAATATATAAAATTATGTTGATTTATGGTTACATAGAACACTTGAATTACCTCTGTTTATTCAAACTACATAGACTCTTTTTAAAAATGGGAAATTTTAAAAAAGAATCATTGGGGGGGGGGTAATTTCCTAACTTGCTGTATCATTCCACTACATCTAATAGCTAAGAATATATCTTATGTAACAGAATGATATACATGTTTTTAGCAAGAATATATTTTTCTATATATTCTATAAATATACTCTTAGCAAGAGTATATTCTTGGCTAAGAGTATATTTGCTAAGGAAACACAAAATGTATGAGGATATGTATAAAGATACATACTCAATAATAAGGCAGGCATCCAATCCAGGGAAAACTCAATTGTTATAATGAATCTCATGTTCTCATTCATCTAGGTTTCCTGCTGGCAAGCTCCTTCAGAGCCTAAATTAGGGAATAGTATGCTGACCACTGAAGGTGGGTGGTGAGGGGAAGGGAGCTGGAGTGAAGTAGTAGTTTTACCTGTTGCTGCTCTTCACAAAGTGAAGGCAGCTGCTGCTGCTCTTGCTTTAGCAGCCTGGGCTTCTGGGACAGGGGTCTCATGGTGCAGGCTGCTGGTGCCATGCTTACATCTTCATTCCCAATATGCCATTGAGTCCAGGGCTGTGCTTGCTGTGGCCAAGACTTCTGGAGGGCAGAACCATTCTCCTCACCCCCCAGGTACATTGCTGGGTATAAAGCTGCTTTCTACCTGGCTCCTGTGGCTAGTGCCCTGCTCACCCCTAACCTTACACTGCTGCTTGTGTATATGGATTAGTTAGAGCTACAGGGAACAGTTCACATCTGTGATCAATATAAATTCCAAAACTTATTGCAGGGCTAGAACAACAACAGCATGGATGCACTCATGGCTTTTTGAAATGCATTGCTTCAGTACAGTGCTGCCCTATCCAACACTAGGCACATAGCTGTAACATTTATGGGTCAATAATCGGTATAGCCCTGGGTTCCACAGCCCCTTCATCTTTCTTTGAACTTGGTCTGACTTTCTTTCTTCGTTACAAGCCTGAGTGTAACCAGTGATATAGTGCAGAAAACCCATTTTTAAGATAAATAAAGGACTTCATTACCAAATTCCCAGGATGTTCAAACTTTCACAAAGGAAAGAGTGACAAGAGAGGCTGAAACTTTTCATATGGGTACTTTCACACTGAAGGCAACTTCTTATTTGGAAAAGATAGCAAAGTCCTTGTGTTAAGGCTAAAACTGATCTTTAAAATCCTTTACTCCCTCTGAAAGAAGTATCCAGTGAAAAAACAAGAAGAGGATAAATTTGTATTCTGCAAGAACACTTTTGAATGCTTCATTGAAATAACTCCATAGCAATGTCTAGTTATAGCTGAGATGTTGCTTTCATTACACGGCTCTTTTTTGGTTTTTACAATAAATTCTTTCCTTCTTTGTTGGGGGTTTAGTTTTTTGCAGAGTTCAGTAAAATTCCATCTATTCACTTCTGAATTAGCAAAGAGTGAAAAAGTGTATTAGAAAGAAGCGACAAGTGAATTAAACAAGAATATCAGACTATTGTCTAAATGGAGCTATTTAATATTGATTAGCTTTGATATTCTGGTCAAGGTACTAGAACATAGACCTTTCTACTATAAATGGGCATGTGGCCTATCAGCTAGTTTCTCAAGTATGGGGTAATTGGAAAGCAAGAGGAGAAGGTGAACCATAAGCTCTGTAATGTTAATAAAATCCTATACATTTTGCTACAAATAAACCTAAACAAACAGTATTGGGAAGAGGAATCTTTTTATCACTTCTCTTACAAAACTGTTCCTTAGATTAATACTGAAAGACAAGGAAGATTTGCACTTTGTAGATTAATGCTTCTCATTTTTTGTAAATACTTCCTGATAATAATCTCAAATTTCCCTTTGTTAATTTAATCTAAACATTCCTAGCCTTATCTCTATCCAGTGCTAAACAATTTCTCTCCTTGTTTCCACTCCTTAAAATAACTTTAAATATAGACTGGGGACACTCAGCCAAACTCTCCTTCTACATCCCTGGTCACTTTTTGTTATTATACTAGCGTGGTGGGGACGCTGCCATGAATAGAAACTTGCCAGAGGGAGGAGAGCCTGGAGAGGTACAGAGCCAGCGAGATGCCACTGAAGACTGGAATCACAGCAGGAATAGGGCTGCAGTGGGAAAAAAAAACCCCATGCCAGAGATCAAAGAGGAAAAGCCACAGCAAGCTGGAGGAGAGCCGGAGCCAGCACCAGCATGGACCCACTTTATGGTGGTGTGCTGACACTGATTTGCCAGCTGGACCCTCAGAGGGGGAATAAAAACCGAGATCTAGGAGGGCCGGAAGTGAGTCCTCTGGAAGGCCCAGAATGGCGTAGAGCTGTCTGCAGCTGCACCAAGGGCATATGATGTGAGCCCTGAGAGGGGGCGTGCCAGGATGAAATAAGCCCAACAGGGCCTAGGTACTTACCTGGGACGGAGCACTGGATCCCAGATATAGCCAGCTGGGAATGGGAATGGGACTACTTCGTAATTATCTTCTTGCTAATTAGCTACCTACTACTGAATATAATGCTGCAGACACATGTACCCGTGAAGGCTGGAACTGTTGCCTCAATTTCTTGAAGTGAAGTTTTTGCAAACAATATCATATACAGTTGCAGATAACTAACTTCCTTATTCTTCCATTTAGAATTAAAAATTAACATCTAATTTGTTTTTACTTTCAAGTCTCGTTCAGCACTACTGCTTCCTGTTTCTCTCTGTCATTGATTTATATATATCAAAAGTATTGTATTAGCCTTTTTTTTTAATAATTCAGTAAGTGATATTTTTGTTTGTTTTAATTATGGACTATCTAAAATCCATTCATGAAAACTGAAACCAAGACGTGAATTGAAATAGCCAAAAGGTAGTGCCACCTCTTAAAATAGACTTAAATAAAGAATATACAGCCATCATAGTTAATATTACATAAGCACCCTGTACAATAATTTGGCTTAATGATTTTTAAATTCATTGTAAATAACATAGTGAAATGGAGGATCTAAAGTCAGGAGCCAAAGCCCATTAAGTTCAACAGGCTTTCTGGTGGAAGTTTAAAACACTAGATGGTTAATAAATTAACTGGAGATGGCAGTATATGTAATGCTATAACTAGAACTGTTACCCAAATATTTGTCATTTGGCTGTTCCTGTGGTTACTCTGGTAAATATCCATCTTTTTTGATGGTGTTCAGGTGGGCAACCTCAACTTCTGTTTCACTTGATAGGGTCATCTAGTTGTCCCTCTCCTCTGGAGTCCAGATTCATCGAAGTTCATTATCTTGTAGTTCATCTGCATGAGGAAATGTCAGCATGTTTAAAAATGTTTTTACAGTCATAGTTTCATAGTAGCTAGGGTCAGGAGGGACCTGAACAGATCATCTAGCCTGACCCCCTGCCACAGGCAGGAATGAAAGCTGGGTTCACAAGACCCCAAACAGGTGATCATCCAACCTCCTCTTGAATTTGCCCAAGGTAGGGGTGAGGACCACTTCCCTGGGAAATTGGTTCCGGATTTTGGCCACCCTAACTGTAAAATATTGCCTTCTGATCTCTAACCTAAACCTATTCTTGATCAGCTTATTACCAGCTTGTTCCTTATCACCTCAGGTGGTGCTGGGGAGAAAAGGGCTCTACCTATTTGCTATTGACCTCCCCTGATAAGTTTGTAGGCAGCCACCAGGTCCCCCCTCAGCCTCCTCTTGCTGAGGCTGAACAGGTTCAGGTCCCTCAGTCTCTCCTCATAGGGCCTGTCCTGCTGCCCTCTCACCAAGCTGGTGGCCCTCCTCTGAGCCCTCTCCAGGCTGGCCACATCCCTTCTGAAGTGTGGTGCCCAGTACTCCAGCAGCGGCCTGACCAAAGCCACAGAGAGGGAGTATCACCTCTGTGCCAGCCTGAGATGAACCTTTTGGATGCATGACAAGGTATGGCTGGCCTTGCTGGCTGCAGTCTGGCACTGGCAGCTCATGTTCATCTTGGAGTCAATAATGGCCTTGTGCTTTCAAGAAGGTAACTCCCCAGCCTGTATGTATGCTGTGGATTCCTTCTCCCAAGGTACAGCACCCTGTATTTGTTTATGTTGAACCCCATCCTATTCTCATCTGCCCACTTTTGTAATCTGTCTAAATCTATTTGCAGCCTCTCTCTCCCTTCAAGTGTGTCCACATCGCCCCAAATCTTAGTGTCATCAGCAAACTTGGACAGCATGCTTTCCACCCTTTTGTCCAAGTTGCTGATGAAGCTGTTAAACAGTGTGGTCAAACTAGCTGATTGTCACATTGTGGACAAAGATGATGTGATGTTGGCCTCTGTGGACAAAGACAAAGTGGTCTGTGTCAGCTATGCATGAGTAAACTCTACTCGGACAAGCTCTTTCTTTTCAAATACACTATAATTACCTCCATCTCGCATCTCTATATCCACTTCAGTTTCCATTAATAAATAAAAGTAGTTTTTAATGAGAAAATAACAAAAAAAAAAAAAGAAAAAATCATGACTATGCATCCAAAATTATCATCAATTGTTTTTGCGATGGTAGTATCTGAGGCTGTTGTAGGTGCTATTCTTCCATATAATTCCATTCCACACTTCTGTGGGATGCTCCACCACTTGAGTTCACCAATTGAAGCAGCGGTGGTGAGGAGTGCGGGGCCTGCACCGGTGTCCAGTGCCAGTGAGAGCCTGCACCCAGAGTGGGGCAGCAGGAGTGCAGGGCCTGGGGTCAGGGCCGGCAGGTGCCCATGCCCAGGGTGAGGCAGCAGGAGTGCTGGTGCCCAGGCTAGCACGTAGGGCTGGCAGGCTGGCAGGTAGAGGCAGTTGTGGTAAGAAACAATGAGTGTGGGAAACGGGCATCAGCACAGGGCCTCTGTTGGAGCCCAGGGCCAGGGCTGGTGGGGGCCCAGGGTGAGGCAGTAGGAATGCAGGCCTGAGCTGGCACATGGGACTGGAGTGGCCAGCGGGCTAATGGGGAGAGGCGGCAGTAACCAATTGCCTATATTTACATTCATTCCTATGGAAAAATAGGTTTTGCTTAGCGCAGTTACTCTTAGCATCGTTTTTTCTGGAACCAATTAAGAGTGCTAAGCAGGGATTGCCTATATGTGATCAGAAACTGGTTCAACTTTGTAACACAATTGAATTGCAGTGCACATAAACTGCTTTCAAAATGACTGAAACTGGTTTAAGATAAACCTGGATGGATGTAGTATCAGACGACTGATTTATTAATAAAACTGATGGATTATTGAACTTCTGTCCCAGATTCCATCCAGATGCTGTGGCGAAATGCCGGGCTAGCGGCTCCGGCACCGCTTAGGGGAGCCGCGGGCTTTGCGGAGTTGTGCGAGCGCGCGGCTTGTGGGGCGGAATTGAGGTAGCTCTTAGCCGCCCTCGAGGTTCGCCGAGTTGGCACAAGTAGATGACTTAGAGTAAGTTGTTAGTGTCTCTTAATCTATAGGGTGTCCGTTGGTTCACGAGGTTCCAGAGCCAGCCCTTGCGTTCCAACAGCGGAGCTAGTCCAAAGCTAGGTGCGGCTGCCGACTCCTTAAGTCTCAGAACTGGTCAACGGCTCATTGATATGGAATGTTAGTCATAAAAGTTATTACGGAGTAGATATAGAGTAAAATAAAAAGATTTATTCACTCACCTGGCCTCACCCTCTTACAAGTAAGAGGGGAGGCCGGTTGGAACGAAGTTGCAGTAAATACAAGTATAGTGAGCGTAGATATGCTGTCTAAGCTACGATGAGAGGCAGTCGAGAAGCGGAGTCTCCGATGTTTCTTCAGTTACAGTATGCTGGATACTAAAGGGGTCTGTTGGTTCACGGGGTTCCAGAGCCAGCAGCTGCCGACTCCGTAGTCCCAGAACTGGTCAACAGCTCATGAATGGGATACTCTATAGGGTGTCCATTGGTTCACGAGGTTCCAGAGCCAGCCCTTGCGTTCCAACAGTGGAACAAGTCCAAAGCTAGGTGCGGCTGCCGACTCCTTAAGTCCCAGAACTGGTCAACGGCTCATGAATGGGAAATACAAGGCAATACTGTAACACAGTGAATCGTTGTCAGTTGTCGGATTTCTGAGGCCTTTATCTTCGCTGGGATACGCCCAGGCGGGGAGGCTGAGAACCGGTCTGCGGGGTGATCAGGCCCACAGAGTTTTCCAGTTGTCGTCTCTGCTGCTTCCTGCTTTTTTGCCTCTTTTATAAATGTTTGTTGGACTGCCTCTATGACACTAACTATAGTATACAGATAGGATAATTTTCTTTTACATAATTATTGCTAGGCAGATTTTCTACATAAGTTTCATTTCTGTAGAAATGACACTTTTAGATAAGAAATGAAATTTACAGAATGCGCATGTGTAGCTTAATGCCAGTGGAGAAAAGTACAAAGCGTTCCTTTTGATTAACAGCCGACTTCAAGGTTACATAAATGTGAGAGTGCCACGCGGCAGTTATACAGAAAAGAGAAAATAATATAAAGTCTTTGCTAAAAACTATAAGACAGTTACAGATGCAAGTTAATTCACAGTCCCTCAGCATCCCAGGATGCTTTGCACCTCCCCTGCGGATCCCCCTCTTCCCTCACACCTTGGATGGGCTAGCTTTGGCCAAGTTATCGGCTCCAGCAGAGCAGGGAGGCATGCTCTAGCACCCCCTGGTTTCTGATGTGAGCCACTGCAGGCATGTGGCTACATTTCTAGAATCAAAAGTGAATGTCTGTTCACTTGTTTATTGGTTCAATCTATGCAGTTTAAACTAACCTGATAAGTTTGAATTGATTCAGCCTCAGGCTTTTTGACTGTCTGTACTTAGCTCAAGTGGTAAAGTTATACCAAATAGGTCAGATGGGTATAATTTTGTTTTGAATGAACAACTGTTCCTAATCAGTAACCTTAACACAGTTTGTAATGCCTTCTACTGTCTTTCATGCTACAGCTCAGCCACACACCAGGGATTAAAAATTAGCAAAATCTTTAATTCTTGACATCATAATTATGGTTCAAGTTATTCTGTAAATGGCAGAGTCCCATAAATGCCTTCCTATAAAAATAGCATATTTGAAATTTAAAATCAGTTTCATTTCTATGCTTCTTTAAAAGTCAGTATCTCATGATATCTCAAGGACATGTTTCCAAACCACAGGGTTTTTTACATAGTCACTGCCTAAATTACCACAGATGTGAGAGAGGATCCTGTTAGTTTTATCTTTTAGACAAGAGGGTGAGCATGAATCAGGAGATTCTTGCCCCTTTGTTGGATCCAACCTTTACTGGCGTGAACAGGGAAGTAATGAACTGAAACTTTTCTAACCCAAAAGGTTTGCAAAATAGATGGTTTTTATATTATTTTTTTATGTGTTATCTCAAATTTTCATTGTTTCTCTCATAACGGGGGAATTGTGTTGAATTTAATAAAGGTGATAATGTAGCATAGATTTTGTTTTAGAAGATGACCATATAAGGACAACTGTGAAACATTAAATAATAATATTAGATTCTGCCATCTTCTAATAAGGACCCTCTGGGGGGAAATCACTGAGAAGTTCTGCTTATACATAGATGGTATTATATGGCTCATTAATGGAAATGACTATCTTTTCCTTAAGTTAATGGAGCATTGAGTTAAATGTTAAGTGAATTCTCTCCCTGAACCAAACCAGGTGTGACAACTGAATAAAGTTACAGAGCTAAATCTATTGTTGTTGTTTACGGCTCACTGGGCATGTCTACACAGCCTTTGTGCCAAACCTGAGAAGCACACAACATTCACATGGTTCTGCTCCATGTATGTCAAGTCCCAGAACTGAGGCCATGAACCTTTTTTTAGATTGACCTTCTTTGTTTTTATCTCCAGCCCCATCCTCAAGTTTTCTTTTGACCAGGTTTAGTGGTACATATTCAGGGCTGTTCTAAAGCAGCTACGCTGCCTCATTTCTGGGATTTGGCACACCTGGATCAGGAGGGAGTGTGCATGGCATACTGTGTAGTAGTGATCTAGGGCTCAACATGGCACAGAACAAGCTCATTCAATGCTTATGAATGGAACCAAATAATAGGAATATGTACCAATATTAACTGGAGTTTTGTGATGTATGTTTCCAGCAATAGATTTCCACCTATACTGTGCCAAGAACTTTCAGATGTGACTTGGGTTGGTATCAATTGTTCAGACTTGTAAACATCATAGAGACTACCTTAGTCTCTTTGATTGAAGATCTCTGCTAGACAAATAGGGCCTGAAACAAAACAAATGTGCATTTCTACCTTCAGATTACAATGCTGTTGATGTGGGGAGCTGGTAAATACAAAATGGATGGTAAATTTTACTGGACATATACTGGATTAAAATTTATATGTAGGAACAATTTATAATCCTCATTCATTTTTTGAGGGGCAAGTGAATGACACTGTGTACCAGTGGTAGCCTATGAGAAAGAAGACAAGCTTAAGGCTTCTCACTCATACTAAGTTCACAGCCTTCAATTCATTAATCTGAACAGCCCAATCTTAAATCAGTATTCTGATCAGCCCTCAACAAAGGGTTCAAAATGTTAAACAGCCACTGAATGGACTAGCTCCAGCTGAGTGGAATGATTTGACTAATGTGAGAGATCACTCTGGAGAGAGATTTATCTTCACCTAATGGAGCTGAAATGGAGAAAACAGCAGGGAAGATAATACACAAAAGATCTACAGATTTTATCATTGTACTTCTGAAATGGGGGAGGGATACAATAGCTGAATGCATTAATGACCAACATGGATTGTCCACAGGCTAAATATTTCAGCTGTGCAGATTTGGCAGTTCAGAACAGCAATACACATTTTTGCCTTTGAGAGTTGAATTTGCAGGCTCTGACCCACATAAGGTTTGCATCTGAATGAACCTGCTGCAGAATAACTGGTAAGTTTCAGGCCGAACACATTCTTCAGTGCTGGGCAATCTACAAAGGGCTGGTCAAGTGAGTTTTAGGATTGTTCTCACTACTGCTTTTGGGGCTGGTGATCTGGCCAGTGACAGAAAGTTTTTTCATCAGCTTTCAAAATGGCCCAAACTGTTTTTCCAAAATAAAAAAGAACACTTTTCACTGTCTCCTGGATTGTGTCCTATTTACTAGAAGACTTCCTCCCCTCTACCCCTTTTCACTAGAAGATCCCCCCCAAAAAAGAAAAAAATTAAGCTTCCTATTCACCCCCTTTAAAAACCTACCTGTGCTTGACACTTACAAACCACTTCCCTCTAGCACTGACTAGGAAAGGGCTGTAGCTGTGCTTTCTGCTTTTGTCTGTTTGTTTCATCACCTCATCATCCCAGCTTGCCTCTCTGCCTTTTTATTTCATTCACCTGTTGTATCCTGCCTGATGCAAGCACCCTGAGACATGGACTGGAGTTCTCCAATTTAGTTCTGATACGCTGTCAGGGCTTTACTTTTACTGGCTTGGGCAGTATCCTTGACTCTCACAGTTTATTAGCTTGCTGGCCTGTCCACTGCATTTACTTCAATATCCAGTTACCTGCTACTCAGATATCGAGTTAAGTGTATTTTTTGTTGTCATGCATTAAAATAAAATGTTGGAAATGGGGGAAGAGGGCTTGAAATCTAGGGTATGCCAAAAACTAAAAGCTTTGTGTCAGAAGCCAGCTAGTATCGCATTGTTTACAAATGCCAGGCACTTGACTGCAAGGAAATGAATAGGTAAGGATATAATTTGATCCTGGCCAAATTGCAAACTAATTTTCAGACTCTTATTTTCTGTTTCACCACAAGCAGAGAAGAGAGGAAAAGAGTATAACCCAATCTGCAGTCTGTGACTGGTTTTAATTACATGTGCTGAAATTAAATAGTGTTCTTCTCCTTCTCAGTTAAAGAAGGAATAATCCATTAAAAATATACAAGAATGTTAGGACAAAAAATAACTTTTGTTCCTATGGCTGTTCACATAGGCCTTTAAAGTATAAATGTATGCTTAGTCTGTAGAAAGCTTTGTCCTACAAAAACAATCCAAAAATTAGAGGGGAGTTTTTTGTAAACCCTTTTGGCAATGTCTGGCCACTAGGTGTCATTCCTTACCCATTAGTAAAGCAGTTTAACACTATTTTTCTCAAGCAAATAGGTAGCAAAGGCCAAGAAGCTTCCAGGAACCACCAAATAAGACTGTGCAGAATGAAGAACTAGTAAATGCTAGAACAAACAGAAACCAATCCCCTACATTATAAGACCCTCCTCTTTCTAGTCCTGACAAGTTCAGATCCATATATTGCAAGCTGGAGCCATTGCTAATTAATTCATTAAACCAACCCTTTATTTGTATTTCAGTAACTTGCAGTGAGTTGTAACTCTGTTTTACAGTTACTGTGTTCACACACATATGTGATGCAAAACTTACAGTGTAAATGGATAACTCTGGGCAGATCCAGATGAAAAACAGTCTTCTTGTCCTGGCAAAATTTTTGAGAATTCAGAAATCCCCCTCCAGATCCACATGACAAGTCTTACTCCAGTGCTTCCTCACACAAATAGCAGAACTGCTTGTTTGAGTAAATGGTTATGCCATGTGAATAATACAGAACCATGACTAGAAGGAAAATAAAAAATTATAGACTTTTGCTGAATTATTTCTTTCCATTGTGCTGTATTTTCCATGAATGAGCAAGGGCAGTATGAAACATGAAGTGGACACACAGTGCCAATTTCTGTTCTTGCTGGGGTTCTCATCCATCTCTTTTCAGAAAAGCGGGGTGTCATTTGAATTTGGGAATTGTCTTTTCAAATGCAATTCACAGATGCCAATGCACCTCTATTTAGAAAAAAATATTGCATAATTACTGTATCTTGTACTTACTTGTAGGTTCAGAGTCATAACTGCTGACTTCAATAAACTTTTGCTGCTGTTCCTTCCAGTTAGCACTGCAGGGCTAACTGAAAGAGAATGAGATGTAGATTATATTTTTCCTGGTGCCTCATCCACTAGTTTATTAATTCCACTAAACTAGCAAATTCCAGGCACACCTGCGTAACTACTACGACAACAGAGTCCCTTGATGCCACTAGGGGCACAATTTGAAGACAATGGGGATGTACATGTGTAGCCAAGTTCCTGATTTTCCTACAGAGCCTTTATTACTGGTGATGGTTCAGGAGATGGAAAGAATCCAGCTTGACTGTTGGAACCCCGGCTAAGTTGGCAGGGACAGCTGTTTAGACAAAACACTCCCTCTTTCAAAATGAATATATTTCATATGGGAAACATTGTAAGACAATGAACACAGAACCCTGGAATGCTATGTAGAGAGTCTTTTTCAGAGTAGAACTGCAATTTAAACAACTACTGAAGCATGGGTGCCTGCTGCTACCTTAGTTAGAAGGGACACATGCCCCTCCCCCCAGTGACTAGACAGCAACCTACTTCTGGGAGTGATGCGGCACTCCCACTCCTTGATGGGTGCTCATGGGGGGGTGGGCACCGGTGTTCCCACCTGACCCCCCCCCCGCCTGTCACCTGAGTGGCAAGCATGGCCAGTCAGGGGGTGCACTGGCACTCTCAGGGGGTGCATGTGAAGGGAACTAGAAAATATAAGTTGCTTAGCAGAGATGGTTTCCTAAAGTACAAAACAGAATTGGTACTTAATATGTTTGGAGAGAATGTGCAGTGCTAAGTCTGTCAAAAGAGAAGACTTTCTAATAAAGGTGGTTTCTTGTCCATGTTTCACTGTATTTAGTTGGCAAACCTCATCCTCCTACAGCCCCTTCTTCTGTAACCTAATAGTCCTGTGCACCTTAAAAACCAGTTTGAATGGAAAACTGCAGAACAAGAAATCCTTCAAATACTGGACTATGTTAAGTATGGTTTAAATAGAGGCTAAATATTCCTATCCCATTACCTAGATTATCTTTTATGACCTTAGTCCTGTGGGATCTTTGCTTGCATGCCTGGCACAACACTTCGCACCCCCTCAACCTTACCCTCCCTTCTGCCTTCCCATCTACTGAATTCTAATCACTCACTTCACTTGATACTCCATGCTGTCCTTTCACAGCATCTGATGAAATGAACTTGGGTTCACAAAGCTAGTGCTTTCTCTCTCTTTCTGTGTGTGTGCATGTGTGCATGTATGTGCGTGCGTGTGTGTGTATATATATATGTGTGTGTGTATGTGTGTATATATATATAAATTTAATTAGGTTATAAGTTATAAAAGTGCATATCTACCCTGCCTTCTGACAGACTTCAGATAACCTCTCTGGATGTACACTGCCAGGAGCACTTGCTGCCAGTTTCCAGAGGAGCATAGCAGCCTCCCCATCTATCACAGCAGAGGGGTGCCACAACTATGAGGGTTCTTTGCCTAGCCAAAGAATTTTGCGCAGCACCTGCTGGGATCCCATTGCCTGCTCTATTTATAGCACAGACATTTTACATATTTTGCACATGTTCCTTAACAAAGAGCAGAAGGTAGTTTAGAAATATTGCATAAAAAGACTCAATGCCATTGCAGAGAAAAAAAATAAGACTGTCAGGTGTAAGTAGAGAAGAAGAATGAGGAGCAGTGAGGTCTTTGTTTTTTTCCCTTTGTTAAATCATAACAAATAATTCCAGGGAAGTCATGAGTTACAGTCTGAATAAGGCCCCTAAAGTACAGGTAATGTGTAAATAAGCTCTGACAAAAGTCTAATTGTACCCGTGTTCATGTTGAATTACTGACAACCTGTATTTTGCTGCTAATAAAAGACTGTTACATTTTGATTCCTTCTAATGAAAAATTAAAGACAGCAACAGGCAATAAAAGGTCAAAAATAACAATAAAATGGAGGTCCCTGGAGCTATAAGCTCACATTGGGAGAGTACTCACTAGGCTGCCATTGGAGAGGATAGTGCAGCCAGCTGCAACTTCTGTCTTGCCAGTTCTGCTGACTGGTCAAGAAAATGAGAGTATTAGCAACCTTGTCTCCTGTCCATTCCCTTGAAACTGATGTGTGCCTTGGAGCTCATTACATTCAGAGGCAGCAGACATTACAATTGTGGCTCCTGCATATACAGCAGGGATAATGGAAAGTTCAAAACATTTTAAGAAAATGTAACAAATATTGATTAATGTAGGACTAAAAGTAAAGGTAATCTTTTCATCTCTCTCATGAGCCAACTAGAGTTGTTCTCTCACTACAGGGTCCAGAATCTATGACAGCTTCTCTAAATGGCTGTTTTGGTAATGTGGCTTTTCTAAGTTACCTCTTGAGCCACCATATTTAATGCCTTATGGATGATTATTTTTTATTGCATTTTACAGCTGTTGTTTGGAGATGCTTGCAAAATAGCGAGGGTGGGTCCCACCTTGTTCTGTATTCCTTGTCTTTTGTTGTTGAAAGCATTGGGGTTTTAATTTAAAGTATTGCTGGTGAATATAACCAGATACATAGGCTGAAGACCAAGGGCCTCTCTATTCATCAACAGAACAAAGTGCAGTATTGCCATTTTTCTTCATGCTGCCTGATCCATGTGACTAAATGCTGACCTTCAGGTCCCACTTCTAAGGCTATGGTAGCAGCTTAGTCTCCATACTGTCCTTACCCCCTCCCTCCTTTGAGACTGCCACTAACAAGAGTACTGGTTGTTATAGTGTGTATATGTCTACTTAGGCTAAAACATTAACTTTTAACTGCTTTAAAAGAGGAGGGGAGCTGTTGCTTGGGAGCAGGCATCAGCTGTTACACTGTAACTGCTAGGTCTGCATGATGGATGAAATAGGGTTAAGATTGCAATGGTTTGGCTATACTACATAGCAGTTACAATAGGGCTGTCTAGCTGGTGTCCCATGAGGGGTCAGTTTGCAGCCCCCAGCCTCCTGCCTGAGCACAATTCCACCAACTACTTTTGCATAGATGGGAGAAGCTAGGTTGCTTGCCTGTGCCTTGGAGAGGGAGTTGGGCTGCACATAGTGAGGGGCGCAGGGACCTGAACTGTGCTTGCAGATGGCAGTGGAGAGCTGGCTTGCACAAATAGTGGGGAGAAAACTAGACTGCTCCTGGTGGGGAGGGGAGGTTCTGGGTGGGAGAGTCCTCAAGGCACTCAGCTCCCAAGGTGTGGAGCCCCCAGGTCTCCATCTGGTGTTGCATGCATATCACTGGCTGCCGAGAAGTTGGACAGCCCTCCCATCATAGCAGCTTCTGTGGATATAATTGGATACTGATACAATTGTTACATTTATCTGTACCTGTAGACATTCAAGTGAGATCATCAAATCATGTCATAGAGGTCATTTAATAGATGCACTAGTTCAGTATGATTCCAAGTGTGATTCAAATCAGTGAACAATGCTGAGCAATGAAGGCCACATATGCCATTATCAAGAACTCGACAGGCTGCTTCTTTAGTGACAAAGGAACTGGGCTGTCTTTTCAGAGAGTGGAGATGCTGTCCTATACAGATAAATGAATGAGACTAATGTCTTGACTGCAAAAGAAATGGTAAAATACAATGTAAAACCTTCCTGAAGACAAGGCACTTCAGCTATCACTTGGATGTGGCAAGTCCAAGTTAACTCAAAGTAATACAACAGTGATCCTGACTACCTACCTGAAGGAAAAACTACTGGTGTTTTGTCTCCATTAGGATTTTACATTGAGCTATCAAAATTTTAAAAACTCCTCCCCACCCCCTTCACGAGAAAACCTGAAGCAAAATGCTGTCCACCGAGCTCTGGGGAATGTGATGCATTGTTAAAAATGGTTTTGTGTGTGTACATGATGGAATAAACCATCTTCTAACAAGTACAAGGTAAAACAAGGTGATATTGACAGTGACGTTTTAATGACAAGACCTATAAAGGAAAAAAGGTGTGCTTACTTTAGTTTATGCCTCACATCTTACTAGCAGCAACTCTTGTGTGTGCATGAGAGAGAGAGAAAGAATTGAGCCGGCAAGCTAGAAATTTGACATTGGAAACCAACAGCATTTTCCAGAGCACAGAATTTAATGGGTTGTTTCAAAATAAAAATCATTTTGACCTCCTGCCACAGAATGTGCAGCTAATGCCTCCAATCAATAAAGAACTGTTAACACATTGAAAATATGATGCCTTGACGACGGTGCAAATGAATTAGCACCAGAGAAAGAAAATTGTCATTGTGTGTTGAGCACCTCATAATTTTGCTGTCACTTCAAGAGCTAAGATTACTGCCAGCAGCAGATAATACACAGTGGAAAGAACAGGAAGACTCGAGTTGCAAAGGAAAGACAAGCAGATGTGGGCAGCAAGACAGAGGAGTAAGAAAGGATAATTAAGAATCAGTTCTGATCAGTACATTAACCACTTAGGGCCTGATTAAAGACCGGAATGTAACCGGAGTCTTTCCACTGAAATGGAAATAAAGAAAGTTAGTTATGGGTCAACCCATGAAATTATTTTGATTTATTATGCAAAAAAAAGATGATATTGTACTTCTGCTTTGAGAATTTGTGGGAAGTGGATGTAATGAGCTACTAAATCAGAATGGCAGCATTCTAAACCCACTTAAAAACAGGGGTTATAAGTTGTCTCCTTGACTCATTCATCACTTAAAGTTAAATTTCCACATTTTCCCACTGTGAAGTCACATTCCTTCTCTACTGCAGATTTTTGTGGATTAGCATACATCTTTCTTTCTCTTGCAATTGACTAGGACTTAATAAAAAACATGGCCTGATTGGGTTTCTGTCACTATTGTGAGATTAACTATCCTTAAGAATTAAATTGTTGAAAGATACTCTATCTAAATGGTTCTGATTTTCTGCAGTAACTGAAAAATAAATCAAGTTTTCTTTACAGTTAGTGAAGAGATTAACTAGTGCCAAATATTGAAATGGGCTTGACCCTCAGCCCAAATTTCAAACTAAATCTCTTGTCTGTGTTCCAAAAGTTTGGATGTTTCCCTGCTTTCCTTCCTCATCTTCTCTCATTCCCAACAGGCTTTCTCCTATTGCTAATATCTTTTTCAGGTCTCAGGAAGTCCAACAACCATTCCTGGGTTGGTTGTTCTCTTCATATCTCCAGAGCTGTAGCAGACACAATGCATTCTGGTGAATCTGTAACCTATGGAAGCCCTCAAGCATATAACAAGAGAATCAGGCTCCATCTTTAAGCAAGCACTCACTATTGCTGTCTATTTCTAAGCTGAAACCATAAACACTGTAACAGCTTCTAACCAAATGTGATGGAATATGCAAAAGATTATGCCTTCATGTAAAAACTAAGTAGCAAAAGCTGATGAGCTCTTAAGAAACAATGATCTTGGTTTTATGCAAATGCATTCACTAAAAAAGAAATGAGGGAAGAGGAATATGGAAATTGATGGTATAATAATACAGTAGTGTAACAGGAATTACTTCTGAATAGAATTCTCTTTTTCTGATTCATGGAGCATCAGCTACTCTTTGTAATTCTTTTCTTAATGCTATTTTCAGACTATGCTTTATCAAAGTATACATCTTTACTGGTGTATTTATATTCAGCATATTTAAAATCAAGACAAAATGGGTTTTATGCATAGTACTGAAATAATCATCAGGGCATCCAGACACCTGAAGTAAAGGGTTTGGAAAAGCTTGCATTCACAGATAACTGTAGCAATCTGCTAGAAAGGGTTTTGTATTCTTTTTCTTTGCTAAATTAGTGATTGTTTGAGTGCATTTTTCCTTATCAATTTTGTTGTAACTGGTTAAACAGAAAGCAAGCATCTCATCATTCACCTATTTAAGGCATATTTATATATGGTGTAATTAATTAGCTGTTTGCCTTCAGGTGTCTTTCAGACCTATGTTTTATGGCAGCCCATCCATATTCACTGTGATATTCACAATATTTCCAAACAATTGCCTTCAAAGTATGGGCCCCGGATATTATGTTTAATGGGAATGCTGAATCTAGGCAGTTGGAGCAAAATAAATTACCGGGTAAAAATAAATCAAATTGGAGAGACCCCGAAGTTAGAAGTCATGAAGATTATTTTTATCCTGAGATGAAACAGTGCAATTATTTGGCAGATTTCACAAAATTCTGTATTTGGATAGATTCTGAAGTATGTGAGTGAGCTGAATATAATATATGAGTTCTCCACTGTTGGGTTGCCATATTCTGGACATTTTCCTTCCCATACCTGCAGAGCTTGTCAAAGTACCTTTTCCCTGAATCAAATTATAGTTGGAGAAGTCTGACAAGCTAACAGTGTAGGCCAAATTCTATTTTCATTTGCAGTTCTGTAACCCCATGCAATAAACAATGTCCATGGAGTTGCACAGATAAATTTTGGAAAAGAATTTGGCCCTGTGGCTTAATTCTCAGAAATGCCATAATCTGGAAGTGCAGTACAGATTTGGTATACCAGCAAAAATATTCAGAACTCAAGGTAGAGGTGCTATCTTTTATTAGACCAACTAAATAGTTGCAAAACATTTTTCTTTATTTGTTAGCTTTTGAGCTAAGGCACCCTTCCTCAAGTAAAGGAGAATGTGAAGATTGTAACATGACCACTCTCCTGTGTAATATGAAGTTTAATTTCGACCTAGATGGTCTACAGGCAAAAATATTCAGAATTCATGGTAGAGGTTAGATTAACTAAATAGTTGCAAAAAAAAGTATCTTTATTTCCAGGCTTTTGGGCTCATGCACCTTTTGTCAGGCAAAGGAGAATGTACAGATTGTAACGGTTCTATTCTCCTGTGCAATATGAAGTTTCATTTCTACCTGGGAGAAATGTTACAACCTATACGTTCTCCTTTGCCTGAGGAAGGGCACATGAGCCCAAAAGCTTGCAAATAAAAGAAATTTGCAAATATTTAGTTGGTCTAATAAAAGATGTCGGCTCTACCATGAGTTCTGAGTATAATCTGGAAGTGGGACATTTGTAGATAGGTTTGCCATACATCCTGATTTGTATGCGATGTTCTGATATTTATGAATCTGCTTTGTGCACTTCATACTGCCTAGCAACAGGTTGCGATTTCCGATGTCACACAGTTCTTCACCTCATGACTTTGCAACATAGTGACTTAGCAATGTGATTTGAGTATCAGTCCAAGTCTTACTGAAGTCAATGGTGGTCTTTCCACTGACTCCCTTGAGGACATTACATTGTCAGGTCTTGGCACAATATACAGATGCTTACTGCCAATATCATGATACAACGTTGCAAAGATATTAGTAAGGAGGAAATCAATCAAATGAAACCCATAGCCTACAGGGTAGCATGCATAATGTAGTTCACAATGCTTTGGCACCAGCTCACTTTGGCACTGACTTCATTTGCCTCAGGAAGTAGGATTCAGATTAGAGGAAGTTCACGGCAGAGACAACAGTAAAGTTGGAAAAATGGGAACAGATGAGAAAATAAATGCAGTGCATTTAAACAGAAAATGTAAAAGACTGTTGGTATAGCAATAGAGAATGATCAAGGAGTAATCAAGCTGCGTAAAGAATTATTGATCCCACTGTGGTTCTAGATTGATAACATTGATTTCTGTTCCTTTTTTTCCTTCTCCAAAGTTTTCTGAAGTTCCTGGTTCTTTCCTGCTCCATTATGATCAGTACAGTACATATCAGTACAATCATCTTTGCTCTATTACGAAATCTAACTCATACAAAATCTAAGCCAAGGCTGTCACTGGGGATCGCAATTGCATCAGAAATTACAATAATTTGAGGAGTCCTTCCAAAATATTATCAAAATATTCACCCATCCCTGCCCAGTGACAGGCAAATTAATCAACCATCCTTTTGCTTGATTGTTAAGAGCACTTCATGGATCATCTGTTCTCGTAGTGGATGGGAGATAGTAACCTCTTCTAAAAATCTTGGTTAATTAAAAATCTTGGCCTTTATTCACTGCTGAAAGACACAAGTCTCCTCTCAGAAAGTGAAAACTAAGTCATTAACTCTTCTGTTTCTCTGTCTAACAAACAGAAATTGCTGCGATGTTTCATATTTATTACAAAGTTGGGTTTTGTGGGGGGGAGCAGGGAGGACAATTAAACCATTCTAAATATGGCAAATATAGTGCTGGGCCACAAGTGTTGTGTGACCATGTTGGGAGACCCTTCATATTGTGGCCATTGTAACCATTCAGTGTGAATATAAGATGTGAGGAAACCCTGATGATGAAAATGGCTGTGACTGGGTAACATGTCAATTGTACCTGAGAGTTATTAGCATGTCACTGTAATAGCAGGGTGGGAGATCCCCCACTTCCATTTTCACTGTTTTGTAGGGGTGGTAGAAAAGCAAAGAGCAGCAGATGAAGGCTGTGAGGTTGTGCCATACAGAATGAATCAGCCAAAAGGAGTGGTAGAAAAGAGGCTATTTCTGACAATAGGTAGAGAGGCCAGTGATATATGCTGAGAGGTCTGTAGTTGTCTACTTGTATCCCAGCCACTAGCTTCTATTACTGAGCTTCACACCAATGAGGTGAATTTTGAATACTAACTCTTCCTCTCGTCTCACCTGTTCTGCTATACACACAACAATGAATATCCCACTTTCAGATAAAAACCAGGCATCTCCTTGTCTGGGCATTGGAAAGTGTTGCCCTTGCATGAAAAATGGTTTAAACCAGCCTAAAACATTGCATGGTAAATGGATGTTCATTGAAAGAGGAAAAAATAGATCTTTTTTCCACCTTTTGAAATCCCTTTATCAAGACAGGGTGCCTTTCTGAAAGATACACTGTAGCCAGTCAAATTCTCAGAATCAAATACAAAAGTAACTGGGTAGATTTCTATAGCCAGTAATATACAGGAGATCAGGTTAGATCAGTGATGCTCAACCTTTTGGCCCTGTGGGCTGGATAAGTGGGGTCGGGCCAGTCTTCAGGCCAGAAGGAGTTGGGACTTGGAACTGCCCCTTCACACCCCTGCATACTGGGATTGGTCTCTGGGAGCCTGGTACCACCTCCTCCTGCCCCCATTCCATGGGATTGGGTCTCAGGGGCTTGGGGCCACCTCATCCAGCCAATACTCACTGGGATTGGTCCCTGGGAGCCCAGCATTTCCCCCTCCTGCCCCAGCACACCAAGATTGGGGCCCAGGGTCCTGGCAAGGCCACCTCCCACCGCCTCCCCCACCACACTTAAATATAGTGGTGACGCATAGGGGGTGCATGTGCACACCCTGAGAGTGCTGATGCATCCCCTGAGCAGCCACACTCACTGCTTAGGTGATGGACAGAGGGGGCAGGCAGGAGCACCAGTGTCCCCCCTGCAAGCACCAGCTGCTGCAGCCACTCCCAGAAGCAGCTGCAGCCACTCCCGGAAGTGGCTGCAGAGATCGGCCATAGTGATTGGCCGATCAGCAGGATCGGCCACGTGGGACCCCCTCCCCATCAGCAGGAATGGCTATGGGGGGACTCCCCCCCGGTTGGTGGGACTGGTCACAGAGATGGACACATACCCCCCTGACTAAGGCAGCACCAGTCGCCCATGATTGGGTACCACCCTCTCCCAGCCATCCATGTGTCAGGATTGTGCCCTTGGGCTCTGTGTCATCTCTGCCTGGTTCTACACCCTGGGGTTGGTTGCCCAACCTAATGTGCAGGGCCAGGAGCTTCCCATAGGTCTGGAAATGTGGCGGTGCCAAAGCGGTGCCACTGCTTTCTGACCACCAAATGTCCAGACCTGTGGGGAACCCTGTGGGTTGGATGATAGGGCCGCAAGATGGATATGGCCCATGAGCTGGAGGTTGAGCACACCTGGATTAGATGACATAATGGTTCCCTTTGGCTGTAGAATCTATTAAATGATTTATTATTTTTCATTCTCCTGCATCATAGTGCTTATCCTGTAGCACCACATATGCACAACATGTATGCACAAATATACAGATAGATATAAAGATATTATTTTAAACCAGGGATCAACAATATATGCCTGAATCTGGCCTGAAGAGCCCCTAGGTCCTTAGAGCTGGAGGGCTTTGTCAGTGCCTGTGCTCATGCTTGAGCTGGGGCCACCAATGAGGAGATGTGCGGGTCCAAGGCAGCTTCCCTGGATTCCCTGGTGCTTCTTTTCCTTGCCCTTCCAACTGCCATCTGACATAGGCCAGGTGGTTTTGTTGGTGTGTCAGCAGCAAGGGGTGGGGGGACTTTACCTGAGTCTGGCTGCAGCCACTTTTCCCAACTCCCTGCTCCTTAGCTGTGATGTGGGCATGGCTTCCAGGAGGTGGGGAGCTGCTGTGCTACAATTGGGATGGGAAGATAAAGAAGGGAAAAGCAGTGTGGACACAGTTTGCAGATACCTGGTCCTGACAGCTCTCCTCAGGCTGAAAGCCATGTCAGCTCTGCATCCAGGGAGCAGAGGGCTGGGTGAAGTGGTAGTGGCATGGGTGCAGCTCCTAGCTGCCTGCCCCCAGCATAGACACAGGAAAAGTCCCCCACCCACTGATGCACTGCTGAAGTCACCTATACTTCATTTGACTAGAATTGGGTTGTTCCAGCCCCTGGCTTGTAAAAGGTTGCCAGCCCTTGTTCTAAACTGTGCTAAAAAGTCCTTTTTCAGATATGTAGGGAGTCAGAAAAAAAGCAAGGTTAACATTGGACCCCTGCTGAACCAAATGGGACAACTGAGAACCGACACCCAGAAAAAAGCCAACCTGCTTAATCGGTACTTAAGCGTTAGTCTTTCATCAGCCCAAAGGGACTGCCCTGCCTAGCACAATGTAGGATGGCCAGGGTAAGGGTGTATCTATACCCAGCACTGGAGCAGACCTTGTAAAGGAACACCTTGAGAGGCTGGACATCTTCAAGTCAGCTGGTTCTGACAGATTACACCCTAGAGTACTCAAGGAGCTGGCAGGTGTCATAGCTCAACCATTGGCAAAAATATTTGAAAACTCGTGGTGCTTGGGTGAAGTACCTGAAGACTGGAAGAAGGCCCCCCTAAGTAGCGACCAGAACAGTCACCTCCCTGCTGGGCCCCCCTCAGGCCCCAGGGGAGGCGCACCTGGGCCAAGGGTTAGTGAGGAACTAGTTAGGGACTTCTGGAGGGACAGGACGTATTCAAGTCAGTTGGTCCGGACGATTTCCACCCTAGAGTTCTAAAGCAATTGGCCGAGGTCATTGCAGGACCCCTGGCACGGCTTTACGAGCGCTCGTGGTGCTCTGGTGTGGTGCCAGAGGACTGGAAGAGGGCCAACGTGGTCCCCATCTTCAAAAAGGGGAAGAAGGAGGACCCGGAAAACTATAGGCCAGTTAGTCTTACCTCAATCCTAGGCAAGCTGTTTGAGAAAATTATTCTGGCACACATCCATGAGAGGCCAGCAGGGGACTGCATGCTTAGAGGCAACCAACATGAGTTCATCAGTGGCAGGTCCTGTCAGACCAACCTGGTGGCCTTTTACGATGAGATCACCAAATCATTAGATGCAGGGGTAGCAGTGGATATAGTCTTCCTGGACTTCCGGAAGGCTTTCGACACTGTCTCTCACCCCGTTCTCATTAAGAAACTGGGGGACTGTGGTGTCGACACCCACACAGTCAAATGGGTCGCCAACTGGCTGAAGGGCCGCACCCAGAGGGTGGTAGTGGATGGGTCCTTCTCAACCTGGAGGGACGTGGGCAGTAGGGTTCCGCAGGGCTCGGTCCTTGGGCCCTCACTGTTCAACACCTTCATCAGCGATTTGGACGAGGGGGTAAAAAGCACCCTGTTCAAATTTGCTGATGACACTAAGATGTGGGGGGATGTGGGCACACTAGAAGGAAGCAACAGGCTACAATCAGACCTAGACAGGTTACAAGGGTGGGTGGATGAGAATAGGATGGGATTCAACACAGCCAAGTGCAAAGTGATGCACCTGGGGAGGAACAACCAGCACCATACCTACAGGTTAGGGAACTCCCCTCTTGTCAGCACAGAGGCGGAAAAGGATCTTGGAGTCATCATTGACTCCAGGATGAACATGAGCCGGCAGTGTGGGGAGGCAGTCAGGAAGGCCAACCGTACCTTGTCATGCATCCACAGATGCATCTCGAGCAGGTCCAGGGAGGTGATCCTCCCCCTCTATGCGGCACTGGTCAGGCCGCAGTTGGAGTACTGCGTCCAGTTCTGGGCTCCGCACTTCAAGAGGGATGTTGACAGCATGGAGAGGGTCCAGAGGAGGGCCACTCGCATGATCAGGGCACAGCAGGGCAGGCCCTATGAGGAGAGGCTGAACCTGTTCAGCCTCCACAAGAGAAGGCTGAGGGGGGATCTAGTGGCCTGTTACAAACTAGTCATAGGGGATCAGCAGGCACTGGGGGAGTCACTGTTGCCCTGAGCACTGCCAGGAGTGACCAGGAATAACGGTCACAAGCTGGCAGAGGGTAGATTTAGGTTAGATATCAGGAGGCGCTACTTCACAGTCAGGGTGGCTAGGATCTGGAACCAACTTCCAAGAGAAGTGATGCAGGCTCCTACCCTGGGGGTTTTTAAGAGGAGGTTAGATGAACACCTTGCTGGGGTCATTTGACCCCAGTACTCTTTCCTGCCATGGCAGGGGGTCGGACTAGATGATCTACTCGGGTCCCTTCCGACCCTAGAAACTATGAAACTATAAGGCCAATGTGGTACCCATCTTCAAGAAAGGGCAGCAAGTAGATCCCAGGAATTACAGGCCAATCAGCTTGACCTCAGTCCCCGGTAAAATGCTGTGAAAATTATCAAAGAGACTCTTCTGGATAAGCTGACTGATGGCAACATCCTCAGGCACAGCCAGCACAGGTTTGTTGTGGGTAGGTCTTGCTTTACCAATCTCATCTTCTTCTATGACCAGGTGATATATTAATTGGACAAGGGGAAAAGAGATTGACATCATATATCTGGACTTCAAAAAAGCCTTTGATCTGGTGTCCCATGATCTCTTTATGCAAAACTTGGCCAACTGTGGCTTCAGCTACATCACAGCCTGATGGCTGGGGAATTGGCTCCAAGGTTGGACCCAATGAGTAGTAGTTGATGGATGCGAATCATTATGGCACTCCATGACCAGTGGTGTCCCCCAAGGCACTGTCCTTGGACTGGTTCTCTTCAACATCTTTATCAACGATGTGGACATTGGTGTCAAAAGAACACTGGCCAAGTTCACCGATGACACTAAACTTTGGGGCACAGCATCCACACCTGAAGATAGTCTAGTGATCTAGGCTGACTTAGATAAGCTTAGTAAGTGGGCGGATATAAACCTGACGATGTTTAATACCAAAAAATGCAAGGTACTCCACCTCAGGGAAAAAAACCCACAGCACACTTACAGGCTCGGCAGTGCTATGCTCGCTAGCACCATGGCTGAAAGACACTTGGGGGTCATGATTGACCACAAGATGAACATGAGCCACCAATGTGATCTTGCAGCTGGTAACGAAACAAAACTCTGGCCTGCATCTATAGATGCTTCTCAAGTAAATTCCAGGATGTCATCCTCCCACTGTACTCGGCCTTGGTGAGGCCGCAGCTGGAGTACTGCATCCAATTCTGGGCTCCACAATCAAGAAGGATGTTGAGACGCTTGAGAGAGTCCAGAGGAGAACAACACACATGATCAGGGAGCAAGAGAATAAGCCTTATGTTGAGAAGCTGAGAGCCATGGGACTCTTCATCTTGGACAAGCGCAGGCTCAGGGGGGATCTGGTGGCTGCCTATAAGTACATAAGGGTTATGCATCAGGATCTGGGGGAACGCCTGTTCACCAGAGCACCCCAAGGGATAACAAGGACCAATGGTCATAAGCTCCTCCCTAACCATTTTAGGCTGGACATAAGGAAAAACTTCTTTACTGTCTGAGTCCCCAAGGCCTGGAATAGACTCCCTCCAGAAGTGGTGCAGGCACCTACTTTGGACTCCTTCAAGAAATGCTTGGATGCTTACCCTAGCTGACTTCCTGCCCCTGGGGCAGGGAGCTGGACTTGATGATCTTCAAGGTCCCTTCCAGACCTAATGTCTTTGAATCTATGAATCTATTACAACTTTACCCTAATGACCAAGATATACAGTAATTCTTCAGAAATACTTCTATTTTGGTGCTCAAAGAACTCTGCTTCTTGGAGTTATGTGTTGCTTTTATAGAATATATTTCAGCTTTCCTCATTACCATAAATATCTTTGATCTCTAAAATCTGTCACTCACAGAGTATTTAAAATATGAGGTTTATATATTAATCCACCCCTTTAGGATGTGAGATAGCCTATCAGAATCTTGCTGCAGTGAAAATGATCCTTTAACTGAAATTACAGGTCTCCAATAGTCTAAAAATGAAACAGTATTTCCAATGTTGTCTTCTTTTCCTCTTTGCTCTCCCCTCAAAAACTAAAGTCTCTTATCTTTATGCATATACACATTTGTATGCATAAGTAACAGGGTGGTCAATTAATTGTAGTTAGTGTAAGTGATTAATGTGTTAATCTTTCTTGCATTATTTTTTTTTAATCACAGTTAATTGCAAATGTGGTTTTGAAGTCCGTGACTGGGCTCCACTCTGCCACTTACAGGCTGCCCATCATGGCAGCAGTGGCAGCACAAAAGACCACAAGGCAGTGCAGCCAGAGGCTCCGGGCAGCTGCAGTTGCGGGGGGTGTGGATGCACAGACACACAAACAGACACACGTGAGCAGCTGCAGCCTGCATGATGCATGTAGGTGAGCCCCTCTGTGCCCCTAGTTGAGCTCCATGCTGCACCAGCTCATTCAGGGGCAAAGAGTGGCATGGCTCCCTGCCACTGTGCGCACCCTGTTGGAGACATGCGCCCTCCAATGTGTGAGTGGGTCAGAGGCAGCCTGCCCATTGCAGGCTGGGGCTGTGTGCCCTGCTGTTTGTTGTGTCAGGGGATGTGTGACGCAGTCAGTGTGAACCTCCTGGGGCAAAGGCAGCAGGGCACAGATCCCTGGCCCGCAATGGGCAGCCTGCCACTGCCCTGTGCACAAATCAGGGGGGCATATACCCCCCATACCGCTCTCAGGGGTGCATGCAGTGGTGGGGAGCTGTGCCCCCCCCCTTGTCCCTAAATGAGCCTCCTGAGGTTCTGTCCCAGAGTCCCATTCACTTCAGCCCTGCCCCTGCCCCTGCCCCACTCCCTTTCCCGCTGTGGAAGCCTTGATCTACCCTTTCCCCCTCCCTCAACAGACTTACCAGCAAGGCACTACTGTACATGCACCATGCAGGTTGCAGCTGCTAGTGTGTGCCTGTCTGTGTGTCTGTTCATGTCTCCCACCCCTCTCACTGCAGCCACCTGGAGCCTGTGCCTGGGCTGCCTTGCTCTGCACTGCCTCCGCTGTCCCGCTGGGCAGCCCAGGCAGTGGCTCCAAAACCACATGCGCGATTAACTGCAACTAAAAAAAATTAATGCAAGAATCCATCAGTGCGTTAATCACATGTATTAACTTTGATTAATTGACAGCCCTGGTTTTTAGCTGTGTGATTAAAATCGTCACGAATTACGACTAACTTTTTAAATCGCGCATCTTTCGTGATCACATTTTTAAATCATTTGACAGCCCTAATAATTAGATAGCTCAAGAGCCATATTTCTATAATTTGATTATTACACTGAAAATTCTCAACATATGTATATAATTAATGAGGAAAATATTTGGAGATGGGGAATTCTCCTTTGTCCTGGGAAGGGAGGGATATTTGATCCCTTTCTGTCTAGGACAGGTTAGGAAACTTTTGTTTCTTCTTTTTTACTCTAAATTTGGAGAACAGCTTACAATAATGAAGTTCTTTCTTTAGCTTTAGAACAGGTGCCAAAGCAACTGATGTCCCCAAGGGAGATAAGGTGTGGGAGTGAGGAAGATATAGATGAGCTTTGGATCAAAGGTTATCCTGTTCCAGGGTTTAAACTAATCCAGGTTTGACAATTGCATTTTCCCAGGCAGCAGGCAACAGAAACTGACTTTGTGATCACAATCACTCCTTCAATAATGCCAAGAAAAGGCAGGTTCCTGGAATGCAAATCCAGAAGGCACATCTGCAAAAGCAATAATTGTAGTCTTTATTAACCATGGATAATAATGCTAACAGGAACTCTGCTCCTGCCACTGGCTCTTCACATGAGCAGAGGGGACCACCTATGTGGAGTCAGTCACATGTTGAGGGTCAGGATTAGATGGCCAGGAGGTAAAAATGCTTGCACCTGGTATATCCTACAGGTTTGGCTTTTGGTGCAAGTATTGTTATAATTTTTCCTATTAGTATTCATGGTTAAAAAAATTGCTAGTGTAAATGAGGCCAAACTGTGACTTTGTGAAAAAGGGAGATGAGTTAATAACATATAAGGAAGACATCATATTTGGGTTCTATTTGTATGAATTAAATGAATGGTGACAATCTTAAAGGTTCTGCCTCTAAGCCAAGAGCTTGATCTACAAACCAGGTGCAACATACCAGAGCAGGGTGTCAAATTCACCCCCTGGCCCCAGGCCAGATCTGGACACCGGGACTTCTCCTGGGCTGGGTCCATGGGGCCCATAGGTCCAGTAGTGTCTGCTTTGCATTTGGTCATTGAGATACTGGTCCACTGGCGCGGCATTAGTGGTTATCTTTTGCCTCCCTACCATAGATGGCCATGTGCAGTGGGGCCCAAAGCCCCTGAATTATGGCAAGCCATACTTTTAATTTCCTGTAGCCTGGCAGGCCAGACGAGGTGGCTCCACAGGCCAGATCCAGGCAGCAGGCCATAGGTTTAACACCATGCAGTAAAACAAAACAAGCCTCTCCCCTCCTCCCCCTTGCCTCCCCTCTGGGAGGTACAAGCAATCACTGGAAACAGGTAATTCTTGTTTCTCTTCTGTGACTACCAGTAATGCTGCTAGTTATGATGGTGGGTATTATTAACCATTTATCATTTCAGTCAATCAGTTATCATTTCTGTCATTATTTTGTATGTGCGGTAAAGTACTGTCAAGAGGCTGAGGTTGAGACCTGTCTTTGTTAGGCTGTGTTCAGCCACGTAGTAAGGGACAGTCCGGCCCCAGAGAGCTTACAGTCTGACTGGACAAAGCAAAGGCTGAAAGGAGAAAGAAAAATGCTAGGGCTGTGCAAAACACCATCATTTCATTTCAATGTCCATTTCGCCATTTCGAAGGGACAGTGTTTTGTTTCATCATTTCATTTAATTTCAAAGCACTGTCCCATTTAGTTTCATCAAAACTGTTTCGGTGTTTTGACATGCTTCAACGTTTTGCCTATAGGCTACAATGGGGAATCATGAAAATGCCTAAAACTTTGTCATTTCTTGCCTGATTTGAGTGAAAATTGCAGGGATGGTAGCCCCTTCTGAGGGCATGAAGCCTGACAAGTTTCAAGGAGATAGGTACAGGGGTTTCTGGGAATCTGTACCTCAAACTGTAAAAAACAAAACTCATGACACTTGCCACAATGGCAGCTTCCTGTCATCCGGCGTGCAGAACTGGGGTCCTGCACCCCCAGGAGGGATAAGGGGATGTGCTGAATTCCATCTGAGGGTGCGGGCCCTTGAATCTGTGCCAGATGACAGGAGGCTGCTGCTGCTGCATGGCACCGGCACTGCGTGCAGCCCACACCCAGCGCCAGGGAAGACTGCTGCTGGCCACAGGCAGCAGCGGCAGCCTCCTGTCATCTGGCATGCAGATCCAGGGGCCCGCACCCCTAGGAGGGCTGTGGGGCTGTGCCAGACTCTTTCCAGGGGTGTGGGCCTCCGGATCTGCATTGGATGACAGGAGGCTGCTGCTGCTGGTGCTGCCTGGAATTGGTGCTGGGCACAGCCTTTGCCTGGCAAGACTGATGCTGCCACTGGCCCCAGACAGCAGCGGCAGCCTCTTGTCATCTGGCCCCGTGGCAGGGGAGAGTTAGGGCAGTGCTCTGAGCACCTCCTCAGCCCCATGGAGCTCAGGCCAATGGTGGGAGTCAGATCACAGACCTGGCTCTGCCCGCCTCCTGCTGCTGGGCTGAGCTCCGTGGGGTTCTGCAGCCCCATGGAGCTCAGCCTGGCAGTGCAAGGCAGGGAGAGCCAGGGCTGTGCTCTGACCAGCTGCACCAGCCCCATGGAGCTCAGCCTGGTGGCAGGAGGTGGGGAGGGCCAGGGCTGCACTCCACTTTGCCTCGCTGGGCTGAGCTCCATGTGGCTGCGGAGCTGCTTGGGGCACAGCCCTAGCTCTCCCTGCCTCCCGCCACTGGGCTGCTTCAAAACTCAAAATGTTTTGAAACTTTTGAAATGTTTTGAATGCCCTTATTTCATTTCCAGGCTGTTTTGAAGCTTTTTGTTTCACTTCGATTTCACTGTTTCGAGCTCGAAATGTGTCAAAACAACTCTGAAATGAAACACTCGGTGAAATTTCTCACCGCCCTAAAAAAGCACTAGTTCCCCCAAAGACATGCATCTGGGCGAATAGAGGGACAGGAACTGATGTAGCACTAAATGACTACATTGGCTACAAGGGCAGTCTGGGACTCTGAATGGCTTACATGATGCACATACAGATGTGGGTATGAGCCCACACAAAAACTGCTAACCCACTCTGTTGCTGAGTGTGTGGCTACCGAGTTCTTGGCACAGCTAATACAAAAACAGGGACAGGAGCATGGCTTAGAGGTTAAAAACAAGTGTGGGGCACAACATAAGCAGAGCACACCCTCTATGTGAATGACTAGACCGGGGGTTGGCAATCTTTTTGGGCAGAGTGCCAAAACACCCATAACCTCAACTTGTACAATGTTGGCGTGCCAGTGAGCTGCGAGGAGCCCGATCCTTGATGTGGCAATGCAGCCCCAGCCCCTTCCCCACCATCCACCCCAAGGTGCACATGCCAAGCAAAATGCCTTTGCGTGCCACATGCTGACACCTGTGCGGGGGGTTACCTGCCTCTGGATTAAACCTATTTGAGGTGTATCAGAAACATGGGCTTTATGCCCACAAAATGGAGTTAGCCCACCCTGTTACTAGGCATACTATTGGGCATGCCTCAACTGAAGACAACTAAAGAAGAAAGCAGGGATGGGATCTGAAGGTCAAGGGTATAAAACCAGTGCATCGCGGTGGGGGCACCCCCAGAGCACACCAGTCCTGTGAACAACTAGGCCTATTTGTCAACCTTAAGGGGCACAGGTATAGACACACCGAGTAATGCATTAGACTCCTTCAGACAAGGGGACTACAGAAAAGGATGACAAGGGACCTGGTGACTGTCTATAAACTCACTAGGGGGGACCAGAAGGGTTTAGGGGAGACGCTGTTTCCCCTAGCGCCCCTTGGCATGACAAGGAACAATAGACACAAGTTATTAGAGAGTAGATTTAGATTATACATCCTCAAGAACTACTTCACAGTTAAGGCAGCTAGAAGCTGGAACCAACTTCCTAGGGAAGTGGTGCTGGCTCCTACCCTGAGGATCTTTAAGAAGAGGCTTGATGACTACCTGGCTAGACTCATTTGAGTTCAGTCTTTTTCTCCCGCCCGGGCGGGGGGTCGGGCTTGAAGATCTTCAAGGTCCCTTCGACCCGACTTCTATGATTCTATGACAGTAGATTACTAGGGGGCAAATAAGAAAAAAAAAACAGGGGCGGGAGTGCTGATTAAAAGTTCATAACGAGGCTGGGGCGGGGGGTGCACCCAGCTGAGCACACGGGCCCTGTGAATGATTAGGAAAGCAGTTGACCGTGAAGGTCACCCTGGCAAACAGGTTGCAATCTTTTTTTCTCGGGCCAGGACAGAGTCCCTCTTGAGAAGAAAACCCTTCTGAGGAAGCTTTCTTCCCCACCCTCCTGCTGGGGTGTGGGGCTGAGCCTGGGCATGCGGCCATGCGAGGTCAGCCCTCACCTTCCCCATCCCCCTTCCGTCCCTGCGGCCTGAGGCGGAGGCTTCCCCTTCTCGCCGGCAGATGGCCCCGTCGGCCGCCTCTGCAGCTGCTCGAGCGGGAGCGAGGGGGGCGGCTGCAGCTCTCCATGCCCTTAATCCCCCGCCCCGCCAGCTTCTCCCTCCCTCTCCCGCGGCGCCGGAGCGGAGCGCGCCCTGACGGCGATGCAGCCCGCGCCGCCTCCCGTCCCCGGGCCGGCTCCCAGCCGCCCCGCGTGCTCCTAGGTGAGGGGCTCGCGGCGGGGCGGGGCGGGCTGGAGCATCGCGCGGCCCCGTCACTCACTCACTGATTGATTCATTTTTAAAATTATTATTTATTTATTTATTTATTTTTGCGTGTGTCTCCTGCGTGCAGGGGAAGCGCCCAGTGGCCCCGGCCCCGCCGCCGCCGCCGCCGCCGCCGCTGCCGCTGCCGCTGCCGCCGCCGCCGCCGCCGCCCAGGGCCACCATGAGCGAGGACGGCTCGGACGTGCCCAGAGAGTTGCTAGGTAAGAGCGGGGGGAGCGGCGGAGTTGGCAGGGCAGCACCCCCCCTGCCCCCGCCTGTCTGCATTGCATCCCCCCCCACGGGGCCCAGCGGGGAGGGCGGCCCGGCCCCCTGCGGCGGCTGCATGGGGTGCTGGGGAGGTGGGTGGCTCTGCGGGTCTGGGTCTGGGTGTGGGTGGTGTCTGTGTGTGGGTCTCTGTGTGGGGTGTGTGGGTCTGTGTGTGGGTCTGTGTGTGTGGGGGGGTCTGTGTGTGGGTCTGTGTGTGTGTGGGGGGGTCTGTGTGTGGGTCTGTGTGTGTGGGGGGGGTCTGTGTGTGGGTCTGTGTGTGGGGGGGGTCTGTGTGTGGGTGTGGGTCTGTAGGTGTGGGTCTCTGTGTGTGTGTGTTGTGTGGGGGTCTGGGTCATGTCTGGGTGAGTCATGCAATGTGTAGGTCTGTAGGTCTGTGTGTGGGGGTATGGGGTGGTCTGTGCTTGTGCTGTGTGGAGTGCAGTAGGTAGCCCTGCAGAGCAGTCCTGGCCCCACTGCTGCTGCTGCAGGGGTTTGGTGTGTGTGTCTGTGGGGGGGGGGGTCTGTGGGTCTGGGGTCATGTGTTTGTGTGGGTCTGTGTCTGGGTGGATGAGTGTGTGTGTGGGTCTGTGCCTGTGCTGTGTGCACCTGTGCCTGTATGTATCTGTGTGTGTGCCTGTGTCCATGGATCTGTTGGGGGGGGGGAGGGGATTACAGCCTTGGAAGTGCTGCTGAACATAGGAAAGCAGCACAGAGTGCTTCCCTGCCTTAAGCCAGCAGGAAAAGGCAGCAAAAGCAGCATGCCAACCACTGCAGCTGCCTGAAGGGAGGTGCCTATGATGAATGCCGCCCCCCACCCTCCAAAGTGCCCTTCTGGGAAGGGCTCCATGACAGCCAGGCACGTGGTGTGTCCAGGGTGCCGCAGCACTTTGTGGCATGTCACTGCAGTGTGTGGCCTCCAGAAAAGCCAGGGATTAAAGGTCTGGTGAGGAAGGTAAGGGGGGTGGGGAGCATTTCTTCCCTTTTTTTAAAGTCACAAGTGTAAGACTGTTCACAGTGAAAACAAACTCAGGTTCCTTAGTGTGGAGAAGAGAAGACTGAGGGGGGGTTTGAGATCAGTCTTCAAATACCTGAAGGACAGTTACAGAAGGGTTGGAGGTAGGCTTTTCTCTGTGGCCCTAAGGGACAGGACTAGAAGCAATGGTCTCAAACTGCAGCAGAGGAAATTTAGGTGGGAGATCAGGGGGCACTTTCTGACTCTAAGGGTGGTCAAACATTGGAACAGGCTACCTAGAGAAGTGGTGGACTCCCCATCCTTGAAAATTTTCAAGAGCAGATTAGACAGAGACTTGGCAGGATGGTTTTAGTCAGAGTTCATCCTGCCCTGAGCAGGGGGCTAGACTAGATGGCCTTGTGAGGTCCCTTCCAGCCCTGCTTTCATGTGATTGTGTGACTCTTGACTTGCCCACCTTGCTCTGTGCCCTCACATATTGTGATACCTTTTATTGGCCAAACTGTCTAGTTGGGGGATATGTTAGACCGGTTTTCAGGCACAAATAGGTGGACCATGAGGAAATATGGGACATCCAGGACACTACCTGCCCCCTGCAAGTCAGTGGTGATGCTGCACACATATGTAATAGGGGCTGCGTGGTGTGGTGCACTGGGCAGGCGGGCAGTGGTGCCTACATGCTATGCTGTACCACTCTGTGCTGCTCCATCTCCCTGCTGCACTGCACTCTGTGTTTCCCCTGCATTTCTGGGATGCTCATTTTAATTCTTATCAGCTGACCTCCAAAATTGGGAACTGTCTTGGCTAAACTGGGACATATTGTCATGTGCATGAGGTGCCCTTCTTCAGGCCTGGGGAACTGTTGGTCCAATAGAAGATACCACCAAAAAGCTGTTCTTGAATATTTCCTGGACCATCATGGCTACCATACCATTCCAGCCAAACTACTTGCATATTGTAACGTATGTGATGTCACCTGCAGTGCCATGTAATGTATGGAAACCCTGGAAATACCTTGGCATAGTAGCAAGAGTCATGGAAGATGTTTTATTTGATCCTTAACTTTGAATCTTCTTTGCCTCTGAAGCTCTCAAACAGGCTTTTAATTTTATTTCTGTATACATGGTGTTTGTAATTCAGCCCTTTGGGTATAGAAGGTAGCATGTGAATAAAAAAGACATAATGATTTGTACTCCATAAATCAGAATTAAACTCAGTGGCTGCCAAAGTGGTGCTAATGCTATTTGGGAGCTTCGTAATGCATGCATTTATTCATATGATATACTGGTAACTGTAATTTTGAGGTGCCACAATAACTTGTGACAGTCCTAATATTTTGAATCTAGTCCTCTCTTAATTTTGGCAAAACTTTCCTTGGTTTTAATTGGAATGGTGTCTGAGAGAAGATTTCAGCATTTGGTTTAGTATTTTCAGTGTTGTATTAATGACAGGTAGAAGCAGCAACTTTTTAGCCAGAAAGAAATTATACTTGTTACATTGTATAATTGTTTTGAGATTCCTTATTTCAGTTCCTCCACACTGTAGTTTTATTATTGGATTATTTCAGTCTGTGATTCACAATTCAGCATATCTAACATTTGTAGAATGATTTTGATTAAAAGTTTCTGCTATCATATAAAGGTCTTCCCATGTAAATAAAACTAACCCTTTGATTGCCCCAAATGCAAAGTTTTTAGCACTGTTATTAACTAATTACTTGCAAAAATAAGTGATTTTCAGAGCTGAGAGAAAATGAAGGTGTCAGGTTTGGACAAAAAGCAGTTTAACATCAGGTTTTTGGATGCCCTTTTCACTTAAAAGAGCTAGTTATGTTTAAATGTGTGGTGCATCTCTAATGCTAAGAGAACCATAAAGCAAAGCTGAGCACTGTAAAGTATAACTTGCACTGAAGGCTTGTATTAATTTTGGTCAGTTTTCAGAATTATGTCTTAATCCATCCAGCTAATGCATGCATACCAATTCTCCTTCTGGGAGCTAAATTTATCTCACTGGAGCTGGGTATCCTGTTTTGAGGTTAGCTTGTGGTATCAGGGCCATAGTATTTATTGCATCTTAGTAGTATATTAGTTTGTTTACATACTTTTTATGGAGAGAATGTTCTCATAATGAATTCCCGCAAGGAGGCAAAAGGTTATTTTTAGTCATCTGAGTGCTGTGGGACACGACACTCAACAAAACTTAATGGATAAAAACACAGCAGTTAAATTGGGAATTGGGACACTTGAATTTGAATTGCCTTTTTGATGCTTGCTTCCTGTGTGACCCTCAGCAGGGTACTTAAGCTGCAGTTTTCAAAAGGGACTGAGATAATGTCGAAACATCTGGGCCCCCAAAATGAAGGCTTTCAAAATTAGTGAATGCTTGGAAACTAAGCTTCGATTTTTCTTGTGCCTTTGCTACCTGATCTGTAAAATGACTTGAAAAACCCACTTACGAATGACTGAAATGCCAGGAATTTTGTAGGGGTGTAGGTTGTAGCCATGTTGGTCTAAGGACATAGGCAGACAAGGTTCTTTGGGTGAATCTGATATCTTTTATTAGACCAACTTAAGTAGTTGGAAAACAATTATTAAGCAAGCTTTCGGGTTCAAAAACCCTTCATCAGGCTGAGGAAGTTTCAGCAGTTGGTGTGTGCTCTTCCTGGGTAGAATGAAAAGTAAGAAGGAACTTTGTATAATTTTTACATTTCATGTTTTAAAAAAGATAACTGCACTATGGACTGATGCTTTGAATTGATGCAAAGCCACTCTGAGAGCTTTTGTTTAGATTTTCCTGATGGAATTTGAATTTTTCTAGAAAAAATATTTTGATTTTTTGTGGGAACACTTTTCTGTCATTCCAGCAGCTCTATTTGTGACTTAACGTGTTGTTTGTTACCTATTACACTTTGCATTTGCTAAAACTACAGAATGTTAGGCGGTATTAAAGTTTGGATGTGCTCTGAACAGCTGCACTTTATGGGTTAATATGGTCCGTGACTTGCGCAGCTCTGACTTGCTGCTAGATCAGGGGAGGACAATTATTTCAGGTGGAGGGCCATTTACAGAATTTTGGCAAGCCATCAAGGGCCACATGACAGGAAACCTGGGGCAGATGAATATTAATATTCTAAGGTTTTTAGGGGCCCCGCGGGCTGGATAGAGTGGCCTGGTGGGCTGCATCCGGCCGATGGGCCGCATTTTGCTTCGTTTGTGCTAGAGGGCTGGCAAGCGGGGGTGTGGCTAGCAGCCAGGATGCCTGGGCTCTATCCCTGCTATGGGTGGGGGGTGGGAGAAGGCTGTGTTGCAGGGACCCCTAAACCAAGCCCAGCCGGCTCTACCAAACCCTGCTGACCCAATCCCAGCCCCCTGTGTGAGGGGCTGGGCAGCCAGTCTTACCTGGAGAGGGCTGTACTGTTAGCCTGGAGCTGAATGAAAGCCACACAAAAGTTCAGTTAACTGTGGTTATTCGCAGTTAACCAAAATTTTCCCACGTACCCGGCCACATTTCCCCTGAGCCCTGCTGGGGTAAATATGCTTCCTCCCTCTTTTAGTGGCTGTGGCTGCATGCTCTTAGGGGAGGATGGAGTATGGGACCACCACGAAGGAGAGAGGCCAGCTCTGTCTGTCCTCCTGGCATTGGCAGGGCTCCACCTGCCCCTGGACAGTAGAGCTTGGGAGGGTGGGTAGATTGTTCCCAGAGCTGGAATGGGGAGGCTGGGGTAAATGCATCCTGGGATATTGGAGGACCTAGCTTGCTCACTTTATCTTTGTGGGAGTTGACTGATGTTACCACAATATGAGCTGGGTAACATGACCCAGAGGTACTCCTTCCCCAAAGTGGTGTAACTTTAAAACACTTGGTGAGCACTTGGAACAAGTTTACTTGCTTTAATGCATGGATGCCTACATTTTAGCTCAGCCTAAGGGTAACACATAATGAGGCCCTTATTTTGACACTTCTTTACCCTCAAGGAGAGACTTCTGACCTTATTTAGACCAGTATAAGAGGCATGGTGTTAGAACTAACACATTCTAACTAGTGTATGAAAGGTTTACTGTTGAAAAGAAACAATACTTTTAAAATGTGCTAAATTGGCAAAAGCTTTGGGAGAAGATTTTGGGTTGGTTTTCAGTATTGTACTTCTAAATCTTAGTCCAGACAGGAGTAGAATGTAGAAGGGAAAAAAATCATTTGCCTCTAAATCGTACCAGTCATGGTACTTGAGATACAAGCCCTTCAGACATATCCCTCCTCCTCTCTACATCTCTTGGGTAGAACTTATAAAATTTGCCAGATGAACTGCTCTAGATAGCAAATTCCTGTGTTTTATCTCTATTATGTCAGGGTGAGCATCAGTGTAAATTACCAGATGCTGCTGCATGCTTGTGGGGTCCCTTCAGGTCAGGGTCATGACCCCTAGAGAATAGGTTTGTTAGTTTTTAGCTTGATTCTGTACTTGGAGGAGACTGAAAAAGAAAAAAAATGTCAATGAATGTAAGTTTTTATGTTGAAGCAGATACATAATCATTAATACTTGGACTGAAACCATTAATGTGCTTCACAGACAGTGTTCTACAGCTCTCAGATGTTAACATCTGGATTGGGATGAAATGGTATCATAACTCTGTATCCCTTTATATGAGATGTCTCACCTAATAATGCTAATAACAGAGGGCTGAAGCCTGCATTGTTACCTCAAATCCATTGACTCTATCATGCTTTTCAGGTGTAAATGAGAGTAGAATTTTATTCCTAATGTTTGAAAGTGATGAACAAAGGAGCTATTCGATTTTCATAGAGTTAGGAAATATTGAGGTGTGTCTTTAGGAATATTTTTAATGCCTGAATAGAATGGAAACAAATATGTAATAATTTTAGGGTTGTTTGGTTGTTGTTGTTGTTGTTTTTTTGCAGAATAAGGCTGTAGTCTTTATATAGGATAAAAGATTTGTTACTGAACTAGATGACAAATTTCTCATAAAATTAACCATAATTTTATTTTTATTAGGGTCTGATTGGTGTGTGTGTGTGTGTGTGAGTGTGCATGCATGCACGTGCGCAAGAGTGAGCTTTATACAATATAATGAGTATGACTGGGAGGATCAGGGCAGAAGAATGTCTGACAAAATGTGGTTGTGAGGAATCTGCCCTGAAAACATAACTGTAACGTCCTATGCCTCTCTGAAGATATTCTCTCCAATATTTCAGAAAGCATCAAAGATGTTATTGGGAGGAAGATTAAAATATCAGTGAAGAAGAAAGTAAAGCTAGAAACCAAGGGTGACAAAGTGGATAACAGAATATTGGTAAGTGCAGTAACTGTGATAAAAGTAAACAAACATTTAAGAGAAACCATACTGAGAAATGCATTCTCCCCATGGAAAATCTTGTTTTCAGGTACTTTGAACTGTAAAAACCACTTGTTTCCCCCCCTTCTTGCCCAGCTTGTATGGAAACCTGTGTGTGCATCTCTGGTTTATTGTTTAGAACTTCCAAGAAGTTGCTCTCATTGTGGGCTGGCACCAGGGCAAGTTATGGTGTGAATGTACCCCAAAATAAAGGGCTTAAATATACATTTCTGGTGGTCCTTAAATTTCTACTGACACAAGGTGGAAATTCTGAGTACACAAGATATACAAGATTGAACACACAGGAAAGTGTGTGTGTCTCAAGAAATTGTATGCTGGTTTTGTAGATTATTTATCCTCTGATGGTGGTGTCTGGCAATGTAATATTAACTGTCTGGCTTTTAAAAGCAGACTACTATTTGTATTTTTGTGCAGATGTGAACCAGTTTGTAGTGTGAAGGGTGAGGGTGGGCTGTTGTTAAATATAAATGCTCGTTTTATGAGCGTTATAACTTTGTTGTTCCTAAGACAGTAGCGGAGGAAGAAGTAACATTAACTTTTTTCCAGCATACTACTTTTTTCTCAAGACTAATTTCTTTCTCCCTTTTGCTAAGCAGAGAGGTAAAGCTATAAGATGCTAGTGGTACATGTCATCTTGCACAATTGGGTGGACAAAAAAGATGGAAGTGTTTTGCTTGTATATGGAGACAGGCAGAACAGGGTAACAAAATGCAAATGTCTGTCATACTGCTAAAATGTTCTGCAGAATATTTTTAAATTGGATTAATTGTGTCTTTAAAAGTGCCATAGATTTGAAGATTTTGTTGCCAAAATGTTTTTATAGGTTTTATCTACATGTCCAAAAACAGGGTGTTCATGTTCTGGTTGTGTCATTTAATGCAACTTATGTATTTTTTAAATCTAAACTTAGGACTAGGTTACATTCTGTCTTAAAGTATATTGCTTATCCCTGCCAATAGTGCTATTGACGGTAGTCAGATTTTCTCTGAGAATAATTGCGTAAGGATTTTGAAGCCATTCTCTGTATAACATCTGTCTGGAGATCTTTTAAAATATATATAGCTCCAGGGCCTAAAATTTTTGTTCCCCACTGGAAATCGCTTGGGAATGTGAATGTTGATTGATAGCATCTATTTATTTTAAAGCCTTGTTTACGGGGCAAGCTGATAGATTCACTGAAGCAGTAACACTGATTGACTTCTGACTTATGCAGGATCATTCTTGTTATCAATAGCAGACTACATTGTGGAAATACCGTAATACTGCTCAGGATTGATAGGGCATAGTCCTCATGCTGAGCCAGGCTAAGTTTAGTATTTTGAAGATTTTATTTGGTTTTTGTGTTGTTTTAGGGGAAGGAAGAGGGGTTTAATTTATTTATTTATATATTTTCCAGATTTTGTGACCTCATTTATAAATTTATTGGGTTTTTTGTTTGTTTTTAAATATACAAACTTATGCTGGTCCTGTCTCCACAGTATATTTGAATTTACTTTTATAGAATCAAAAAGAACTTTATATAAAGCAGGTCAAGCTTTGAACAGTGAAGGGGGCTTTTGAAGGGCACGCTACTCAGCAGTAAAACTTGTAAAAGTGCTGATTCAGATTATTGTTGTCTCTTTTGAAGTCTAATCTTCTAAGCTTTTAGCCTGGTGATTTTTTTTTTTTTATTTTATGATTTTCAAGGTCTGCCCTCCTTGCAAAGTTCAGAAATGTGTGAACATTTTTTATGCATTCCCATCTGTGTGCATAAATGTGTTTCTCATTCAGCGCATAGATTTGGGCTGCATAGAGAAGGAGGTTGTGTT